>NW_020837956.1:17503519-17965630 GCF_003676395.1 Aethalodelphis obliquidens | reverse complement strand
TGCGGAGCACAGGCTCCGGACGCGCAGGCTCAGCGGCCATGACTTACCAGCCCAGCCGCTCCACAGCATGTGGGATCTTCCCTGATCGGGGCATGAACCCGTGTCCCCTGCATCGGCAAGCGGACTCTCAACCACTGCGCCACCAGGGAAGCCCCTCTTTTTCTTTTTTTTTTTGGCTGCACCTGCTGCTTGTCGGATCTTAGTTCCCCAACCAGAGATCGAACCCGGGCCCTCAGCAGGCAGTGAGAGTGCAGGAGTCCTAACTACTGGACCTCTAGGGAATTCCCAACAATTTTTCTTTGATGTCCTATAATTTGGTTTACTTAGGGTAAGATGGGTGAGGCGAAATATTCTAGTTAGTGTGTCAAACTGTGGTGAAGGGCCAAGGTTTTTGGTTACCCTTCTTTCCGTTAGAGACCAGTACTTTATAAAATACAGTGAAGACATTGCAGTATTGTCCTATTGCTTACTCACTTTCTGTACTTAGCCCACTGCCAACTGGTCGCAGTCTGTGGACTGTGGCTTGATCGGCCCTGTACTAAATAACTCAAACGAGGGTTGGTCCCTAGCTAGGCATTGCTGACTGGCCATTTATTCCTTAAACCAAAGCTAATTATTTAGTAGACAAATTTCTACAGTTACATTTTTTTCACCATATTACATACTTTTCCACAATTAAGAGTTAATACTCTGGTATGTCCATGAGATTGGTTAGACCAAAAGATTCCAAGAAAGAGACAGACATGCCTGCTGGATCAGCCTAGAGATGGGAACAGACCCAGTTGCAGACCTTGGTGGAGTTAGATACTCAGCTGGAGCAGGCAGCCAGGGTACAAGAGGACTGGAATGAGGAGCCTGGGCCAAGCTGCTGCACTGGTGTTTCTTAGACAAGATGGTCAGAACATGACAGGGCCTCAGGTTCATTTGGTTTCAGTAATAGCTTTTTGAGTTGTTTTCTTTTTCTCTTTTATGATAGTTATACTCTATAATGAATAGCTCACTAAGGAAAATTGGGAAAATACTGAAAAATACAACATGTGAAATTAAAACACTTAATTTTCTGATATCTTTCTTCATAGTCTATTTTCTATACTTCTCTTTTCTATATAATTGGTATATTGTATGAACAATTTTAGCACCTTTTTAACAATATATTATGCACTTTTTATCATAAAGAAAATTAATGGCGGGACTTACCTTGTGGCCCAGTGGTTAAGAATCCGCCTGCCAACGAATAGGACATGGGTTTAAGCCCTGGTCCAGGAAGATCCCACATGCCGCGGAGCAGCGTGTGTCACAAGTACTGAACCTGTGCTCTAGAGCCCATGAGCCACAACTACTGAGCCAGCGTGCCACAACTGTTGAAGCCCGCGCGCCTAGAGCCCGTGCTCTGCAACAAGAGAAGCCACCTTAATGAGAAGCCCGCACACCACGAGGAAGAGTAGCCCCCGCTCGCTCACTGCAACTAGAGAAAGCCTGCGTGCAGCAACAAAGACCCAGTGCAGCCAAAAATAAAATAAATAAATAAATACATTTATTTTTTAAAAATTTAATGACTGCATGATATGAATGTAGTTAACTAATCCCTTACTGTTGGACATTTAAGCTATTTCTATTTTGCTAACTATAAATAATGCTCTAATAACCATGGTCTATATCTTTTATTTCCTTATGATAAAGCCTAGAATTATTAGGTCAAAGCGTTTGATATTTAATGACTAATTGCTTTCCAGAGAGATTGTATTGATTTCACACTTCAGTTTCAGTTAATGTTCCTATTCCCTGGCCAGCATTGGGGATTATAACTTTTTAATCTGGAATTTTTATGTATCATCATTAAACATGCTTTAGTCTGCTTTTTTTTTCAACAGTGTTTATATCAATATTTATTAGCCATTTGAATTTCTACTTTGTCAATAATCAGTTTATACCTTTTCCCCATTTTTTGTATTGTTTTAGGATGTGTTAATGTAAATGAGCTACTTGCATAGTAGAATATTAATTTTTATCATATTTGTATGTTTTCCAAGTGGCCTTTTAACTTTTAATTTTTCTCATAGAAGTTTTTTGTTTGTTTTAATTTGGCTGCATTGGGTCTTAGTTGTGGCATGCGGGGGATCTTTGTTGTGGTGCGTGGGCTTCTCTCTAGTTGTGGCACGTGGGCTCAGTAGTTGTGGTACATGGGCTTAGTTGCCCTGTGGCATGTGGGATCTTAGTTCCCTGACCAGTGATTGAACCTACGTCCCCTGCATTGGAAGGTGGACTCTTAACCACTGGACCACTAGGGAAGTCCCTCATAGAAGTTTTAAATTATCATGAAATCATCTATTGATCTTCTCCTTTGTGATTTTAATTACTTTTTTACTCTTTTTCAGAACTCCCCTCTACAAAGACGAAAGAGTCATATATTTTCTAACTAGGATTGGTTCTGGTATTGGTGTAAACCTGTCTGGAGCTAAATTGGAACAGGCCTAAAAGCTCTCTGCTTCCCATCCCCTCCAGAGCCCAGCAAGGTGGTAAGAATGTAGGGGCCACATGCTTGAGTTGGACGGGGCACACCAGGTTGAAAGGAAGCTCTTTCCTCTTTTTCTCTTCAAAATCTGTCCAGTTTCCAGCAGCCATCCCCCTTTTTCTCAGCTTCTAGTGTCCTGATTCTTCAAACTAAAGGAGCTGACAGCCCTCTGAACTTAAGCATTTCCTGGGCAGAAGAGGCATCCTCTGGCCTTCTTCCCTCAGCCCCTGGATGTGATCCTGTAGTGATCCCATGGGCTCCACCAAAAGACTGGTTTTCTTTGCTTTATTCATGTGTCCCTCCTCAGGTTGCACCAGCTATGTTTTCCAGTGCAGGAAGAGATTGCAACAGGCCACCGTTTTGATAGTGTTTTAGTTTTACTCACTCGGAGCGTCTCCAAGGAGGGAATGCCCAGTCCAGCTATGTCAGCTTCAGGTTGCCCTGGGTCACTGGGCAGCACACAGCCTCTGGTTAAGTATCTCTGCCTAGTGGGGTTCCTAGGAGAGTGATTGATCTTCTCCACCTCCCTGGCCTCTCTCTTTTCCAAGGGCTGGGTCACAAGGGTAGACACAGATCTCCCTCATCCTCGCCACCCCCTCCCCTTCTGTTCCTTGCTCTTGTTTTTCCCTAGCCTTTCTACAGGTTTTGTTCTTTGATTTATCTCTTCCTCTTTTCACCTTGTTGTCTACAAAACTGGCATACCTAGCCCCAGAGTACCTCCCATTTCTCTGGAGCCATTATTATTTAGAGGGACCAGCTAGAGCTCCTTTAGCTTGTTGGTGCCCCTTTTCTACAAGTGGCTATGCTTGCTATCTTAGCTCTAGCTCTATAAGGTTTTTTTGACCAGTTGGCTCTTGTAATTGCTGTGAGGCAAGGCTAAGCATTGGCTACTGAATTAAAGGATATACTTTATCTGGCAATGGTTCTTCAATATGTACCATGTTATTGAGGTAATACTCCAAAAGTGCAGACTAACATTTTCAATATTTGTATGAAAAGAAAGATTTATAATTTTCTAGGAATAGTTAATCTGGACTCTCCTGTGTTCATAATCTTCCTGTGTTTATCCTATATTACCTATAGAGATTCTCTGATAAGAGGTATTATTTTTAGTAATTTCTTGAATTATACATAGTCTAGGTTTTCTAATGTCTAGTTCAGCTATAATCTGATCTTGCATAAGAGCTGCAGTACCTTCTGTCTGGAAGCAAATCCTAAAATTGTAGGTGTTGTGTCCCATAGAATAAAGAAGTATTCTTCTACTAATGATTCCAAAACATTAATCATAGGTTAGGATATAGGCTCATTAGAGATTCTTACTACTTGAATGCTTCTATTAAACCAATGTAAGTAAAGTTCATTTCCCTTCAACCGCTTTACAGTTTACTGTATACCCTCAAATTTGTCTTTTATTATCTTTTTTCCCCCGCACACTGGCACAAGAAGTTCCTCTCTTTTTTTCTTAGGAAAAGTGAACTTGCTTTCCTTTTTGCTTTTCAGCCAACTTTAAAATTGTTCACAGCAAGATTTTATGTTCTACAGTAGTAGGAATGAGGTAGATAAAATGGCACTATATCAACAAGAATTATCGTCCCATTATTATAGATAATTCTCCTTGGGAGTTTAGAGGAAGGACAGAATATTTTTCGGTGCTAATATCTCTTGGAATGGCACCATTGGACCGATTTTGGACACTTGTCCTTTTGTTTTTTAGGCAGTGTGGATCCATGTTTCTTTCCATGGGCCTTCTGCTTGTAATCTGTACCATTATCCTTATATGTAGGCCCCCAAGTCTTAAAGAAGAAAGGCTCATTTTGTTGTTTTATAGAGAGAGACATAAATTACGTGGATTTCTCACTTGTTTACTTTCTGAGACTATCCAGAAATATCTAACTACACAGTGGATATTTTTTAACCTGGCAATTTCATGTATTATTTCTGATTGAATTCAATAATTCATGCTTGAGCCCATTTATAAAAGAGGTTATTAGGCTCCCTTTATCTCACCTTGAGTCTACTCTAGAATATTGGCTGAAACTTTCTTAAAGTCTTTTAAATCTGTATTTCATAATTTTGAAACTTTAGGTTTTAAGTTTAATCCAACCTTAACAGAAAGGCTTCTGAACTTTATGTAGTGTTTTTATTTTTAAATTTTACATAGAGGCTTTATTGAAATCTTTTTTTTATAAATTTTTTTTCTTTTTATTTATTTTTTATTTATTTATTTTTGGCTGCATTGGGCCTTCATTGCTGCGCACAGACTTTCTCTAGTTGCGGCGAGCGGGGGTTACTCTTTGTTGCAGTGCACGGGCTTCTCATTGCGGTGGCTTCTCTTGTTGCGGAGCACGGGCTCTATGCACGCGGGCTTCAGTAGCTGTGGCGCTCGGTCTCAGTAGTTGTGGCTCGCGGGCTCTAGAGCGCAGGCTCAGTGGTTGTGGCGCATGGGCTTAGCTCTTCTGCAGCATGTGGGATCTTCCTGGACCAGGGCTTGAACCCATTTCCCCTGCATTGGAAGGCAGATTCTTAACCACTGTGCCACCAGGAAAGCCCAAAATCCTTTTTTTACCCTGCTATTCTGAAACTTTTTTTGTCCATCTAAGAGTCTAACAGTTAATTGAACTAATTGATACAGAGGTATAGTCCAGGACTGTAACCTATCTCAAATATCTTGTCCCTTTATCTGTTTTCCTGAAGTTGATGATGAAGTTAATTATAGTCCTTTACTTGACTCTTGACGGTAGTTTTAATTTAACTTCAAATCTGTCTTTCTGTCCTAGCAGTTTTACAATGTACTTGTCTTTTTGTTTGATTGGTTTTTGTTTTTAGATTGTCTTTTTGTATTACACGAAAGGATATTTATTTAAAATGAGAAAAGAGACCCTAATCAATAAAAATGCCACAAACATAAAATGCAGAAAAAAATTAATTAATTTAATTAATTGACATCTTTATAATACTTTTTCCTTATATACTTTGGCTGCAGTTTTTAAAAAAATCTTTTTGTTTTGTTTTTTTTTCTTGCCTGTAACCTTTTGATTACCTCTTCATAGGACCACAGTTTTTGTAATGTTTTCTAAGATTGAATAGAAAGAGAATTCATTATTTCTTCCTGCATGGTTGAACAAACTTTGCTTTTTATTATTGATGGTAGGGATGCATAAAACATACAACTTCTTCCATGGACATATACACTGTTTATAGTATTCCAACAGGTTTGTGGCCTAGCAACACATACATTTTGTATTCTGTGATTTCCATCACAAAAGAAAAGAACATGATGGATTTATAATGGTATCCATACTCAGTGTAAAAATCAAGTATATTCCTGGTAGGAGTGGATTTCCATTTTGGCCAAGCATTGATGAGGATTGAATCTTCTCACAATTTTAGATTAGTCTGATTACTGGAAGAATTTTACATCAACAGCTTCTGGTTGTGGGCATTTCAAATCTTGTTTCTCTTCCATTTCCCACCTACCTCTTGTGTTGAGCACTACAGAACTCATTCATTCATTTCATTCTAAGACCTCCAGCCTTCAATTTTTTTTCATGGTAGGTCAGTACAGAGGCTGTAGGAATATTCCTGGAAGCCAGTTCCTACACTGAAGTGGTTAGCAGTATCCACAGAAATGACAGCATACTATATAAATCTAGCTCACCCATCCAAAATTAAACACGTCCCCAACTTCCTGGATTCCCCAGATTACCACAACCACTCCAAAGCCACCTGAGTAGAGGGGAAGTATCTCAGTGAAAGGTACAATAGACCTAACTGATTGACATGAAAGTATCTTTTTTTTGGCCACGCCACATAACTTGCAGGATCTTAGTTACCCAACCAGAGGTTGAACCCATGCCCCCCACAGTGGAAGTTCAGAGTCCTGACCACTGGACCACCAGGAAATTCCCAAAAGTATCATTTTTTTTAAGTTGTATTAAGATATATTTCACATACCATACAATTTAACCATTTGAAGTGTAAAATTCAGTGGGTTTTAGTATATTCATAGATACATGCAACCATCACCACAATTTTAGAATATGTTCATCATCTCAAGAAGAAACCCCATATCTTTTAGTTATCACCATCCACTCCCCTTGTCCCCTCACCAGCCCTAAACCATCATTAACCTACTTTCCTATTATGTATTGTAAACTTTATGCAATCTTAGGATCAGGTCACTACATTGTTAGGTCCGTTCCCAGAGTCTGGAGAGGGGCCATAAAACTTAAGGTGCATTTATTAGCTTTGTGGTTTATCTGCCTCTGTACCTTTATTCTGCCAGAATCTGTACATTCAATTCCCTATCGTTCACAGAGTTGATTTGATCTACTACAGTATGTGCGTGTGTTTTGTGAAAATTCTGTGGGTAAGGAGTTCATTTGAAAAGTCAGGTAAAGCTGAGTAAAACGAGAGTAACTCAAAGAGGATAGGATTCAGAAGGTTACAACGTCTTTGAGACTGTCTCTTTTTAAAAATATTATATTTATTTATATATTTATTTATTTACTTTTGGCTGTGTCAGGTCTTTTTTTTTAACATCTTTATTGGAGTATAATTGCTTTACATTGTTACGTTAGTTTCTCTTGTATAACAAAGTGAATCGGCTGTACGTATACATATATCCCCATATCCCCTCCCTCTTGCGTCTCCTTCCCTGTCCCACCCCTCTAGGTGGTCACAAAGCACCCAGCTGATCTCCTGTGCTATGCAGGTGCTTCCCACTAGCTATCTGTTTTACATTTGGTAGTGTATATATGTCCGTGCCACTCTCAAATTTCGTCTCAGCTTCCCATTCCCCCTCCCCGTGTCCTCAAGTGCATTCTCTACGTCTGTGTCTTTATTCCTGTCCTGCCTCTGGGTTCTTCAGAACCTTTTTTTTTTTTAAGATTCCATACATATGTGTTAACATACGGTATTTGTTTTTCTCTTTCTGACTTACTTCACTCTGTATGACAGACTCTAGGTCCATCCCCCTCACTACAAATAACTCAATTTCCTTTCTTTTTATACCTGAGTAATATTCCATTGTATATATGTGCCACATCTTCTTTGTTAGTTCATCTGTCGATGGACACTTAGGTTGCTTCCATGTCCTGATATTGTAAATAGAGCTGCAGTGAACATTGTGGTACATGACTATTTTTGAATTATGGTTTTCTCAGGGTATATGCCCAGCAGTGGGATTGCTGGGTCATATGGTAGTTCTATTTTTAGTTTTTTGAGGAACCTCCATACTGTTCTCCATAGTGGCTGTATCAATTTACATTCCCACCAACAGTGCAAGAGGGTTCCCTTTTCTCCACACCCTCTCCAGCATTTATTGTTTCTAGATTTTTTGATGATGGCCATTCTGACTGGAGTGAGGTGATATCTCATTGTAGTTTTGATTTGCATTTCCCTAATGATTAGTGATGTTGAGCATTCTTTCATGTGTTTGTTGGCAATCTGTGTATCTTCTTTGGAGAAATGTCTACTTAGGTCTTCTGTCCATTTTTCGATTGGGTTGTTTGTTGTTTCATATTGAGCTGCATGGGCTGCTTGTAAATTTTGGAGATTAATCCTTTGTCAGTTGCTTCATTTGCAAATATTTTCTCCCATTCTGAGGGTTGTCTTTTCATCTTGTTTATGGTTACCTTTGGTGTGCAAAAGCTTTTAAGTTTCATTAGGTCCCATTTGTTTACTTTTGTTTTTATTTCCATTTCTCTAGGAGGTGGGTCAAAAAGGATCTTGCTGTGATTTATGTCATAGAGTGTTCTGCCTATGTTTTCCTCTAAGAGTTTGATAGTGTCTGGCCTTACATTTAGGTTTTTCATCCATTTTGAGGTTTTTTTTTGTGTATGGTGTTAGGGAGTGTTCTAATTTCATTCTTTTACATGTAGCTGTCCAGTTTTCCCAACACCACTTATTGAAGAGGCTGTCTTTTCTCCATTGTATATTCTTCCCTCCTTTATCAAAAATAAGGTGACCATATGTGCGTGGGTTTATCTCTGGGCTTTCTATCCTGTTCCATTGATCTACATTTCTGTTTTTGTGCCAGTACCATACTGTCTTGATTACTGTAGCTTTCTAGTATAATCTGAAGTCAGGGAGCCTGATTCCTCCAGCTCCATTTTTCTTTCAGAAGATTGCTTTGCCTATTCGGGTCTTTTATGTTTCCATACAAAAATTGTGAAATTTTTTTGTTCTAGTTCTGTGAAAAAAGCCAGTGGTATTTTTTGATAGGGATTGCACTGAATCTGTAGATTGCTTTGGGTAGTAGAGTTATTTTCACAATGTACATTCTTCCAATCCAAGAACATGGTACCTCTCTCCATCTGCTTGTATCATCTTTAATTTCTTTCATCAGTGTCTTATAGTTCTCTGCATACAGGTCTTTTGTCTCCTTAGGTAGGTTTATTCCTAGGTATTTTATTCTTTTTGTTGCAATGGTAAATGGTAGTGCTTCCTTAATTTCTCTTTCAGATTTTTCATCATTAGTGTATGGGAATGCAAGAGATTTCTGTGCATTAATTTTGTATCCTGCTACTTTACCAAGTTCATTGATTAGTTCCAGTAGTGTTCTGGTAGCATCTTTAGGAGTCTCTATGTATGGTATCATGATCTGCAAACAGTGACAGTTTTACTTCTTCTCTTCCAATTTGGATTCCTTTAATATCTTTTTCATCTCTGATTGCTGTGGCTAAAACTTCCAAAACTATGTTGAATAAGAGTGATGAGAGTGGGCACCCTTGTCTTGTTCCTGATCTTAGTGGAAATGGTTTCAGTTTTTCACAGTTGAGGATGATGTTGGCTGTGGGTTCGTCATATATGGCCTTTATTGTGTTGAGGTTAGTTCCCTCTATGCCTGTTTTCTGGAGAGTTTTTATCATAAATGGGATTGAATTTTGTTGAAAGCTTTCTCTGCATCTATTGAGATGATCATATGGTTTTTATCCTACAGTTTGTTAATATGGTTTATCACATTGATTGATATGCGTATATTGAAGAATCCTTCCGTGCCTGGAATAAACCCCACTTGACCATGGTATATGATCCTTTTAATGTGCTGCTGGATTCTGTTTGCTAGTATTTTGTTGAGGATTTTTGCATCTATGCTCATTAGTGATATTTCTTTTTTTGTGACATCTTTGTCTGGTTTTGGTATCAAGGTCATGGTGGCCTCATAGAATGAGTTTAGGAGTGTTCCTCCATCTGCTATATTTTGGAAGAGTTTGAGAAAGAGAGGTGTTAGCTCTTCTCTAAATGTTTGATTGAATTCGCCTGTGAAGCCATCTGGTCCTGGGCTTTTGTTTATTAGAAGATTTTTAATCACAGTTTCAATTCAGTGCTTGTGATTGGTCTGTTTATATTTTCTATTTCTTCCTGGTCTAGTCTTGGAAGGTTGTGCTTTTCTCAGAATTTGTCCATTTCTTCCAGGTTGGCCATTTTATTGGCATATAGTTGCTTGTAGTAATCTCTCACGATCCTTTGTATTTCTGCAGTGTCAGTTGTTACTTCTCCTTTTTCATTTCTAATTCTATTCATTTGAGTCTTCTCCCTTTTTTTCTTGATGAGTCTGGTTAATGGTTTATCAGTTTTGTTTATCTTCTCAAAGAACCAACCAGCTTTTAGTTTTATTGATCTTTGCTTTTGTTTTCTTCATTTCTTTTTCATTTATTTCTGATCTGATCTTTATGATTTCTTTCCTTCTGCTAACTTTGAGGGGTTTTTTTCTTCTTCTTTCTGTAACTTCTTTAGGCGTAAGGTTAGGTTGTTTATTTGAGATGTTTCTTGTTTCTTGAGGTAGGATTGTATTCTGTAAACTTCCCTGTTAGAACTGGTTTTGCTGCATCTCATAGGTTTTGGGCCATCGTGTTTTCATTGTCATTTGTTTCTAGGTATTTTTTGATTTCCGCTTTGATTTCTTCAGTGATCTCTTGGTTATTTAGTAGTGTATTGTTTAGCCTCCTTGTGTTTGTATTTTGTACAGATTTTTTCCTGTAATTGATATCTAGTCTCATAGCATTGTGGTTGGAAAAGATACTTGATTTGACTTCAATTTTCTTAAATTTACCAAGGCTTAATTTGTGACACAAGATATGATTTATACTGGAGAATGTTCCATGAGCGCTTGAGAAGAAAGTGTATTCTGTTGTTTTTAGATGGAATGTCCTATAAATATCAGTTAAGTCTGTCTTGTTTAATGTGGCATTCAAAGCTTGTGTTTCCTGGGCTTCCCTGGTGGTGCAGTGGTTGAGAGTCCACCTGCCAATGCAGGGGACATGGGTTCGAGCCCTGATCTGGGAATATCTCACATGCCATGGAGCAGCTAAGCCCATGCACCACAACTAGTGAGCCTGTGCTCTAGAGCCCGTGAACCACAACTAATGAAGCCCAAGCGCCTAGAGCCCATGCTGCACAACAAGAGAAGCCGCCACAAGGAGAAGCCAGCACACCACAATGAAGAGTAGGCCCTGCTCACTGCAACTAGGGAAAGCACAGGCAGCAATGAAGACCCAACACAGCCAAAAATAAATAAATAAATAAATAAAATTTATTTTAAAAAATAAATAAAGCTTGTGTTTCCTATTTATTTTCAGTTGGTTGATCTGTCCATTGGTGGAAGTGGGTTGTTAAAGTCCCCTACTATTATTGTGTTACTGTCAGTTTCCCCTTTTTTGGCTGTTAGCATTTGACTTATGTATTGAGGTGCTCCTTTGTTGGGTGCATAAATATTTAAAATTGTTACATCTTCTTTGATTGATCCCTTGATCATTATGTAGTGTCCTTCTCTGTCTCTTGTAATAGTCTTTATTTTAAAGTCTGTTTTGTCTTATATGAGAATTGCTCCTCCAGCTTTCTTTTGATTTCCACTTGCATAGGATATCTTTTTCCATCCCCTCACTTTCAGTCTGTATGTGTCCATAGGTCTGAAGTGGGTCTCTTATAGACAGCATATATATGGGTCTTGTTTTTGTATCCATTCAGCCAGTCTGTGTCTTTTGGTGGGAGCATTTAATGCATTTACATTTAACGTAATTATCGATATGTATTTTCCTATTACCATTTTCTCAATTGTTTTGAATTTGTTATTGTAGGTCTTTCCTTCTCTTGTGTTTCCTGCCTAGAGAAGTTCCTTTAGCATTTGTTGTAAAGCTGGTTTGCTGGTGCTGAATTCTCTTAGCTTTTGCTTGTCTGTAAAGGTTTTAATTTCTCTGTTGAATCTCAGTGAGATCGTTCCTGGGTAGAGTAATCTTGGTTGTAGGTTTTTCCCTTTCATCACTTTAAATATGTCCTTCCACACCTTTCTGGCTTGCAGAATTTCTGCTGAAAGATCAGCTGTTAACCTTATGGGGATTCCCTTGTAATTTGTTGTTTTTCCTTTGGTGCTTTTAATATTTTTTCTTTGTATTTAATTTTTGATAGTTTGATTAATATGTGTCTTGGTGTGTTTCTCCTTGGATTTATCCTATTTGGGACTTTCTGCGCTTCCTGGACTTGGTTGACTATTTCCTTTCGCATATTAGGGAAGTTTTCAACTATAATCTCTTCAAATATTTTCTCAGTCCCTTTCTTTTTCTCTTCTTTTTCTGGGACCCCTGTAATTTGAATGTTGGTATGTTTAATGTTGTCTCAGAGGTCTCTGAGATCGTCCTCCATTCTTTTCATTCTTTTTTCTTTATTCTGCTCTGTGGTCGTTATTTCCACTATTTTATCTTCCAGGTCACTTATCCATTCTTCTGCCTCAGTTATTCTGCTCTTGATTCCTTCTAGCGATTTTTTGTTTTTTTTTTTTTTTTTTGCGGTATGTGGGCCTGTCACTGTTGTGGCCTCTCCCATTGCGGAGCACAGGCTCTGGACACGCAGGCTCCGGATGCGTAGGCTCAGCGGCCATGGCTCCCGGGCCCAGCCGCTCCGCGGCATGTGGGATCTTCCTGGACCGGGGCACAAACCCGTGTCCTCTGCATTGGCAGGCGGACTCAACCACTGCGCCACCAGGGAAGCCCCCTTCTAGCGAATTTTTAATTTCATTTTTTGTGTTGTTCATCATTGTTTGTTTTCTCTTTAGTTCTTCTAGGTCCTTGTTAAACATTTCTTGTATTTTCTCCATTCTATTGCCAAGATTTTGGATCATCTTTATTATCATTAATCTGAATTCTTTTTCAGGTAGACTGCCTATTTCCCCTTCATTTGTTTGGTCTGGTGGGATTTTACCTTGCTCCTTCATCTGCTGCCTATTTCTCTGTCTTGTCATTTTGCTTAACTTACTGTGTTTCCTTTTCTCAGGCTTCAGGTTCATAGTTTCCGTTGTTTTTGGTGTCTGCCCCCAGTGAATAAGGTTGGTTCAGTGGCTTGTGTAGGCTTCCTGGTGGACAGGACTGGTGCCTGTGTTCTGGTAGATGAAGCTGGATCTTGTCTTTCTGCTGGGCAGGACTGCGTCGTGTGGTGTGTTTTGGGATGTCTGTGAACTTAATATGATTTTAGGCAGTCTCTCTGCTGATGCGTGGGGTTGTGTTCCTGTCTTGCTAGTTGTTTGGCATGGGGTGTCCAGCACTGTCGCTTGCTGGTCGTTGAGTGGAGCTGGGTCTTAGAATTGAGACGGAGATCTCTGTGAGAGCTCTTGCCAATTGATATTACGTGGGGCCAGGAGGTCTCTGGTGGTCCATTGTCCTCAACTTGGCTTTCCCACCTCAGTGGCTCAGGCCTGACATCCGGCTGGAGCATCAGGAGCCTATCAGCCAGACAGCTGGAGTTCCTTCCGAGTTGGAGAATCTGGCTTGCAT
Organism: Aethalodelphis obliquidens; assembly: GCF_003676395.1. Taxonomy (NCBI): domain Eukaryota; kingdom Metazoa; phylum Chordata; class Mammalia; order Artiodactyla; family Delphinidae; genus Aethalodelphis; species Aethalodelphis obliquidens. Next base: position 17,952,352 of record NW_020837956.1, on the reverse strand, counting down.
TGGCTGTCCTTCTGTGCTGCACATCAGAATCACCTACTTATTTTTTGTTTTTGCAGGCAGTGTTCCACAGAGAAAAACAGTAGCGTGAAAATAGTCACAGCTCTGAGATGGCTTTCTTTTTCATTTGTGCTTAGTCGGGTTTCACTTGCTCACGGGGCTACATGCGGAGGCCTCACATCTGGCTCTTCTAACCAGAGTCTGAGTTGGGTCTTAGTTGTGGCATGTGGGATCTTTCGTTGCAGCACACAGGCTTCTCTCTAACCGTGTCGCGTGGGCTCAGTAGTAGCAACGCCTGGGCTCTAGGGTTCTATAGTTGCCGCGCACGAACTTAGTTGCCCCGCGGCATGTGGGATCTTAGTTTCCTGATCAGGGATCAATCCCGCATCCCCTACATTGGAAGGCTGATTCTTAACCAGTGGACCACCAGGGAAGTCCCATTGGATACTGTCTTGGAGTTTGAATTTTTTTTTTTTTTTGAGGCCTCACTTTTCCAATTTTAAAGAAGCTGATATTGTCTATTTGGTGTTTTGTCTCCTAATTTTTTTTAGAATGCCTCTTAAACATATTTATTCTTTATGACATGTCAGAAGCTTCCCATGATGGCCATTGTTTTTTAAGTTTTAAAAGATTTTAAAAAGTTTTTCGTTTAATTTCTCCATTTACCAAAGAAAATTCAAGAGTTAGGATTATGGTATAGCTTTGTATAAGAGGTAGAAATTCTTCCAGGAAGAAGTTTAGACTTTGTCACAGGGAAACCTGTGACACACCAAGAACAAGGCCAGCACAGTTGGTTAACATATGCTTGGTAACTGTATCTCACATTCTCCTTTACAAGAAGGACACCAGTCACTTTGGATTAGTGCCCTCCCTAATGACCTTATTTTACTTTAATTACCTCTTTAAAGACCCTATCTCTAAATACAATCACTTTTTTTTTTACAATCACATTTTGAGGGGTTCTAATTGGGGGGCTAAGGAATTAGCATAGGAATTCAACATAGGAATTTGGGGAGCCTACACAGTTCAGCCCGTAACATATAGCGAGGTGTCAATGCGAATAATCAATAAACAATCTGTAACAGGAATAGAAAAAACAGAAAAATAGAAAAATCCAAACTGAGGATTATAGCTTGGGAAACACAAATTGAGGACACACTTGAACAGTGTTCTGCTGGACTACAAAATGGGAGAGGCTTATATTGGCAAAAATTGAAAAGTTGCATAAATTGTTAAGAATTAGGATTAGAGCTGGCATGAAGGGTGCTTGTTTAGCAAGGATTGATTGGGGTCCAAAATGGTTGCATGTTTACAAAGGGAGACCTTGAGGCCTTATGGTTGCATCTGGTAGCTGCTAGCCGATATTGTTTTGAAAATGGCTGGTGGTGTCCTTGAGTTTGATACAGTTCAGAAAATTCAGATTCTCAGTTGATGCGGGAATGTGTCTGAAACCACATTCACAGTGGCCACCAGGCTCTACTTTGAATGCCTGAATCACATTTAATCCGTTTTGATTTTAAAGGATCTTAAATATGTCATCAGTGAGAAAGTTATGCTGGTCAGGCCCAGTCTCTCACAGCTGAGCAGAGTGTTGGTCTTGCATGGGTTTGGGGCAGTGTGGAGATCAGAGTCTGGCAGACTTTCAGAGCAATAAGGAATTGACATCATCTGAAGTATGACTACCTAGTTGACACTCTTGTTGGTTGGTTGGCACTCAGAGGTAAGTTTATTTGATTGAGTCCATCCCTGACAGGCTGACTTTCAGAAGCAAGAGTCTAACACTGATTGGATGGCTTATGAAAGTATCTTCAGTGAGGTAGGTTTTCATTAATTGATTGAATAGGTTTAATGGCTGGCAGAATAGCCAGTCTTTTCCTAAATTTTGGGGGATGTTATTCTCAACATAAAAAGTGACTTTCATATGTCCCACTTTTCTTCTAAAGTGGCTGAACATCTCTTAGCTCTAGACAAGGGAATTTGTGGTACTTTCTGGCTGATTGACAAGTTTACACTCTGAATCCAAGTCAATGATATTTTGTTGGTCTACAGAGGAAAGAAGGTTGGAGTCATCCTGGTTCTTCAGATCACTAGTTGTGTGGCCTCAGACAAGCCACATGACTTCTCTGAGAGTCATTTTCTTCATCTGTAATTGGAAACAATAATAACTATCTGTGTTATTATAAGTATCAAGGGCATAACTTAAGGGGAATGCCTAGCACAGTATCCATGGTACCTACCAGTTCATGGTTCTCGTCCCTGGCTTATTAGACTCACCTGGAGACCTTTAAAAAATCCTGAGAATAGGAGTCTCCCCATCTGCCAGAGCTTCTGATTTAATTAGTGAGGGTTGATTCCAAGCAGGCAATTACAAAACTCCCAAGGTGGTTCTGATGGACAGCCTGATTTGAGAACCACTATTAACTGCTCCCAAAAGTGGTAATTCTCTCTCAATCCACTCTCTTCTATTTCTATTAGTTTTCCCCCTGAAGTTGATGCCCTTCCCAAACTTCAGAAATTTTTCTCCTATATGCCTGAGAGGGAAAAGTCCTCCCCATGCCATGTGTGTACTGATTTTGATAGGATGTCTATGGCTCTGATATTACTTTAAAGTGGCTATCTTCTTTTTTTTTTCAGTTGAGGTAAAATTGGTATATAACATTATATAGTTTCAGGTGTACAACATTTAATTTTATGTCTGTATACTCTGTAAAGTGACCACCCCCCCAAAGTCTAGTTACCATCTGTCACCATACAATTGACCCCTTCACCCCTTGCCCTCAGTCCCTAACCTCTTTACCCTCTGGTAAACACCAATCTGTTCTCTGTATCTACGAGTGTTTTTCTTTGTTTGTTTGTTTGTTTAAATTCCACATATTAGTGAAATCATATGGTATTTGTCTTTCTCTGTCAGACTTATTTGACTTAGCATAATATCCTCAAGTTCCATCCATGCTGTCTCAAGTGGCAAGATTTCCTTTTTTTTTTTTTAATGTCTGCGTGGTCTATTATATATACATACCACATCTTTATCCATTCACCCATTGATGGACACTTAAGTTGTTTCCATATCTAGGATATTGTAAAAACTACTGCAGTGAGCATAGGGGTGCATATGTCTTTTCAAATTAATGTTTTAGTGTTCTTCAGATAAATACCCAGAAGTTAAATAGCTGAATCACATGGTAGTTCTATTCTTAAATTTTTCAGGAATCTACATACCATTTTCCACAGTGGCTGCACCAATTTACATTCCCACCAATAGTGCACAAGGGTTTCCTTTTCTCTACATCCTCTCCAACACTGTTTCTTGTTTTTTTGATAATAGCCATTCTAACAGGTATGATGATTAGTGATGTTGAGCATCTTTTCATGTGCCTGTTGGCCGTGTGTGTGTCTTCTTTGGAAAAATGTATATTCAGAACTTCTGCCCATTTTTTAAAATTTTATTTATTTTATTATTATTATTATTTATTATTATTTTTTTTTTGCGATACACAGGCCTCTCACTGTTGTGGCCTCTCCCGTTGTGGAGCATAGGCTCCAGACGCGCAGGCTCAGCAGCCATGGCTCACGGGCCCAGCCGCTCTGCGGCATGTGGGATCTTCCCAGACTGGGGCACGAACCCGTGTCCCCTGCATCGGCAGGCGGACTCTCAACCACTGCGCCACCAGGGAATCCCTTCTGCCCATTTTTTCATTACGTTGCTTTTTGTTGTTGAGTTGTATGAGTTCTTTATATATTTTGGATATTAACCCTTTGTCAAGTGTATGATTTGTAAATATCTTTTCCCATTCAGTAGGTTGCCTTTTCATTTTGATAATGGTTTCCTTCACTGTGCAGAAGCTTTATGGTTTGATGTAATCCCATTTATTTATTTTTGCTTTTGTTTGTTTTGCTTTTGGAGTCAGATCCACCAAACATTGCTAAGACCAATGTCAATGCGTTTACCACCTTTGCTTTCTTCCAGGAATTTTATGGTTTCAGGTCTTAAAATCTTTAAGCCATTTTGAGTTAATTTTTGTGTATGGTGTAAGATAGTGGTCTAGTTTCATTCTTTTGCATGTGGCTGTCCAGTTTTCCCAACACAATTTGTCAAAGAGACTGTTTTCTCTCTGCTGTATCTTCTTGGTTCCTCTGTCATAAATTAAATGTCCATATATACATGGGTTTATTTCTCGTCTCTCAGTTCTGTTCCACAGATCTGTGTCTGTTTTCTTATGTGAAGTGGCTATTCTTTTCTTGTCTGTGAAGTGATTATCCTCTTAATGCATGAAAGTACATGTTACATTGATCATGTGGATAAGAGAAGTGTCTTCAGATCGAAAACTGGAACTGAGGAGGCAGGTAGGGAGACTGGAAGGTAGAAATCTCCTTTCTTGTTCCAAACTGTAAAAGGACATCACACAGAAGTCTGCTTATAACATTTACAGGGTGAGAGGCAAGATGGAAATGAAGATACACATGCCATTTTTAGGTTCTTAATCAAGCTAACAAAGTATTATGTGAAATATGACCTATAATACTACTTTGACAAATATATTTTCATAGCAAAAAGTGTGTTAAACTAAGTTTTTTATATACGTGCTAGTCATCAAAATAATTAAAATAATTTATTGGGCAATTGAAGGGCCAGTAATGTTTGGATAAGTAATGAAATAAAGACATACATAATTAACATTATATATTCCATAAAATGTATTTATCTTGCCTTTATTTCTACAAAATCATTAATTATGTTTTAATACTTGTATTAGTTCCTAGGGCTGCTGTAGCAAATTACCACAAACTCGGTGACTTAAAGCAACAGAAATTTATTCATTCACAGTTCTGAAGACCAAAAGTCCAAAATCAAGGTCTTGGCAGGGCTGCTCTCCCTCTGAAGGCTCTAGGGGAGAATCCATTCCTTGTCGTTTCCAGCTTCTGGTGACTGCCAGCATTTGTTGGCTTGTGGATGCAGTACTCCAACCTCTGCCCCCATCTTCACATATCTTTCTTGTGTGTGTGTGTGTGTGTGTGTGTGTGTGTGTATAATCTCCCTCTGCCTGTCTCTAATATGGACACTGCTGATGGCACTTTGAACCCATTGGGATTATCCAGGATTATCACCTCATTTTTAAATCCTTAACCACAACTGCAAAGACTCTTTTTCCAAATAAGGTAACAAGGATTAAGACTTGATGTCTTTGGGGCTACTAGTCAGCTCACTATAATAATCAAGGGTTTTCTGCTTCTTTTTACATTAATCAACTAAAGGATTTAAAAACATGTATTTTTATTTAAAGTATATAAAGTTTAAATGTATTGTTGGCCTGAAACAAATAGACTGCCAGATACTTCTTCAGCAAAGATGGGTTTATCTAGGATCATCAGAGAATTGCAATTTGGGGCCTGCAACCATGGCAAGCCACATGTAAGTACCCCCTTCTGGTCTCCCAACTCTGTTTAATTGAAACGTCTGTTTGTTAATTTTTTATATTTCCCTCTATTGATCAAGGCCTTTCTCTGAAAGCATCCCTGATCAATAGTCAAGTTTTCTAGTTTCAGTGGCTTTTTGTTCCTCTATGTCAGGAAGGACCTTTCCTGAGCGTAATGTCTCACGTCAGAGGGAAAGTCGACAGATTGGAAACTGATTAAGGTCATATTCAAGTAACAAGGACAGGTAGGAGGGAGAACTCTCAGGCACTTTTTGTCTGAAGTCCGTATGTTATCAAGATCATAGATGTTGGAAATCATCTGAAGCATTACATCATCATCAAAGTTTTGGCAACAGAATTCTAACAGACCTAGTCCAGATATCTTGGGCAAGCTGTCTCATCAGATGTTGTTTGCTTCAAATCCAGGAAATCTTTACTTCAGGTCACCAGATGATATGTAGGTCCAGTCAGGTTTTGGCACTTTCTTTAGCTGTGTCATGTGAATCCAAGAGTCTGTTGATTGGAATTTGGGGGCACAAGGGTTGGTTAGCGATACTTGGTAGGGGCCTGTCCGGTGTGGTTGAAGAAAGTTCTTCTGAAGGTTTCCTTTCCAATAGATGAAATCTCTAGTTTGCAAGATGTGATGCTTAAGGTCTTTGTTTCCTGAGGGTTTGCTGAGAAAAGATTGCTCTACCAAAACAAGGTTATTTTTAATAGAAGCAATTAGCCCTTTGCAGTATTGGACTACCTTTCCTTTTATCCGTTGTGGATCAAAAGAAGCAGAGGCCAATTGCATTGGGCATCCTGTGACTATCCCAGTAGGTGAGAGTTCATGAGTTTCAAAAGGGGTGGGTCTGAGATTTAGAAGGACCAATGGCAATGCTTTTGCCCAGCGTATTTGGAGGACCTCTACAAATTTTGCCTATTGGGTCTTAATAATGCTGTAAGTGCGTTTGACTAAACCAGAGGTTTGAGCTTGGTGAGCACAGTGAAAGTGTGCTTAGACTTTGTTGAAGCAGCATAGACTTGTTGAAGCACATAGACTTGTTGCGAAGCAGCATAGACTTGTTGAAGCACATGGCCAGTAAAATGGGTTCCTCAATCACTGCGAAATTTGGGAGGAGTTTCCCAGGTAGGGGTAATCTTTTCCAAAAGGACTTCAGCCATAGAAGAGGCAGTAGCCTGTCTGCAAGGGAACGCTTCAGTCCAGTGTGAAAACATACAGACCACGACTAAAACACATTTATATTCACTAGACACAGGAAGTTTGTATCAAATCCATTTGCCAGAGCTCGAGCAGTCCATTGGGCAGTTTAAAATGTCTGGGAGCAGTACCAACAGGCTTCCCTGGGTTGTACTTTGGACAAGCGGGACAAGTGAGGTAGGTGCTTTTGTGGCCTTGTTGATATTGTGGCCTTGTTAATAATCACCAGTATTGATTCATGCAGGCTACTATTTTGTCAGTAGACCAATGGTTTAATGCATGCAGCGTGGTGAGGAGTGGGAATTTTAGAGTCTCCTGTAGGACTGGGTTGTTATTTGGTCCAAACCAGAGCTTTCTCTTTTTATCAAACCAACAACTGTTGAATTTCCAATCTTGTTTTTCCTTTTTTGAGGCTAATTGTTGAGCTCTCTAGCCAGTTTTTCTAAATTATCATTTGGGGAAATATCTCTTCGAACCATGACAGAGATTTGGCTGCTTTAAGGGCAGCATTCCTTGCAGCAATATTGGCAGGATGATTTTCCCCTAGCTTCCAGAGAGTCAAGTTTAGAATGCCCCAGTATCTTAAAAGTAGCTAAAGAGGCAAGTAAAAGTATTACATTAAATAATTCCTGAACATAGAGGCCATTTAAAATTTTATTTCCACTAGAAGTTAGGAAGCCACACTGCTTCCACAACATTCCAAAATCACAGGTACTCTAAAAGCATATCTACTATTGGTATAAATATTGGCAGTTTTGTCCTTGGCTAAAGTACAAGCCCATGTAAGAACATATAATTCAGCTTGTTGGGCTGAAGTAACCATAGGTAAAGATGCTGCCTCAACAACATCAAAAGGAGTTGTAGGGGCTTCCCTGGTGGCGCAGTGGTTGAGAGTCCGCCTGCCGATGCAGGGGACATGGGTTCGTGCCCCAGTCCGGGAAGATCCCACATGCTGCGGAGCGGCTGGGCCCGTGAGCCATGGCCGCTGAGGCTGCACGTCCGGAGCCTGTGCTCCGCAACGGGAGAGGCCACAACAGTGAGAGGCCCGCGTACCGCAAAAAAAAGACAGTGTTATAGAGGTCTAATTGACATAGAATAAAGTGCACATATTTTAACTGTACAGGGTGATGTTTTTCCATATGTACATTTCCATGGAACCATCAGCACAATCAAGATAGTGAACACATCCATCAATCCCCAAAGTGTTCTTGTTCCTGTTTGTAACCTCTCCCTACTTTCCTCTCCGCCTCCCCACCCCAAACAACCACTCATCTGCTTTCTGTCATTAGAGTTTAGTTTACATTTACATAAATGGAATCATATAAGATGTTCTCTTTTTTCTTCTGACTTATTTCACTCAGCGTAATTATTTTGATACTTGTGTATGTTGGGTGTATCTATAGTTCATTCTTTTTTATAGGGGAACAGTATTCAATTGTATGAATATACCACAATTTGTTTATTCATTTACCTGTGGATGGACATTTGTGTTGTTTCCAGTTTTTGGCTGTTACTAAAAATGCTGCTATAAACATTTTCAGGGCTTCCCTGGTAGCGCAGTGGTTAAGAATCTGCCTGACGATACAGGGGACACGGGTTTGAGCCTTGGTCCAGGAAGATCCCACATGCCGCGGAGTAACTAAGCCTGTGTGCCACAACTACTGAGCCTGCGAGCCTAGAGCCCGTGCTCCGCAACAAGAGAAGCCACCGCAATGAGAAGCCCATGCATGGCAACAAATAGTAGCCTCCGCTCACTGTAACTAGAGAAAGCCCGCGCGCAGCAACGAGGACCCAGTGCAGCCAAAAATAAATAAATAAATAAATATAAAACAAAAACTCCAAAAAATTTTGCAAACATTAAAAAATTATCATTATTAAACATGAGAGTTGTTAATGAATCTGAAAAGGGGTTGAAGGGTCATGAAATGCTGGTTACAATCCTGACTTCTCCATGCTAGTGAAGAATGTCTTGAGCTAGTGAAAAGATCCTGCCTCCCCTTTACTACCTGAAAGACATGAGATAGAATTGGTTAAAACACATAAATGTATCAAACCTGAAGCTACTTGGAGAAAGGTGTCATTTACAACACAATTTAAGGTTCTGTCTAAACATGGCATATTGAATGTATGCATCTAATTTCTCTCCTTCAAAACCCATTAAAACTACGGTAAAGACAGCTCATGCAGCTCAATATCAAAAAAACAACACAATCAAAAAATGGGCAGAAGATCTAAATAGACATTTCTCCAAAGAAGACGTACAGATGGCCAAAAAACACATGAAACGATGCTCAACATCACTAATTATTAGAGAAATGCAGATCAAAACTACAATGAGAGATCATCTCACACCAGTCAGAATGGCCATCACTAAAAAATCTAGAAACAATAAATGCTGGAGAGGGTGTGGGGAAAAGGGAACCTTCCTACACTGTTGGTGGGAATGTAAATTGGTACAGCTACTATGGAGAACAGTATGGAGGTTCCTTAAAAAACTGAAAATAGAGCTACCTGATCCAGCAATCCCACTCTGCATATATCTGGAGAAAACCATAATTCGAAAGGATGCATGCACCCAGATGTTCATTGCAGCCCTACTTACAATAGTCAGGATGTGGAAGCAACCTAAATGTCCATCGACAGAAGAATGCATAAAGAAGATGTGGTACATATATACAATGGAATATTATCAGCCATTAAAAGGAATGAAATAATGCCATTTGCAGTGACATGGATGGACCTAGAGATTGTCACACCGAGTGAAATAAGTCAGAAAGAGAAAGACAAATATCGTATAGTACCAGTTATATGCGGAATCTAGAAAAATGGTGCAGATGAACTTATTTGCAAAGCAGAAATAGAGTCACAGATGTAGAAAACAAACTTATGGTTACCAAGGGGGGAAGGGAGGGGTGGAATGAATTGGGAGATTGGGATTGACATATATACACTACTATATGTAAAATAGATAACTAATGAGAACCTACTGTATAGCACAGGGAACTCTGCTCTGTGGTGACCTAAAAAGATTAGATATATGTATATGTATAACTGATTCACCTTGCTGTACAGCAGACACTAACAACATTGTAAAGCAACTATACTCCAATAAAAATTAATTTAAAAAACTACGGTAAAGAAAAAAAATTAAGACATAACTCTCAAGGAAAGAGAAGATGAGAGGAGTTAACAGTGTTGGAAGCTAGGTAACTGATTTCACTGACCAAAGAAAGCCCAATCCTAAAAGTGCAACAGAGAATGCTAAGGCCACCTTTTTTTTTTTTTTTTTGCGGTACACGGGCCTTTCACCGCCGTGGCCTCTCCCGTTGCGGAGCACAGGCTCCGGACGCGCAGGCCCAGCGGCCACGGCTCACGGGTGCAGCCGCTCCGCGGCATGTGGGATCCTCCCGGACCGGGGCACGAACCCACGTCCCTTGCATCGGCAGGCGGACCCTCAACCACTGCGCCACCAGGGAAGCCCCCTAAGGCCACCTTTTATCTACACTGAAGAATCCCCAAAAGACTCAGGAACTAGGAGCACTAGGTGCCTCTGGGACCGAAGATTATGGGGTGGGAGAAGGAGGGGCTAAAATGAGGAGGACTCCTGCACAGCTGAGTCAGTCGTTTGGAACGTGCATCCACTGCTTTCCCTCCACCACCCCTGCAGTGGTGTATATGGACCCTGTAGAGGGTCCCATATACAGACTGCGTCCTGAATGCTGAGACTCCTGGCTTTCTTGCTCCACTTGGCTTTGAAATTCTGGCAACCAGACACTATCCAGGTGGGAGATTTAAAGACTCTCCCTGAGAAATCTGACTAGCATAAGAAAAAGGACTTATAAATAGTGACATCTGGGTTCCCAACAGACCTTCCAGACAAGGCACTCTACACTGATCCTAAAGTGGACATAGCTCACCTACCAACTCAGTTTCCACTCAGTATTTTCTTTTTAATTTTTATTTATTTTATTTTTTAAAGTTTTATTTATTTTTTCAATTTTTTTGATGTGGACCATTTTTAAAGTCTGTATTGCATTTGTTAAAATACTGCTTCTGTCTTATGTTTTTTTTTTTTTTTGGCTTCAAGGCATGTGGGATCTTAGGTTCCTGACCAGGGATCAAACCTGCACCCCCGGCATTGAAAGGCGAAATCCTAACCACTGGACCTCCAGGGAAGTCTCAGTATTTTTTTTTTTTTAAATTGAGATGTTTTTTCTCCCATTTTTATTACTGGACTCTATTTTGTTTCAAGGGAGATTAATAGATTTAATGACTATCATTGTCTCGCAAATCACATTTAAAATAAACCTTGATACAGCAGAACTTAACACAACATTGTAAATCAACTATGCTTCAATTAAAAAAACAAAACAAAACTTGAATTATAGTGAGAGCTCCAAGTTCACCCTGTGGGTCAATGGGGCTCTACACACAAGTGAGGAACTTGGTGTAGTGGTTAGTGTGTTTCTGCAACTGTTGATCTTTAACAACTGTCAAATAGTTCCACAGTGCTAGATTTTGTGCTTGAAAAAACAGATGATCGCACCGATCAAAAATGCTTCCCTGCACAAATACCTTTTCATTACTTCTCAGTGAGAAAACATTCTAGGGCATCTGCTCTTTTCTCACAGCCCAGGTCTGGCTTCTGTTGGCATCTGCTGGCAGCTGCTGAGCTAAGTCGAGCACCTCTTCCTTCCAAAATCTAGAGGGGTTCTGGGTCCTGAGGAAGAAAGTGAATTAAGAATTCGTAGGAGGTGCCGACTGTCCCCATGGCGGCTGCGCTGGAGCCCGGGGGGCCCGGGAAGGCGAAGGTAGAATTAGAAGATCATGTGACGTTCGAGTAGGAGGATTTATCTTGGTGACTTTAGGATGCTGGTTCCATTGTAGGTATAATTATGCAAAGCTAAGAATCCAGGAAAGACTTGCCAGAGAAGGAATTAAAAACAAGATTTTATATGAAAGTACCCATCTTGATCCTGAAAGAAAACAAACCAACAGCGGCAGCAGCAGCAATTGAGCAGTCTAGAGCACAGAAAACCCAGACACAACTCACTTAGGTGTGAACAAAGCTGAGATCAACTATAGAAAGCATTTTATGTACCATAAAGCTTTCAGTCAAGTAAATAAAGTATGTGTAAGTTGTAAAAAAAAAAAAAAAAAAAAGAATTACTTCGCTTCTCACCTTGGAGCCGGTACTGGGCAAGGCTCTTCCAGAACTGCACTTGATTCTTCCATGAATCCCGAGTGGTCAGTGTCACCCTGCAGCTTTCTCCTGGATCGTGTACGGCAGGCGCACTCACGGTGCAGGCTTCAAGCTGACTGGGGCAGAGTCCTGTTCCACCAAGTCCGGCTCTCAGTGCTCCGTTTTGGCCTAGGAGTGCGGCTATGAAGATTAAAAGACGTGCGACTAAGGCGCCAGCTCTAGGCCGGCAGCAGGAACGCAGGGCTGGGAGGTTTCTCACAGTCTAGCCTCCAAAAGTTTCTCTGCACCAGTGGCTGGGCCAGATGTCCCACCTAATTATGATTTATGTAGTGGCAGCATCAAAACCGGATACTTTTCTTACACTTGAATACATTCAAGAATAAAGACCTCTGCTGACAGGGTTCTTTTTTTTTCCCAGTATTTTTTAATTTTAATTTTTATTTATTTATTTTTTGCTGCGTTGGGTCTTCGTTGCTGCACGCAGGATTTCTCTAGTTGTGGTGAGCGGGGGCTACTCTTTGTTGTGGTGTGCAGGCTTCTCACTGCGGTTGCTTCTCTTGTTGCAGAGCTCGGGCTCCAGGCGCAAAGGCTTCAGTAGTCTGGCACGTGGGCTCAGTAGTTGTGGCTCGCGGGCTCTAGAGCTCAGTAATTGTGGCGCGCGGGCTTCGTTGCTCCGCGGCATGTAGGATCTTTCCGGACCAGGGCTCAAACCCGTGTCCCCTGCATTGGCAGGCGGATTCTTAACCACTGTGGCGCCAGGGAAGCCCAGCTGACGGGGTTGTTAACCTGGGGTTCACAGACTCCACTTCAGAGGGACTTTAACTCCCTGAAATGGTACCCCAGTGTTGGTGGTAAGGGTCCACGTGCTTTTGCGGGAAGGACTATGGCTTTCATCAGGTAGTCTGGAGGGTTCTGACCCAAACAGGTTTAGGAATCAAAGGCTTAGACCTTCCAAGTAAACCGCAGCTAGGCAAAATCGCGACTTTGAACTGCATTTCAACCTGCCTCCTCGGTGGGCGGTACAAGATGACTCCACGCCCTCCACTCCTTCGGCAGCACCCCTGGGGGCAGGGCTGAGGTCGGCCGCGCCCTCCAAACACCGCCCATTCCCCTGCTCGGGGTGGGGCATTCCTACTGGGCATGCTCAGTACCAAGGACTCGGGTTGGCCTCCTAGGCGGAAGCGGGTCCCTGAGAGTTTGTGTGTTCTTCCCAGGGTTCTCCGCGCTACCGTTATGGTCGCCTCCTTGTGCCGGTGTCCGCACATGGGGTTCTAGGGCTGTGGATGTGCTTACAGGAACTGTCGCCACTACTCTTCGACGTCTTTGGACCCTCTTCCTTTCACTTTCTTTTGTTGACTCCTGTGTGACCCTCGTAGGACTCTGTTTTGGTTGCACCGATATCTGAGGTGATGTGGACCCCGGAGCTGGCCCTACTGAGGGGCTTCCCCACTGAGGCTGAGCTGCAGCAGTGGAAGCAAGAGGGAGTCGCCGGTTCGGGTGAGAGGGGTGCACCTGCCAAAGAGGGACTGAGGCCAGCGTGAGGACTGTGGGGAGAAGGGGTGGCGGCGGCTGGGTTCTCATCCCTTCTGGTTTTATTTTTTTCCTACCCAAATCTATCTGATTCTTAATGCTTTGGGTTGCTGCATCCTTGACATAGTGGGCGCGGTCCAAAGGCTCCGTGCATGTCTTTACCCCAAACTTCTCACCGTCCGGGTTCAATAATAATGTCAATTGTTTTTCTAATCCCTTAACATTTCTTCAGTCATTTAATGCTTAGAATAGACCTGTAAGGTAGACACTACTTTTATTCCCGTTTTGCAGATGGAGGCATTTAAGTACAGATTAAGTAATTTATTCAAGGTCACACAGCTGGTAAGCACAACAGCTGAAATGAGGCAGCAAAGATGTAATCTTGTAAGCGAAGCACATTTACCGGAGAGAGAAAGAGTTAAAAGGCACATATACTAGGGGGATATAGGCACATCTGGTTGTGGGATTTAGGCTGGACCCAAAAGAGAAATAACAATGTAGGACAGTATATGTCCTGTCCTATATATTTGTGTGTGTATGTATGTGTGCGCGGACCCGTGTTTGTGTGTATACGCAATAGGTGCTTCAGGAGAGAGGTAGTTTCTGAAGTTTGGGTCTGGAAGTCTCATGGAACAAGTCAAACTTGACCTGATTTTTGTTTAAAGAGTGAGACTGACAAGTGGAAAAGTTCCCCAGGAGGAGTCACAAGTGTAAAAGTGTGGAGGCAGAATGTGCATATGGATATTAAGGGAACAATGAGGGAACCAGCTTTTCATCAGGGAGGACAGTGGGGGTAGGAGGAGCCAGATCGTGAAAGGAAACTTTGTAAGGAAACTTTTCTGTTGTCAGTAGGAATTCTTTTGAATTCCCAGCAGAATTCCTTTTGATGTTACTTGCTAATAAGGAATATTATTTCTGGGTTTAACTTCTGACATGCTGCTCATGGTATGAATGAGCTTCTAATTCTAGGAGAAGTGATGGGCATTTGCTCAGTACTTTGTGGTTAATGTATAGGAAGCATTCTAAGTATATACATTTTTTTTTTGGCATGCTGAAATGATAATAGTTACCTTTTATGGTATGAAAGTAGTTGTTCTTTGGATTATTGGACTAATTTTTTTCTATTACAGAGAGTGGATCTTTCCTACAATTGCTGCTAGAAGGGAACTATGAGGCCATATTCTTAAATTCATTGACTCAAAGTATTTTAAATTCAGCAACGATGACTGAAGAAAAGATTGACAGCTACCTAGAGAAGCAGATAGTAACATTCCTGGATTACTCAACAGATTTGGACAAAACCAGAAGGTAGAATTTTATTTGAAATTTTCGTAGGGAAACAGATTATGAATACATTTAATATTGCCTTGACAGTGTAAGGCACTGATTTTTGCAGTTGTTGAAAAACCTGGCTTTATGTTTACTCAGGACTCATGATGTACCAAATAATCTATGTAAGAGTTTCTGTCCAGAGGACCATTGAGAATGAAAAGGTAAAGTCGTGTAGGATATACAGGTTTCATATATAACACTGACTTATGACTGGGTGGTAGCTGCTAACCCACTGAGTTTCTAAATGCTTAAGTCTTATAGCTTTTAGCCATAGACAAGACTTCAGATCTTCTTTTCTTTTAACTTGAAAATGTACACTCTCCATCTTGCTGTTTGTAGATTGCTGAGTGATAATTATAACTACTTTTATTATGTTTTAGGTTATCTTTAATGTTTTTAGCATGGAACCCTTGGTTTATCTTCTTCCATTGACGTTTATGTAATTTTATAGGATTAAATATAATGGATAGTTACACAGCAGTGTAACCTAAGTTTTTCAGTGGCTTATATTTTACTGTTGTTAGTTTGTTAATATACCATCCTTTTCTCTAGCATCTCTGGCAACCACATCAAGCTTTAGTTGTCTTTAAAACACAGTTTTGTTTTACCATTATTTCTAGGGAATGGCTTCATTTAGTTCTTCAACAAATCAACTCCTGGCTAGGTGTTGAGGTTGTGAAGATGAATAAAACATAATCTATATCTATAAGGAGTTCACAGAAGAGTGCTACTATAGGCATTTTATTTAAAAAATTAGTGTCATTCATTTTTATTTTTCTGGTTTACTAGTAGTTTACATTCCTCTGATGTCGTTCCTGATTATTATTTTGCTGTCAGATGTGTGTGTGGTATCATAGCCATTAGCTTTGTGTGGTGCACATGAAAACACACATACACACAAATACATCATACACTGGTAGACCAGAATTCGGCTTGTCACACAGAGCTGAGAAGAGACATTTCAGTTACCTCATTATGAGGTATTTGGAAATTAAACTCTATTCTCAATTCCCCTTAAGGATTTTGATTTTTAGTTATGACAGTTATATTAAGGCTTTGAGATCTTGCTGCACACCTGTTTCCTCAAGTTTCCTGACTTCTAATTACAAACAGCCTCTTTTGTCACCTGTTTTCTGCTCATTCTTTGCTGTCAGTTGTGCTACATCCAGAGCACTCCAGCTACCACAGGCTTGTAGGCTTGATTTTTTTTTTTTCCTTAAAGAATCTTCCTTTTGAGGTAGGGCCTAGGGGATATGGGAAGAAGAGGGTGACTGCTTTTATTTTTCCTTCAGTGTGAAGCTACAGGATTCTCTGGCTGCTGTTCGTTAGAGTTGAATCCCCACCTATTTGTGTCTTAATCTAGGGGTTGGCAAATTACTGCTGGTGGAGCAAGTCCAAAGTGCCTAAGAATGATGTTTACGTTTTTAAAGGGTTGGAAAAAAAGAAACACGTGTGACCCACAAAGCTTAAGGTTTTTTTTTTTAAATCTCTCCTTTGCAGTATAGGTTTACCTACCCACTCCTGTCTTCAGCCAAAGTAGGATTGAAAAGGAATGGGTTCAAGTGAAATTTCTAGGTTTTTTTTTTTTGTTGTTGTTCTAATAGTTGGTAGTACAGGATCAGTAAAATATTTGAAAACAACTTTTTGTTGTCAGCTTTCTTTTGTATAAAATCAGTTTTCCATCCAGTGTCAGAGCTGTTAAATAGAACACAAGGCAAAATTCTAAGTGCCTGATAGGGTCCTAAACCAGTGCTGTTCAGGAGAACTTCCTGTGATGATGGAGATGTTCTGTATCTGCGCCGTACAGTACGGTAGCCAGTAGCCACGTTTGGCCATTGAGCACTTGAAATGTGGACAGTGAAACTGAATTTTAAATTTTATTTACTTGTAATTAATTTAAATTTAAAGCAGCCGTATGTGGCTCATGGTGATAATGTTGGACATTGCAGATATAAATTGTTTCAGAAATTTTTTTTTGTAATACTCTCAGATAATCTCCATAAATGTTGCTATCTTACATTTTTCTTAATAAAGCTGAAATGAAATAGTGTGTTTGTGGTTGTACAGTGATAGTGGCTCATGTTTATTTCTTTATTCTCATATGCAGACAACAGCTGATATTCCTACTTGGTGTGAGCAGTTTGCAACTTTTTGTTCAGAGTAACTGGACGGGGCCTCTTGTTGATTTACACCCTCAGGATTTTTTGCCGTCTGTTTTGTTCCAGCAGTTTAGTGAGGTACGCTTCTTGGAAATGTCATATATAGGTATTATTGTGTTCTTTATTCTTTAGGAACGGCTCTTTATAAACTGGAGTTAATAATAGGTAGGAGGGAAACATGACTTTATTGCTTGTACAGAACCTACTAAGAATGCTTGTTCATTGATCAGATTTTCAATTCCAGAAGTTCCATTATCAGACTCAAACTCCTCTTCAGATGCTCCCCATTTTATGGAGCTCTGTTAGCTGCTCTTTTTATTAAAGTGCAGGCAGCTGCGCCAGTCACCCAGCTGCATGTGTTACCACAGTTACATAAAGATCTTTTCTGGCAAAGCAGAGAATGTGGAGATCTGTTTAATTTTGTTGCAGGAAACTTTTGCTGCTGTCCTTACTAACAGTTCCCAGGGGTGATTTCCTTTATGTCACAGATATACTTATTTGTATATACTTACAGTGTCTGGCACAGAGGTGCTCCATGGTGATAATGATTCTTCTTATCCATATATGGAGATAATATTATTGACCTGCATCAGTAGGTCATCAGTAGAGCTTGCAGTTTGAATTCCTCAGTACTGTTTGAGCACATATATGCAGGGCTTGGGGGATATGACATGCTCTGAAAAGAAGTATGGTAACTGATTTATCCAGCCACCTCAGAACTAGAGCATTACTATCGACCACTCAGCCTGGAAGGCTGTGCTTAGCATCCAAAACTTGCACAGCAAAAGGGACCTATTTACTGTTACCTGGTTTCTCAGAATTAGAAGTAACAAATGAAAGGGGAATGGAGTTGTTAGAGATTAGTGTTAATAATTTGATGGTGGTTGGAAAGAGAAATACAAAAGCAGTCATAATCTGAAGCCTCTGTACACATCAGTTTACTGAGTCATTATGTTATATTGCAATAGAGTAATTGAGATTCATAATGCTGGCCCTAAACCGTAATTGAAAGGTTAAAAGCTCTTCCATATCTTATGTCTAAGAAGGGAATTTAATCTATACTTTACAAAAGTTTTCATCCAAAATGGTTAAAATAAAATCCCCAAGATTTTGGCACTTAAAGAGATGTGCTTCAATTATCTAGGAAATTACTTGTAAGGAATGTCTCATTCCCTCTCTTACTGTGTATAAGACAGTTTCTGGCCTCTATTGCCCTATAGTGCAGGTTAGAAACCCACCAGACAAAGTCGTAAATACGTACCGAGCGCTAATGTTGGTTGGAGTGGTGCTTCATTCATGTATGCTATATCAATTTGACGTATTCTCTAGATGAGAAGACTGATGCTCCCAGTGGTGAAAGAAACTTGTCAGAGGCCTTATAGCTGGGGGATTGGAACACACATTTTCTGGGTCCGAATTCAGTACTCTTTCTGCTATACTAAAGTAGAAGCACCTGTAAAGTTAGGTAACAATCCAAACAGTACAGAAATGGGTTACATGAGAGGTTCAACCTATAAGAAATGCTGAAATTAGGGCTTCCCTGGTGGTGCAGTGGTTGAGAATCTGCCTGCTAATGCAGGGGACACGGGTTCGAGCCCTGGTCTGGGAGGATCCCACATGCCGCAGAGCAACTAGGCCCATGAGCCACAACTACTGAGTCTGCGTGTCTGGAGCCTGTGCTCTGCCACAAGAGAGGCTGCAATAGTGAGAGGCCTGCACACCACGATGAAGAGTGGCCCCCGCTTGCCACAACTAGAGAAAGCCCTTGCACAGAAACGAAGACCCAACACAGCAAAAATAAATAAAATAAATTAATAAACTCCTACCCCCAACATCAAAAAAAAAAAAAAAAGAAATACTGAAATTAATGAAGACGTGTGGAAAGTGAATTTTGTCTGAGAAGACCTTTTCGTCAAGAGTGGACCTTGAGTTAGAACCTGAAAGATGATGAGGAAATGGACAGGTAGAGAAGAGAAAGAAATACGTTCTAGGTGCAGTCACATGAGCAGAAATTTAGAGGGGAGAAGAGTGCGGTGTTTGTGGGAAACGGATGCTTTGAGCCTGTTGGAGCAGCAGTAAAAGGTCAGCCTTGATGGGGCTCAGACCAAATCATAGGAAACTTTAAATAAGACCTTGATTTTAATTTTTTTATTAGAAGTGCCTCATATGGGACTTCCCTGGCAGTCCAGTGGTTAAGACTTTGCCTTCTAATGCAGGGGGTGTGGGTTCAATCCCTGCTCTGGGAGCTAAGATCCCACATGCCTCGTGGCCAAAATACCAAAATCAAAAAACAGAAGCAATATTGTAACAAATTCAATAATGACTTTAAAAATGGTCCACATTAAAAAAAAAAATCTTAAAAAAAAGAGTGCCTCATACATTCCAAAAAGCATACAGAATGTGTACAGTTTAAATAACAAAACTCCTTTGTTCCCACCACCCGGCTTGAGAGAGAGAACATCACCAGGATTGTAGAACAGAGCTTCCCGACTGCTGTTCCCCAGGTTTTGAGTCCCTTTGCCATTGCAGTAGCTCTGTGGGGCCGGGGCTGGGGAGAGCTTTTGAACTGGTCTCGTCTGGTGTAGTAGCCTTCTCTAGTTACCTGATGTGCACTACAAATAATAGCATCTTATGCATTTGCTCTGACTTGGAAAAGGTTGGGAAATACAGGGTTACAAGGTCCCCTGTGTGTGCTTCCTGGTGGTATCCCTGGCCCCCTTTCTCATGAACCACTCTCATGAATTTTGTGTTAACATTCCATTGCTTTTTTTTTTTTTTAATTTTATTTATTTATTTGGCTGCGTTGGGTCTTCACTGCTCCAGGAGTGCTTTCTCTAGTTGCGGAGAGCGGGGGTACTCTTCGTTGCAGTGCACGGGCTTCTCATTGCGGTGGCTTCTCTTGTTGCAGAGCACGGGCTCTAGGCGCGCGGGCTTCAGTAGTTGTGGCTCACGGGCTCTAGAGCGCAGGCTCAGTAGTTGTGGCACACGGGCTTAGTTGCTCCGCAGCATGTGGGATCTTCC
The DNA here is from genome assembly GCF_003676395.1 of Aethalodelphis obliquidens. Taxonomy (NCBI): domain Eukaryota; kingdom Metazoa; phylum Chordata; class Mammalia; order Artiodactyla; family Delphinidae; genus Aethalodelphis; species Aethalodelphis obliquidens. Next base: position 17,932,492 of record NW_020837956.1, on the reverse strand, counting down.
CAGACCAGGGCTTGAACCCGTGTCCCCTGCATTAGCAGGTGGACTCTCAACCACTGCACCACTAGGGAAGTCCTCCATTGCTTTTCTTCATGATTTTAGCACCTATGTATGTATGTATCCCCAGAGGACAGATTGTTTAGTTTTGCCAGTTTTTGAACTTTATATAAATGAAACAGATTGTGTGTGTTCTGTGACTTGCTTTGCTCAGTGGTGTATTTCTGAAATTATACTATTATTCATTTTTACTATTGCATAGTATTCCAGTTGTATGAATATACCACAGTTTATATATCTGTTCTACTCTCAGTGGCCACATGGGATGTTTCCATTTTTTGCAATATATTATGTACAGTGCTATTAGGAACACGTCTTCTGGGAATCATTTGCAAGAATTTCCAAGCACAGCATATGCTTAAAAAAAAAGGGATAGTGTTTGGTGCAGTGTGCTAGATGGAAGAGGCTGTTTTTACTGGCCCTCAGGCTGTAGTCGGGCAACCGCTGAGGGCTGAGGGGATTGATATTTTGCCACACGTGGAAATGCTTCCCAGCACTGAGTTGGGAAGCTCTGCTGAGGACATATATCTGTGAGTGGAGTTGCTGTGCCCTAGGGTATATGCATGTTCGGCTCTTCTTGGTCATGTCATGTTGTTTTTGAGAGGATTATTCAATTTATACTCTATACCAGCAATCTGAGAATTTGGAAGATAAAGGGAGTTGAAGTTTTTAAACTGGGGAGTGGCACATCAGTATTTTCTAGTTGTCATTTTCCTGTGCTGATTTATGTTTCATCGTTCTTGTGAAGGACAAATATTTGTGAATATACTTTATGGTCATGGAGTATAGTCATCAAAGCCAAATTAATTTTCCCTGCCTCTAAATTACGGCCTTGGCATTTTTAGCACTGTTTTTTGACCTCTGGTGCTAGCCAGCCTCAGGGGAATAGCAGTGAAGGTTCATTTCTGAGTAGGTCACCTCTCACACATAAAAGTTGATCTCCTAGTAATCTAGTTTTATATTAAGTTTATCTCAGATGTTGACTTTTTTTCACTATTCTGATAAATAAGTATTTTTGTATGTCATATGCTCTCTTGACTGAGGAGTCGTTCCTAAGGGAATTGTAACCTTCATTTTGTCTGTTTTAATTGAGAATATAAACAATTCTCTTTATTTATTTATTTTTGGATTCTTTTATAGGTTATTACAGAGTGCTGAGTAGAGTTCCCAGTGCTATACACTCATCCTTATTGATTATCTGCTTTACATATAGTAGTATGTATTGTTCATCCTCAAGATTTATCCATGTTGTATCATGTCAGAATTTTCTTACTTTTAAGACTGAATGATATTCCATTGTATGTACATACCAGTTTTTTTGGTTTTGTTTTTTGTCTTTGATTAATTTTTTTAAAATTTATTTTTGGCTGCGTTGGGTCTCCACTGCTGCACACGGGCTTTCTCTAGTTGCAGTGAGCGGGGGCTACTCTTTGTTGTGGTGTGTGGGCTTCTTGTTGCAGTGGTTTGTTGTGGAGCACGGGCTCTAGGCGCGTGGGCTTCAGTAGTTGTGGCACGCGGGCTCAGTAGTTGTGGCTCATGGGCTCTAGAATGCAGGCTCAGTAGTTGTGGCTCACGGGCTTAGTTGCTCCACAGCATGTAGGATCTTCCTGCACCAGGGCCTGAACCCGTGTCCCCTGAATTGGCAGGCGGATTCTTAACCACTGTGCCACCAGGGAAGTCCCACAATCCTCTTTAAAACTCGGCCATTTCCCAAAACCTCTGGAAGCACATTTAGAATTCGGTTGGAATATCAGTGTTATGTCACAGGAAGATAGGAAAGCATTTAATTTTTTAATGATGGTGATGCAAGGTAACTCTAGGAAAAGAAGTTTATTTATTTGTTTATTCATGCATTCACTCCTTTGTTTATTTATTATTTACCCAATTAATGACATTTCCAGAGGACTTAGAGTAGGAGGTTTGGTAACCAACTAAACCGTTGAGTATCAGAGGTAATGAGATCCAAGTAGTATATCATGGAGTATCTCTTTGTGTAATTTTTTATTTGTTGCCCTGTTAAATTACTTGTTTGTTATCTTTAAAGATTTCGTTTAGAAGAAAATGATCTAAATTTGTGCTACAACAGGTAGACATCTTTCTCATCTCAATGTGATTAGAATAAGGATTCTTTTCCTTAAAGGCATGTCTTATACTTCACCAGCTTGGTTTGGATGTTAGGAAATAAAGATTGTTCAATCCATCTAAATGGCAAGATGATTTGATGAGGCTGCAGGTCCAACTTGGGCACATTAGGCAGGGTCTTCTTTCTAGTTCTTTTTTTAAAAAATTTATTTATTTATTATTTTATTTTTGGGCTGTGTTGGGTCTTTGTTGCTGTGCGTGGGCTTTCTCTAGTTGCAGTGAGCAGGGGCTGCTCTTTGTTGTGGTGTGCGGGCTTCTCATTGCGGTGGCTTCTCCTGTTGCGGAGCATGGGCTCTAGGTGCGCGGGCTTCAGTAGTTGCAGCATGCAGGCTCAGTAGTTCTGGCTCACGGGGTCTAGAGCGCAGGCTCAGTAGTTGTGGCGCACGGGCTTAGTTGCTGTGCGGCATGTGGGATCTTCCTGGACCAGGGCTTGAACCCGTGTCCTCTGCACTGGCAGGCGGATTCTTAACCACTGTACCCCCAGGGAAGCCCTTCTCTCTAGTTCTTAAGCAGTAGATTCACTTGTGTATTCGGTACCTCCACTTGGAGGTCTCACAAGGTACCTCAGACTCATTGTGTCCAAGACTGAACTCATGGTGAGGTTCTTCTCCAAACCAGGTCTTCTTCTGGTGTCTGTGTCTCAGTGACCCACACTGCCATCATGCAGTTGTCCTAGTCAGAAGTCTAGAAGTGATCCTGGCCCTGTCCTTGAGGACTTCCTCATGCTTAGCATAGCCCAGGAGCTTGCTGAGGGGCAGGAAGAGGTAGAGAGGTCCGAGGGGAAGGCAGCATAAGGTGGTAGGAAGAACACTGGTTTGGGAGTTGGAAAACTTGGGCTGTAATGTCTGTTCAAATGCTGATAACTTCTGTGTGATTTTGGACTGCACTTAACTTTTTTGTGTCTGTTTTCTTCTGAAGTTGAGGCAGTTACAGTACTTAAATAGTTCCTTGATTATTGAACTTAAAAAAAAAATTCCTTCTACCCTCAGTGTAGGTAACAGTAAGCTTTATTTGTGGTTTGGTGGTGGTCATTCACGTTGTCTTTATTCCTCTAGTACACTTTTCAGTAATGATGAAAGTTAGACAGAGGATGAACCCACAGCTATTACTTTCTTACCTTTATTGAATGTTTCAACAAAGCATTGAGCCAGACACTGATCACTTGGATTGTTTAATCCTTACAAGAACCCTGTGAGGTTTAGGTTCTATTATTTTATTTTATAACTGATGAAACAGAGGCTTCAGTTAAAAAAAAAATTACCTACGCCCACAAATTAATAATCAGAAAAAGGACCCTATCCTGTGTCTGTGACTTACAGCCCATGTTCCTAACATTGAGCATTCCTACTATCGATTTTGTGGTGACTGTCAAAATGATTCAGTCCACATTTTTAAAACACAGGTGCTTGGTCTGTTGTAGAAAATCTCTGTTCAGTAAGAAGTAGATTTTTCAGAGGCATCCCTTTTGGGCAGCCTCAGTTCACATTGGTCCATGATTGTATGCCTACTCAGCATTTGATATGTAAGACCTTGTTGTTTTTTGGCTTTATAGTAATTATGGAGCAGCAATGGTTTGTAATGACATTAGCCAGCTGGTGAAGCATATATGAAATGTAGGTGTTTAATATGAATACTTTCACATAGGGATGGTTTTTATTGAGAAGCTATTTTGTTGTAAGTAAATCTGTAAAGTTATGACGCTTCTTCAATAGTAGCATTTTCTTGGGCTTCCCTGGTGGTGCAGTGGTTAAGAATCTGCCTGCCAATGCAGGGGACATGGGCTTGAGCCCTGGTCCCGGAAGATCCCACATGCCACGGAACAACTAAGCCCAAGTGCCACAACTACTGAGCCTGCACTCTAGAGCCCGTGTGCCACAACTACTGAAGCCCGCACGCCTAGAGCCTGTGCTCTGCAACAAGAGAAGGCACCTGTGCACCGCAATGAAGAGTAGCCCCTGCTTGCCACAACGAGAGAAAGCCCATGCGCAGCAGTGAAGACCCAGTGCAACCAAAAAAAAAAAAAAAAATAAATAAATAAATTTATTTTGGAACAAAGGGTGCAACTTGGGAAAAGCAAATTAAAAAAAAAATAGTAGCATTTTCTTGATTGCCCTGTTCTCTAAAGTACAAGCAGGCAGCTGTCTGTCAGGGCAGGCTGGAGTTGTAATGTTAGGACTCCGTCCAGTGCCAACTGCTGTGTAATAGATCAGTACCTGTGTTTCACAGCTGATTACCTGGAAAATATGTATTCTTGTAAGATATATAACGATTAATATGTTGCTAAATTATATCATCTTAAATTTTTTTTTTTCAGGTCAAAGGACTGGATGCACTCGTTCTGAGTTTGCTCATTCTAGATGGTGAATCAATCTACAACCTGACCTTGAAGCCTATACTGCTATTATTAGCACGAATTTCCCTAGTGAATGTAAGACATAGGCTGACAGCTATTCAGGTAAGGGAAGAAAAGGAGCCAGGAGGTTCAGACCCAGGTGTGACTTTTGTGCCGATTAGCATAAAACTTTAGGTGTGATGCTGAAAATGTCTTGGTATATTTGTTTTCTAAGTCTTCTTTAGGTGTTTAATTTTAAAATCTGATGAAAATAAGCAAAAACTGTCTCCTGTCATGAGATTCGTCTAGTATAAAATGAGATGTTGAGCCTCTTAAATGGGGTTGTGTATATGTGTTGTGTGTATATTTGCATGTGTATAAATGTTCATTCTCTGAATCTTAAAAATAGGTTTAAAAACACCCTTCATAGTTTTTTGTGAATTTCATGTAAGGATAATGAGTAGCCAGAAGTATAGCACTTTCAGTAGATCTTTCTTTTAAAAATTGATTTCACTTTTTACTGTTTTTTATTAAAGCTCCTAGAAATTTTTTTTTAATAAATTTATTTATTTTATTTACTTATTTTTGGCTCCGTTGGGTCTTTGTTGCTTGCACACGGGCTTTCTCTAGTTGCGGCAAGCAGGCTTCTTATTGCGGTGGCTTCTCTTGTTGCAGAGCACGCACTCTAGGTGTGTGGCCTTCAGCAGTTGTGGCACGCGGGCTCAGTAGTTGTGGCTCGCAGCTCTAGAGCACAGGCTCAGTAGTTGTGGCACATGGGCTTAGTTGCTCCACGGCATGTGGGATCTTCCCAGACCAGGGCTCGAACCCGTGTCCCGTGCATTGGCAGGTGGATTCTTAACCATTGTGCCACCAGGGCAGCTGTTTCTTGATTACTGTTTCTTGGCTCACATCCTACCTTGTTTCATATTTGGGTTGGATTTAGTAGAGCATTTGTTGAATGCCTGTTATATGGTTTCTTTAGGTCACATATAAATTAGTGAGAAAAGCACTGATACAGATAGCTATTACGCAGTAGGAGGTGACAAAAACCACATGAGAGATTCGAAGAAAGTCCTTGAGGTGTAGTGGAGGTTGTCAGCTGTGCAGTGTGCAGGCTCCGTCACAACTGCTCAACTCTGTGCACCTAACTATTCAATCTGCCTTGTAGTGTGAAAGCAGCTGTAGATGATATGTATGTGAATGGGTGTGACTGTGTACCAATAGAGCTTTATTTATGGACACTGAAATTTATATTTCATATGCTTTTCGCATGTCACAAAATATTATTTTTCTCTCTTTCTTTCTTTCTTTTTTTTTTGCAATGATTTAAAAATGTAAGAACAAGTCTTGGTTTTAGGCTATAGGAAAACAGGTGGTGGGCTGGTTTGGGTCCATAGGCTGTAGCTTCCTGACTCCTGTCCTGATTGTTGCAACTTGGGCATACAGACCTTGTATTTCCAGAAATAGTAAATCTAAATTTTATGTGAGATCTCCCAATTTCCAAGTGTTGGCTGAAAAAGTTTAAGAAACACAGTATTTCTATGGGCAAAATGTGGACTTGGTCTGTACTGTAGAAGGGCTTACTTTCCTAAGCATTTAAGTTGTGACAAAGAGGAGGTAAGAAGGGAATCATGCCTCTTTCAGCAGCTCTCATGAGGACAGATGATTTGGAATCAGTTGTACCAGAAGGGTTTTTTTTTTTTTTTTGCTGTATGCGGGCCTCTCACTGTTGCGGCCTCTCCCGTTGCGGAGCACAGGCTCAGTGGCCATGGCTCACGGGCCCAGCCGCTCCACGGCATGTGGGATCTTCCCAGACCAGGGCACAAACCCGTGTCCCCTCCATTGACAGGCAGACTCTCAACCACTGCGCCACTAGGGAAGCCCAAGAGAAGTGTTTTTAATAGATGGGTTTCAACATATCCTAGCAGATATAAGACCTTATCTTTGATTATTTTGTTTAGTGATGTTAGCTTGAATAAAAAAATGTTTTCCCAAGTTGATCTGAGTTAAATGATCTTATAGACTGACTAGTACTTGGCCCTAAAGGAAGTATCATCAAAGCATGAGGTTGCTAAATGGCATTATTTTCTTTCTAGTGAGACTAATGGTCAATGAGTTAGTGATACAGTTTTCATGGTGGAAAACTTTCATCAGCAAGTACCTTCTTTAAGCATCATTTGTAAAAAGATACATATAGTATCAACAGCTTAGGAGAACAAGTAAATATGTGAACTGCTGGTTGCAGATGTTGTAGGATTGGAGACATAAGTTACCTGAGTTTCTTGGCAGATGCTAAACAGCTTTTGACTTCTGTTTCAAAACCCTATTTTCTTGTACATCTCCATGCAAAGATCATTCTGTGCTGAAACCTTGCCTTTCAGTTGAAATGTTATAATTTTCTTTCCTTTGGGTCTTTGATATATTATTCTGTAAACGATGATGTTAAAAATGATTTCTTTGAGAAATGAAGATAGAATGATAAAGAAGCATGACATGCTTATCCAAGTTAATCTTAACCTTTTAAATTAATTTTGAAATGGCTGGATCTTAAGGAACATATCAGGTTGTTTATTATGATTTTATTTTTGTGGAACTATAAAAGAAGATGATTTTCCCCCACCCCCTAGTCTGTGAAGTGGATAGACTAGTGTTAGTAATATGTGAATGTTGAGTAAAAAGAATTTTGGCTTTGGAATAAGACCAGAGTTTGTCTGGTCCAGCCACTTAACAACTGTGTGGCCTTAGGCCAGTGAATTTCTCTGAATATCAGTTTTCTTATTTATAAAATGGACTAAGTTGGCAAACATTTATTGGGTTTCTTTTGAGTACACTCATGCTCCCTGCCTTCTAGGAGGTTATTGACTAGTGTGACTTGTCAATCAGAATATTCTGTAATAAGTGCGATAATAGGAGACAGGATCTAGGAACTATCTAAAGCAAGGCTTCTAGTTTTCTTTTTTATTAATGCCTCAAATTGTCTATTAAGTGATTCCTGACAGATAGAAAAAGGCACTTATATTTTCTAGTAGAAAAATAGGCTATGCTTTCTTTCTCTGTTTCACACTCCCCCTTCTCCCATCTGAAGATTTTGGGTTAAGAGTTAGTTTATAGATCTGATTTTAAGAGTTGAGCATCTTATGTTGTATGTTTTCTTAAAAGGGCAGTCTCTTTGACCGGATCTATCTAAATTCCATGTCTAGAAAAGGAAAGACTGCTGCCAGACCTGACTCACTTATTGCTGACAGCAGATAAGGGACAGATTATTGAAATATAGACTGACTTCATCAGCCTAGTGATAGGAAAAGAATGAAAATGAGACAGCACCTCAGGGAATTAAATTAAAAATGATGTGAAACTTTATTAGATAATTCTACCTTTCCTCTCCTTAGATGGACTGAGGGAACAGCGTTAATAATTAGAAAAGATTTTGTCAGAGGGTCAAAATTCATTTGTGATTTTTTGATTGTTGTAGCACTTGTGTGTAGTTTAGAAGGGGAGCAAGCAGTTTTACCCCTTAATCAAATGAAGAAATTAAGTTCAAGTAAAAAAGAAAATGCTTTTGGTAATTAAGCTTGATCTCCTATTAGTAGGTATTGCTTTAAAAAAAAGGAAAACTAATTTTTCACTCCTTTGTGCAATATAATTTAGAGTAACATAGTTGTAATTACGTTAGATGATTCAGTGCATGATCACACTTGGTAATTTAGTGAGCCTATCAAAAATATTTAATACTTACTACTTGCATGTGCGCGCACGCACACACACACACACACACACACACACACTCACACACACACACGCATAGCAGAAGATCTAGAAGAATATAAACCTCTGTCATGGATTTTTCTGGGGGAGGAGAATGACGCTGAGGCAGCAGAAGAGAGACTTTCATCTTCACTGCGTATGCTTCTGTATTGGCTTGTTGTTGTTTGTTGTTGTTGTTTAGTAAGGATGTGTTGAAAAGTAAGAGTAAGCATCAGAGAACTGAGAAAAAGCTACTGTGTTCTCAGCCTGTGCATTAGTCAAGACAATGTATAAAATGCAGTTTCTACCCTCCAAAATATATGGACCAGGTATTTACACACTTGAAAAACAAGAGCTCTGCAGTGTGGTGCTAACTTCTAAGCACAGTGTGGAAGTTTAGAGAAGTGAGAGACCAGTGTGTGCCCTACTAGTGGGAGACGGCTTCATGGAAGAGGGTGTGGAAGAGATCTTCCCAGTTTGGGGAATATCTGAACCCAGGGTATATCTTACCTTGTAGTTTGCATAGCATACGTTGCTTCAAGGAGGATACAGAGATGAGTAAGACATGATTCCTCATCTTGTTGGCTAGATGGCAGACAGCATTGAAAGCTAGGATGACATACACGAATACGGTGGAGTGTGTCTGCAAAGAGAGGTGCAAACAATGTGCTGGAAGTTGAGATGAGGGAAAAAAATCACCCATAGGAGGTTCTTGGGGGAGGCCTCCTAGGATTGTTGGTATTGGATTATGGTGCTGGTAGAGTGTCACGGCAGAGCAGCACGATTACAGTAGGCATTTTAAAGGAGGAAATGGTAGGTTCGAAATGACATCAGGAAGCCCAACTGGCTACAAATACAGGCTTTGAGAGAATGGAGGAGAGATGTTATTCTCGTGGAAGACATGGCAGTGGATTTGGTATTATTACTGAAGACATAGCAGCTTATTGAAGGGTAAATTTAATCTCACAAATGTAAAAATATTCTAAAAATTGATTTGAATTAATGTGAAATTTTTTTCCTAAGGGTCCTTTTAATTCAACGTAAACACGTTGGTGTTTCCTTTTTCTAGAGCTTGCCATGGTGGACTTTGAGATGTGTGAATATTCACCAGCAATTGCTTGAGGAACGCTCACCTCAGCTCTTTGCTCTTGCTGAAGACTGTATTGATCAAGGTATGTCGCAGATGTTGTTTGCTATGAACGTGTAGCTCCATTCTGTTTTCTTGGCTGAGACATTCCTCTTTCGTCTGTTGTTTGACAGCAGATGGTAACTTTTTGTGTTCCATTCTTTCTGGATGTGGAGTATCACAAATTATTAGGATGTCAGATTATAGGATTTCTTTTTTGTCTTTGAATTTTTAAAAAGGCAATCACTATTATTTATATTACCTACTTAAAAAGAGTGATTTATTCTATGTAGCTCACCATGATTTTATCACAAACTGCCTAAAGGTATTTAAATATTTTCTCGGTTCTTTAATGTAAGAAACCTCATTAGAAACAAATGTAAACTCCCTTTATTTAAAAAAATCTTTAACTAATTTGAACTGGAGTAAATTGTACCAAATTGCATGCAGAACAGGAAATTATTTATCCTATATCCTACTGAGTACATGAAGAAAGGATTCAGGTTTTCTTTTTTTTAAACATTTTGTAGAAAATACATTTTACTGAGGATGACAGTGGATAGAGAGGCATTTTTGCATTTTGTTTTATTGTTTTTTATTGTAGTACATAATGTACCTATAGAAATGTGCCTAGATATAAATATAAAATTAAGTAAATGATCATAAACCACACACCCCTGTAAATGCCTTTGTTGCAGATGCCTCATGTGTCTTTTAGGAAAACATTTTGAGGAAGGGGGAAAATCTTGGGTACCTTGACCCTTGATTTCCCTGGGATTTTGGAACAATTATTCCTAACAAAAGTTGCCAAACAAAAACAAATTCTCTTGTAGTGAAGGAATACAGAACACAAGTAAACTTGTGTTCAGAAATGAACTTCTGAGTTTCAGAGAAGGGATTTGACATTAAGTGTGCCTGATTCCAGAGCCCTTACTCCTCTCACATCACAAGAGTATGAAGTCATTATGTATGTGGGTGCGCATGTGTGTTGGGGGTGGTGGTTAGTGTCACTCTGCGTGGAGAAGCAGTGATCTGCTCCTGTTTGAGGCGGCACATTCGTGAAGGCGTGAGACAGCTCTTGTGGGTGTGGGCATGTGTAATTGCAAGATGCTGCTGTACCTTTCTGGAGTCTGGTTCCTTTAAAGGTGCATCTGTATAGTAACAGGCTATGTCACAATGCACTAGAGAGGACATTAGTTTGTGCGGTAACACATACTACTAAGCTAGAAACTAGTTTCTCAATTTTGTTCTAAGACAGAAATACATACACATATGCTAATCTTAGATAAAATGAACATCTATATGTGATTCAAAATGAGAATGTCAGGTAAATATTATTCAGTCAGTATAATTGTTATTTATATACCTGGACTTAGTTTATATTTGTTCAGGATTTTATGTTATGTAAGAGTGTGGAACAAGCAAGGGTATGTTAGATCAGACTTGTACATGTAAAAAAAGTTATTCTGAGCTTAAACTTTGTATATATAAAACAATATTTGTTCTGCCATGAGATTTAAACCTGACATGTTAGCAGATCGTCTTATTAAATGTAAGCAGTTTACTTTTCTATACAATGACATTTCACTACATGTACAATGATGCAATGAAGCAACAGAACTGAAAAACAGTATTTCTTTTTCCTGTAAAAGTCTTTGGTTTAATGCTTTTGGATTACAAAAGGTTTTTATGAGCAAATTTAGGCTGCTGAACCATCTATATTTTTGTTAAGACTGTAAGCAACTCTCTGTAAGTTGTGAGCAACTTGAGGGCTGATTTTTTTTATAATAAGTTTTTTTTTTTTTTTTTTTCTTTTTGCGGTACGCGGGCCTCTCACTGCTGTGGCCTCTCCCGTTGTGGAGCACAGGCTCCGGACACGCAGGCTCAGTGGCCATGGCTCACGGGCTCAGCTGCTCCACGGCATATGGGATCTTCCCGTACCGGGGCACGAACCCGTGTCCCCTGCATCGGCAGGCAGACTCTCAACCACTTCGCCACCAGGGAAGCCCTTGAGGGCTGATTTTTTTCTTGTTTCTGCTTAATGCCTAGAAAATAATAAATATTTAATGCATATTTGTTGAATAGTGATAGCTAACATTTATTGAGCCTTTTCTACATTCACTTTTCAGGGGAGAAGTTGCAGAACTCCCTCTATTTGTCTTCCATCTTGATAGCAGTTTTTATCTGAGTTTACTTCTATACAGAAGTTTTTCAAAAAGTGAAATGTTATAGAAATTATGAGAAAATTGATCCTATCCAGATACCCTATGGGATCTTGAATCTTCTCTTTATAGTGTTGCCTAAGTGTGGAGTTCTCTTGCAAATGAAATATGCAGTTGGACTTGGAGAAAATTAAGACCTGATGCCCAGTTTAGCAGACGTCATTGTCCTCTTTCTATTTTTAGTAAAATGAAAACTGTATAGACTAAGTCTTCCCGCATTCATGCCATTTCATATTTTTAAAATGAAGTGAGATACGTTCCATAAACAAACTTAGTGCAAGGGAAACAGAGGAGTGGGGGCTCACAAAACTGGTAAAGTTTTGAAAGTCAGAGATGAGTTGAACTTTACTGATATTAATGGGGAAAAAAGTTGATTTTTCCTGAGGATAGTGAAAGCGTTTGGAAGAAGATGGCATCAGGATTCAGCCCACTATTTAATTTTGTAAAAGGTTATTACATTATACTGTGTAGCATATTATACAGTTTCGTATGCTTCATTATACTTTTATGGAAAATTGGTAAATGAACAAAAAAACAAGGTGTCACTAGGAGTTTTTATTTCTCTTTTTGTAAAGGAAATCAAGTTTGATGCAGTTGCCAGAGGGAAAGCTCCATCTCTTCCCTTTATCCCATATAATATATATAAATCTGCATTTATGTCTACATCTTTACCACATCTCAGTGACTAATATTCTTAATGATGACCCTTAATTATTAAGAAAAGAAAAAAAATACCTTTTTTATGTACCATTTTCAAAGGTAGGAACCATATGAATGATAGGAACCATCCTCTTCTTAGAGAGAATTCTAAGAGGTAAAATTAGGTCCTCAACAGAAAGTGTTAACTAAGATATCTGGAAGATATGACTCTAAGTGACTCATTCCCCAAGTGGTCTCAGTTCTTTCCTGCAGTATATTTTAGCATATCATTTGCTTTGCCTTGCAACTAAGAATTTTTTATGTTGCTGTTCTAGGCTAATCAACGACATTTTTTTATTTTATCTTCTCGTAAATTGGTCCATTTTGGCTATGTCTAAGTGTGCACATAGTCTTAAACTGCAACATTTCATAAACAGTTTTATTTAAAAAAATGTTCTGGGATTTAACCCAAATGTTGACCCAACAGTCAGTTATAACTGAAATATTGTTCAGTGTCCAGAGAAGAATATTATATTTGAAATGTTGCCCTTGAAGGATCATCAAAAAGTTGGCAAGATTTTTTTTTTGCTTCAGTCTATGAAACACAAGCAACTGCGATCTTTATATTTTTGTCCAGGAATGTTGCATCAGTACAATGTAGTGGAATATAACCCATCAGAATGTCAGCATAACTTTGCTGGACTGATCACATCTCTGAAAGGAGTGAGTTAGAATCTTGAAAAGTCTGATCCTCAGCGCACTCTGAGATCCTCTTTGGATGTCATACTGATGAAACCGTGATTCTCTGAAGGCTGCTTAAGGGCACACAATCATTTATTGTGGGATCTGATACTGAAAACGTGTTCCGTATAGTGCATGAGATGTAATATTGAGGTTTAGGTATTTGAAGATGAGCTTATGTCTAAGAGAAAACAGGCTAAAATGCTTTGTCCGAGATTCCACGGTAACATTTACAGGCAGCTCTGTGACTCTAGGCTTAGATTGTTTCCACATAGAAAGAGTTCGTCAAGAGATTAGTTTCTTGATGACTGATGAATGTATCGATTTTTAAAGATAAATTTGATACTTTGGGATGGATGTCTTTAAATGTACTAAGTATAATTATCTAATTATAATTATCCATATGAATCCATAGGGATTTCTTTTTAACATAGCTTTCAATAATCTCATGAGAAGAGATTTTGGTTTTAGCATACATTTTAAATATATGCTAAATATATTAAATATATGCTGGTTGACATTTTGATCCAGAAGGTCATGAATATTCATTTCCATGGAGAACCTACTGATTTATTAAAATAGTAAATATATGTCTGTTGGGACAACATGCTCCTCTTTCTATTTAAACTTGAGTTATCCAAAGCTTAAAACTTTGTGTTCACGGTTGACTCATTGTTTTCCATCATTCTTCGTATCTAGCCAGTTCTTAAATCTTATCAGTTCATCCCTAAGAGTTTCATATCCATCCTTCTTTTCCATTCCTACAACTCTTATCCTAGCCCATGTCTGAAATCTTTAGTTTGGAAAGGCCCTTTAGAGATTACCTTGTCCAGCTAACTCATTTTACAAAGAATTGAGACTCAGAGATTCTCCAAGAACCAGAACTATGATCTGGAGTTTCTGACTCCAAATCTGTTTACTCTTCTTTCCATTACTTTTCTCCAAACTGGTCAGTAGGGCAGAATTCTAACATCTAATAATAATAATGCAGTTTACATTTCAGTAGTTTTTACTCCACACCAAGTACTGTTCTAAGTCTTTAAATATGTTAACTACCTTATTCCTTGCAACAACTCTATGAGATAGAACTGAAGACTTGCTATAGGAAGGTGTAGCAGTGGATTTGTGTGCTTTTGTTTTTGCAATGTTTTTGAAGTATAATTAACCTACAGTAAGACTCAAATTTAAGGTGTACAGTTGGTGATATTTTACATATGTATATACTTGTGAAATTATCACAATCAAGATAATTAACAGAACCTAGAGTTTTAAGATCTGACTTTCCGTTTCTGTTCTGTCACTGACATGCTGTGTGCTTCAGGGAGCTCGTCTGACTTCCAAACCAAGAGTTTTCTTCCACGTAAAAATGGTCTTTAAGTCCTTACTAGGTGTAAAAAAATGTGATTCTTTGCAGGCCAGCTTCCCACCCATCCTAATGCTGGGATCTGTTGGAAGATTGTGTCCAAAAATGTTATTTCCGGGCTTCCCTGGTTGCGCAGTGGTTGAGAGTCCGCCTGCCGATGCAGGGGACACGGGTTCGTGCCCCAGTCCAGGAAGATCCCACATGCCGCAGAGCAGCTGGGCCCGTGAGCCATGGCCGCTGAGCCTGCGCGTCCGGAGCCTGTGCTCTGCAACGGGAGAGGCTGCAACAGTGAGAGGCCTGCGTACTGCAAAAAAAAAAAAAAAAAAAAAAAAATGTTATTTCCTTTTTCATTGGGCTTTCTGAGATGACCTTGAGAAGGAGCTCATTCCATTGTTGGGATCTGTAATTGCTACAAAGTGCCTTTTAGTAAATAAAAAAACCTGCTAGTCTTTCACTTGCTAGCTAGCTAGAGCCGTGCTGTCCAACACAGTAGCCACTAGCCGCATGTGGCTAATTAAAATAAAAGAAATGAAATAAAGAATTCAGTTTCTCTAGCCCCATTTCAAGTGCTCAGAAGCCACCTGTGGTAAATGGCTACCATTTTGGACAGTGCAGCTGTGGAGTATTTACATCGTTACAGAAACTTTCATTGGCCGGTGCTCCTATTGAGCAACAGAATTTCAGGGTAGGTCTATCCTTCTTTCTGTGTGACCAGCCTTGCAGTTCCTTAAGGCTGTTATCACCATCACTTTGTGTCTGAAGGGTTGCACCTGACTTGTAGGCTCCTTCTTGGCCTTCCTTTCTTCTGCCTGTACAGCAGTACTGGATTTTTTTTTTAAATACCAATTTCATCATGTCATTTTTAAATTAGGAAAATCTTTAATCATTCCCAGTTTTATTTTTGACTTTCTGTTTCCTGCCCAACTTGATATTTAATTAAAAAAATTTTTTTGGAATGATTGCTGAGTTCCAGTCACTGTGGTAGTTGCTAGGGATATCAGTGAACTCAGTGGGTTAGGGAATAAAATGCAAGTGAAACCGTGCATCTCAGATTGGGACTTGAACCCACGCAGCCGGGACTTGAACCCAGCCAAAACCCTGATTGGGAACTCGAACCCAGGTGGCTGGCACTCGAACCGGGACAAAACGGACAGGTGATACCTCCAACTGAGATCACACACTTGGTTTCAGGACTTAATGAAGCTCAGGTTCTTGATGTCTCATTGCAGAAAGAATTCAGTGAGAGACAAAGTGATAGGTAAGAAGTGGATTTATTTAGAGGGAAACACACTCCACAGACAGAGTGTGGGCCATCTCAGAAGGCGAGAGTGGTACCAGGGTATGGGGGTTGTGAGTTTTTACAGGGGTGGGTAATTTCATAGGCTAATGAGTGGAAGGAGTATTCCAGCTATTTTGGGAAGGGGTGGGGATTTCCAGGAATTGGGCCACTGCCTACTTTGTGATCCTTATGGTCTGTCTTGGAACTGTCATGGCGCCTGTGGGTGTGTCATTTAGCTTGCTGATGTGTTACAGTGAGCATATACTGAGGCTCAAGGTCTAGTGGAAGTTGACTTGTACGCCATCTTGGGCCCATTTGGTTCTAATCAGTTTTTTTTTTTTAAAAACATCTTTATTGGAGTATAATTGCTTTACAATGGTGTGTTAGTTTCTGCTTTATAACAAAGTGAATCAGCTATACATATACATATATCCCCATATCTCTTCCCTCTTGCGTCTCCCTCCCTCCCACCCTCCCTATCCCACCCCTCTAGGTGGTCACAAAGCACCGAGCTGATCTCCCTGTGCTATGCGGCTGCTTCCCACTAGCTATCGGTTTTACATTTGGTAGTGTATATATGTCCATGCCACTCTCTCACTTTCTCTCAGCTTACCCTTCCCCCTCCTCCCCTGTGTCCTCAAGTCCATTCCCTAGTAGGACTGTGTCTTTATTCCCATCCTTCCCCTAGGTTCTTCATAACCATTTTTTGTTTTCTTTAGATTCCATATATATGTGTTAGCATACGGTATTTGTTTTTCTCTTTCTGACTTACTTCACTCTGTATGACGGACGCTAGGTCCATCCACCTCACTACAAATAACTCAATTTCCTTTCTTTTTATGGCTGAGTAATATTCCATTGTATATATGTGCCACATCTTCTTTATCCATTCATCTGTCGATGGACACTTAGGTTGCTTCCATGTCCTGGCTATTGTAAATAGAGCTGCAATGAATATTGTGGTACATGACTCTTTTTGAATTATGGTTTTCTCAGGGTATATGCCCAGTAGTGGGATTGCTGGGTCATATGCTGGTTCTATTTTTAGTTGTTTAAGGAACCTCCACACCTTTCTCCATAGTGGCTGTATCAATTTACATTCCCACCAACAGTGCAAAGGGTTCCTTTTCTCCACACCTTCTCCAGCATTTAGTGTTTGTAGGTATTTTGATGGTGGCCATTCTGACTGGTGTGAGGTGATACCTCATTGTAGTTTTGATTTGCATTTCTCTAATAATTAGTGATGTTGAGCATTCTTTCATGTGCTTGTTGGCAATCTGTATATCTTCTTTGGAGAAATGTCTATTTGGTCTTCTGCCCATTTTTCGATTGGGTTGTTTGTCTTTTGATATTGAGCTGCATGCGCTGCTTGTAAATTTTGGAGATTAATCCTTTGTCAGTTGCTTCATTTGCAAATATTTTCTCCCATTCTGAGGGTTGTCTTTTCATCTTGTTTATGATTTCCTTGGCTGTGCAAAACCTTTTAAGTTTCATTAGGTCCCATTTGTTTGTTTTTATTTCCATTTCTCTAGGAGCTGGGTCAAAAAGGATCTTGCTGTGATTTATGTCAGAGTGCTCTGCCTATGCTTTCCTCTAAGAGTTTTATAGTGACTGTCCTTACATTTAGGTTTTCATCCATTGTGAGTTTATTTTTGTGTATGGTGTTAGCGAGTGTTCTAATTTCATTCTTTTACATGTAGCTGTCCAGTTTTCCCAGCACCACTTATTGAAGAGGCTGTCTTTTCTATATTGTGTATTCTTGCCTCCTTTATCAAAAATAAGGTGACCATACGTACATGGGTTTATCTCTGGGCTTTCTATCCTGTTGCATTGATCGGTATTTCTGTTTTTGTACCATACTGTCTTGATTACCATAGCTTTGTACTATAGTCTGAAGTCAGGGAGCCTGATGCCTCCAGCTCCTTTTTTCTTTCAGAAGATTGCTTTGGCTATTCGGGGTCTTTTGTGTTTCCATAAAAATTGTGCAATTTTTTGTTCTAGTTCTGTGGAAAATGCCAGTGGTAGTTTGATAGGAATTGCATTGAATATAGATTGCTTTGGGTAGTATACTCATTTTCACAATGTTGATTCTTCCAATCCAAGAACATGGTACTTCTCTCCATCTGTTTCTATCATCTTTAATTTCTTTCATCATTGTGTTAAAGTTTTCTGCATACAGGTTTTTTGTCTCCTTAGGTAGGTTTATTCCTAGGTGTTTTATTCTTCTTGTTACAGTGGTAAATGGGAGTGTTTCCTTAATTTCTCTTTCAGATTTTTCATCATTAGTGTATAGGAATGCAAGAGATTTCTGTGCATTAATTTTGTATCCTACTTACCAAATTCATTGATTAGTTCTAGTAGTTTTCTGGTAGCATCTTTAGGATTCTCTATGTATACTATCATGTCGTCTGCAGACAGTGGCAGTTTTACTTGTTTTCCGATTTGGATTCACTTTATTTCTTTTTCTTCTCTGATTGCTGTGGCTAAAACTTCTAAAACAGTGTTGACTAATAGTGGTGAGAGTGGGCAACCTTGTCTTGTTCCTGATCTGAGTGGAAATGGTTTCAGTTTTTCACAGTTGAGCATGATGTTGGCTGTGGGTTTGTCATAAATGGCCTTTATTATGTTGAGTTAAGTTCCCTCTAGGCCTACTTTCTGGAGGGTTTTTATCATAAATGGGTGTTGAATTTTGTCAAAAGCTTTTTCTGCGTCTATTGAGATGATCATATGGTTTTATCCTTCAGTTTGTTAATATGGTGTATCACATTGATTGATTTGCATATATTGAAGAATCCTTGCATTCGTGGGATAAGCCCCACTTGATCATGTTGTATGATCCTTTTAATGTGCTGCTGGATTCTGTTTGCTAGTATCATTATTATTTTTTTTTTGCAGTATGCGGGCCTCCCACTGCTGCGGCCTCTCCTGCCGCGGAGCACAGGCTCCGGATGCACAGGCTCAGCGGCCATGGCTCGGGCCCAGCTGCTCCGCGGCATGTGGGATCCGTCCTTACCAGGGTATGAACCTGTGTCCCCTGCATCAGTAGGCAGACTCTGAACCACTGCGCCACTGTGGAAGCCCTGTTTGCTAGTATTTTGTTAAGGATTTTTGCATCTGTGGTCATCAGTGATATTGGTCTGTAGTTTTCTTTCTTTGTGACATCTTTGTCTGGTTTTGGCATCGGGGATGGTGGTCTCGTAGAATGAGTTTGGGAGTGTTCCTCCCTCTGCTATATTTTGGAAGAGTTTGAGAAGGATAGGTGTTAGCTCTTCTCTAAGTGTTTGATAGAATTCACCTGTGAAGCCATCTGGTCCTGGGCTTACGTTTGTTGGAAGATTTTTAATCACAGTCTCAATTTCAGTGCTTGTGATTGGTCTGTTTGTATTTTCTATTTCTTCCTTGTTCAGTCTCAGAAGGTTGTGCTTTTCTAAGGCCCTGTCCATTTCTTCTGGGTTGTCCATTTTATTGGCATATAATTGCTTGTAGCAATCTCTCATGATCCTTTGTATTTCTGCAGTGTCAGTTGTTACTTCTCCTTTTTCATTTCTAATTCTTCTTATTTGAGTCTTCTCCCTTTTTTTCTTGATGAGTCTGGCCAGTGCTTTATCAATTTTGTTTATCTTCTCAAAGAAGCAACTTTTAATTTTTTTGATCTTGCTATTGTTTTCTTCATTTCTTTTTCATTTATTTCTGGTCTGATCTTTTGATTTCTTTCCTTCTGCTAACTCTGGGGTTTTTTGTTCTTATTTCTCTAATTGCTGTAGGTGTAAGCTTAGATTGTTTATTTGAGGTGTTTCTTGTTTCTTGAGGTGGGACTGTAGTGCTCTAAACTTCCCTCTTAGAACTGCTTTTGCTGCATCCCATAGGTTTTGGGTCATTGTGTTTTCATTGTAAGTTGTTTCTAGGTATTTTTTGATTTCCTCTTTGATTTCTTCAGTGATCTCTTGGTTGTTAAGTAGTGTATTGTTTAGCCTCCATGTGTTTGTAGTTTCTACAGATTTTTTCCTGTAATTGATATCTAGTCTCTTTTTTGTGGTTGGAAAAGATACTTGATATGATTTCAGTTTTCTTAAATATACCAAGGCTTTATTTGTGACCCAAGATATGATCTGCCCTGGAGAATGTTCCACGCGCACTTGAGAAGAAAGTGTATTCTGTTGTTTTTGGATGGAACGTCTTATAAATATCAGTGAAGTCCATCTTGTTTAATGTATCATTGAAAGCTTGTGTTTCCTTATTTATTTTCATTTTGGATGATATGTCCATTGGTGAAAGTGGGGTGTTAAAGTCCCCTACTATGATTGTGTTACTGTCAGTTTCCCCTTCTATGGCTGTTAGCATTTGCCTTATGTGTTGCGGGTCTCCTCTGTTGGGTGCATAAATATTTACAATTGTTATATCTTCTTCTTGGATTGATCTCTTGATCATTATGTAGTGTCCTTCTTTGTCTCTTGTAATAATCTTTATTTTAAAGTGTATTTTGTCTGATATGAGAATTGCTACTCCAGCTTTCTTTTGATTTCCATTTGCATGGAATATCTTTTTCCATCCCCTCACTTTCAGTCTGTATGTGTCCCTAGGTCTGACGTTGGTCTCTTGTAGACAGCATATATGCGGTCTTGTTTTTGTATCCATTCAGCCAGTCTGTGCCTTTTGGTTGGTGCATTTAATCCATTTACATTTTAGGTAATTTTCGATATGTATGTTCCTATTACTGTATTCTTAATTGTTTGGGGTTTGTTATCGTAGGTCATTTCCTTCTCTTGTGTGTCCTGCCTAGAGAAGTTCCTTTAGCATTTGTTGTAAAGCTGGTTTGGTGGTGCTGAATTCTCTTAGCTTTTGCTTGTCTGTAAAGGTTTCAATTTTGTCTGTCGAATCTGAATGAGATCCTTGCTGGGTAGAGTAATCTTGGTTGTAGTTTCTTCCCTTTCATCACTTTAAATATGTCCTGCCACTCCCTTCTGGCTTGCAGAGTTTCTGCTGAAAGATCAGCTATTAACCTTATGGGGATTCCCTTGTGCTGTTTTTCCCTTGCTGCTTTTTAATATTTTTTGTTTGTATTTAATTTTTGATAGTTTGATTAATATGTGCCTTGGCGTGTTTCTCCTTGGATTAATCCTGTATGGGACTCTCTGTGCTTCCTGGACTTGATCAACTATTTCCTTTCCCATGTTAGGGAAGTTTTCAACTATAATCTCTTCAAATATTTTCTCGGTCCCTTCTTTTTCTCTTCTTCTTCTGGGACCCCTATAATTCGAATGTTGGTGCGTTTAATGTTGTCCCAGAGGTCTCTGAGACTGTCCTCAATTCTTTTCATTCTTTTTTCTTTATTCTGCTCTGCAGTTGTTATTTCCACTATTTTATCTTCCAGGTCACTTACCCGTTTTTCTGCCTCAGTTATTCTGCTGTTGATTCCTTCTAGAGAATTTTTAATTTCATTGATTGTGCTGTTCATCATTGTTTGTTTGCGCTTTAGTTCTTCTAGGTCATTGTTAAACATTTCTGTATTTTCTTCATTCTGTTTCCAAGATTTTAGATGATCTTTACTATCATTACTCTGAATTCTTTTTCAGGTAGACTGCCTATTTCCTCTTCATTTATTTGGTCTGGTGGGTTTTTACCTTGCTCCTTTATCTGCTGTCTGTTTCTCTGTCTTCTCATTTTGCTTAACTTACTGTGTTTGGGGTCTCCTTTTCACAAGATGCGGGTTTGTAGTTCCCGTTGTTTTTGGTGTCTGTCCCCAGTGGCTAAGGTTGGTTCAGTGGGTTGTGTAGGGCTTCCTGGTGGAGGGGACTTGTGCCTGTGTTCTGGTGGATGAGGCTGGATCTTGTCTTTTTGGTGGGCAGGACCATGTCCGTTGGTGTGTCCGCTGGGTTGTCTGTGACCTTATTATGATTTTAGGGAGCCTCTCTGCTAGTGGTTGGGCTTGTGTTCCTGTGTTGCTAGTTGTTTGGCATAGGGTGTCCAGCACTGTAGCTTGCTGGTTGTTGAGTGGAGCTGGGTGTTGGCATTGACATGGAGATCTCCGGGAGATTTTTGCCGTTTGATATTACATGGAGCTGGGAGCTCTCTGGTGGACCAGTGTCCTGAACTCGGCTCTCCCACCTCAGAGGCATGGACCTGACACCCGGTTGGAGCACTAAGACCCTGTCATCCACATGGCTCAGAATAAAAGGGAGAAAAAAAGAAAGAAAAAAAATACAGTAAAGTTATTAAAATAAAAAATAATTATTAAAAATTAAAATATTAAAATGTAATAAAGAAGGAGGAGAGCAACCAAACCAAAAAAAAATCAACCAATGATAACAAGTGCTAAAAGCTATACTAAAATAAACCAAAACAGACAGAGAGAACCCTGGACAAATGGTAAAAGCAAAGCTATACAGAAAAAGTCACACACAGAAGTGTACACATACACACTCACAAAAAGAGAAAAAGGAAAAAAATATATATATCGTTGTTCCCAAAGTCCACCTCCTCATTTTGGGATGATTTGTTGTCTATTCAGGTATTCCACAGATGCAGGGTACATCAAGTTGATTGTTGAGATTTAATCCACTGCTCCTGAGGGTGCTGGGATAGATAACCTGTTTCTCTTCTTTTTTCACACAGCTCCTGGGGTTCAGCTTTAGATTTGGCCCTTCCTCTGCCTGTAGGTCACGTTTAGGCACCCGTTCCCCGCTCAGGCAGGACGGGGTTAAAGGAGCAGCTGATTCGGGGGCTCTGGCTCACTCAGGCCGGGGGGAGGGAGGGTACAGGATGCGGGTTGAGCCTGCAACAGCAGAGGCAGCATGATGTTGCAACAGCCCGAGGCGTGCTGTGCATTCTCCTGGGGAAGTTGTTCCTGGATCATGGGACCCCGGCAGTGGCGGGCTGCACTGGTTCCCAGGAGGGGAGGTGTGGATAGTGACCTGTGCTCGCACACAGGCTTCTTGGTGGCGGCAGCAGCAGCCTTTGTGTTTCATGCACATCTCTGGGGTCCGCGCGCCTGTCTCTGGAGCTTGTTTAGGCGGCGCCCTGAATCCCCTCTCCTCACGCACCAGGAAACAGAGAGGCAGGAAAAAGTCTCTTGCCTCTTAGGCAGGTCCAGACTTTTCCCCAGACTCCCTTCTGGCTAGCTTTGGCGCACTAGCACCCTTCAGGCTGTGTTCATGCAACCAACCCCAGTCCTCTCCCTGGGATCTGACTTCTGAAGCCCGAGACTCAGCTCCTAGCCCCGCCCGCTCCAATTAAAATTTAACCTTACAAAGTGTTTATAATGGTATTTATATCTTTTTCTTAAACTGGAGATCTTGTTTCTAACAATATTAATGTAATTACTTGTTTTACTTTACATATAAAATGTTTCAATGGGGAAAAAGTAGTCTTTTCAGCTGGGACAAGTGGGTAACCACATGCAAAAGAATGAAATTGGACCCTTACCTTATACTGTCTACAAAAGTTAAATTTAAGTGGATTAGAGACCTAAATGAAAGGGCTAAAACTATAGGACTCTTAGGAGAAAATATAGGGGTAAATCTTTATGACCTTAGATTTGGCAACAGATTCTTAAATATGACACGAAAAGCATGAGCAACAAAAGAAAAAAAATAGATACGTTGGACTTCATCAAAATTTAAAAAACTTTTGGATTTCAAAGGACACTATCAAGAAAGTGAAAAGACAAGCCATAGAATGCGAGAATATATTTGCAAATCATATATATCATAAGGGACTTGTATCTGGAATATGTAAAGAACTCTGACAACCCAATTATAAAAAAAAAAGACCCAATTAAAAATGGGCAAAGGATCTAAGCAGATGTTTATCTAGAGAAGACCTAAGTACATGAAAGAATGTTCGATATCGGGCTTCCCTGGTGGCGCAGTGGTTGAGAGTCCGCCTGCCGATGCAGGGGACGTGGGTTCGTGCCCCGGTCCTGGAAGATCTCACATGCCGTGGAGCGGCTGGGCCTGTGAGCCATGGCCACTGAGCCTGCGTGTCCGGAGCCTGTGCTCCGCAACGGGAGAGGCCACAACAGTGAGAGGCCCACGTACCGCAAAAACAAAAACAAAAACAAAAACAAAAACAAAAGTTCGATATCATTAGCCATTAGGGCAGTGAGAATCAAGACCATGGTGAGATGTAAGTTCACACTCCCACGACTGGCTATAATAAAAAAAGTGAGATAATAACAAGTATTGTTGAGGACGTGGAAAAATTGGAACACTGCTGGTGGATATGTAAAATGGTACAGCCATTTTGGAAGACAGTTTGGCAGTTTCTTAAACAGTTAAGTACAGAATCACCATCTGATCCAGCAGTTCAACTCCTAGGTATATACCCAAGAGAAATGAAAACGTAGGTCCATACAAAACCTTGTATATGAATGTTTATAGCAGCATTATTTGTAATAACTAAAAGATGGAAGTGTCCATCAAGTGATATATGGATAAACAAAATATTGTATATCCATACAGTGGATTCCATTGTAGTATTATTTAGCCGTAAACAAATGAAGTGCTGATACATACTACAACACAAGTGAACCTTGAAAACATCATACTAAGTTATAGAAGCCAGTTATGACAGACTACATAGTATATGATTTCATTTATATGAAATGTCCAGAATAGGCAGATTTAGAGTCAGAAAGTAGATTAGTTGTATTTAGGGCTACGGGAGGGGTGGGCGGAGGAGAGTGATAGCTAAAGGGTTCAGGATTTATTTTTGAGGTGATAAAAATGTTTTAGAGTTGACTTGTGATGGTTGCAGATTTCTTGGAATATACTAAAAGCCATTGAGTTTCACACTTCAGGTTGTTGGGCTTGTACGTATGTGAATTATCTAAATAAAGCTGTTGAAAAATTTAACCTTGCATGTACAGCATAGTGACTATAGTTAATAATTCTGTGTCGAAAGTTGCTGAGAGAGTAGGTCTTAAAAGTTCTTATCACAAGAAAAAAAACTTGTAACTGTATGTGGTGATGGATGTTAACTAGACTTACTGTGGTGATCATTTTGCAGTATATACATATATTGAATCATTATGTTTTATACCTGAAATTAATATCATGTTATATGTCAATTTTATTTCAATAAAAAGGTGAAAAAAAGAAAAAAAGATTTAACCTAGGAATTTCTTAAAATGTCCAAAACCAAAATGAAGTCAATTGTATAACTTTACTAAAAATGTTAAAGACATACTGTTTTCTTGAATAGGATGATCAGTATTGTAAAGATGCTAATTGTGCAATTACAGTAAGTGCAATTACATTTTGAAGAGAGAATATGCAAATTGATTTTGGAAGAAAAAGTATGTAAGAATAGTCAAGAGGATTTTTAAAGAGAAAAATAATGATGCAGACTTTCCCTTAGATATAAAAGTTACTCTAAAACTATAGTAATTTCAACAGTATGATAGTAGTAAAGAAATAATATGATATAAAAAAATTTAACCTTGCAGTGTATCAATATCTTTGATTTCATATTTATATCCTTCTTCTCTTAAACTGAAAATCTTGTTCCTAACAACATAAACATAATTACTTACTTGCTTTGTTGTATATATCAAAAGTTTCAAAACAATGCCAGCATTCCTACTAACAATAAGACCACTGAATAAGGCTCAAGATTTCTTTGCAACTCTCTTTGCCCCTAGAATATGTTACCTTAAGGATGTATACTATGCTCTAAGGCAAAACATTTTAAAGACATTTGCAATAATTCTTTCCCTTGTCACCAACTTGTTATATAGTTAGAGTTATATTTTTCCATTTGTTTTCAATTTTTAGGGATTGATGTTTTTATTTTTGATTTTTTGAATATATAAAATAATTACGTGATTCCAGAATCAGAACTCTTCAGAGAAGAGTCAAGGTCAAGTTAAGGTCTCTTCAGAGAAGTTTCTCATCTATCTCTGTTTTCCTTCTACCCTATTCTCTCTTTTTCCCTTTATTAGTTTTATTAATTTTTGGTTTATTCTTCTAGTTTTCTTTTTGCTCTTTGGTATTCTCCCTTCCTTCATGTTACACAAAATATTTTATATATATATATATATAAAACATAAAATATATTTTATGTATATACACACGTATACACACACACATTGCCGTTTGGGACTTTATTTCCTTAATTTTTTTTTTTTTTTTTTTTAAAGCTGAAAACCAAATCCTGTTCTTTTAATCATTTTTTTTTTTAGATGTTGGGGGTAGGAGGTTATTAATTAATTTATTTATTTTTGCTGTGTTGGGTCTTCGTTTCTATGCGAGGGCTTTCTCTAGCTGTGGCAAGTGGGGGCCACTCTTCATCGCAGTGCGCAGGCCTCTCACTGTTGCGGCCTTTCTTGTTGCGGATCACAAGCTCCAGATGCGCAGGCTCAGTAGTTGTGGCTCACGGGCCTAGTTGCTCCGCGGCATGTGGGATCCTCCCAGACCAGGTCTCGAACCCGTGTCCTCTGCATTAGCAGGCAGATTCTCAACCACTGTGCCACCAGGGAAGCCCCTCCTTAATGTATTTTGAAGATCATTCCTTTTTACAGCTGTCTAATATTCTAGTATGTTGGTGTTTCATAGTTTATTCACCTGTCTTCTTTTGACAGATGTGAGACCTCTGGACTATGTCCAATCTTCTGCTGTGTTTGGATCCTCGAAGGTAGACTTTAAAAATTAGCTGAGGCAAACAGGAGCCCCAGGTTCCCCTAAGTGGCAAAAGCTTCTATTCCTCATGTATTATAATTTGCGCTCTTACTTTTCCCTACCCTTTGTTATATTCCGGAGGGCTAGTTCTACCTGTCCATTCATGTCCAATTTTGCTGCCAAATGAGGTCAGTTCAGATCTTTTCCCCCCAAACAAATTGCAAAAACACTTTAGGTTTGCAGGGATTTAAAAAAATTTCATCATTGCAGATAAGGGATTTTGGATGTATAATAGGCTAAGATAAGCAGTATCTTATAAATGGATGACAGGGTAGTCGATAAATGTCTGACTTGGCAAACTTTGATGCCAGAAAGAAGGACTTATGTGAACCGTAAAGGCTCTGTGGCATGAGCAAGATGGTCTAAGGTCATTGTGGTTGAAGCAGAGAGAGGACAGTGTGGGAGGTGGAGGTCCAGGACTGTATAGGATATGATAGGGGATGTTTAGGAATTTTGTTTTTATCCTAAGAGCAATGGGAATCAGGTAAATGGCTTTAGCTAGGGCATGTTTGATCAGTTTTATTGATGGTTATGCTGTATATTTAAGAAATTAAATAATCCTGTACGTGTTTGTCTAGTTAATATCCATGAGATTCAGCTTCTCATGAGAATGTTGTCACTAGGATGATGGGGTTGCTTTTGGGGAAACACCAATTCTCTACCTTTTCATTGCTCTTTTCTAAGTTTTATGTCTTTATCAGTAGCTTAATTAACATTGGAAAGTATCTCTGCTGAAGCAGATACAGTACTTCCAGCAGCTTTCAACTTTTACTCTAAATCAGAAGCTTTAAAAATAGATAAAATTCTCAACGCTCCTTCACACTTGTTCATAAAGAGACTTGGCCTTCTTCCTTTCCACACTCCAAAGATGTACTGTTTTTTGAAGTCTGAAACTGCAGTGTTGGGTTATGATCCTTGGCTTTTTCCTGTCTGTCTTTGGGCAATGTTTTCTCATTTTTCTCTACCTAGGGGAGGTATGGAGGTAATAAAAGTTATGTTTTGGGGGACTTCCCTAGTGGTGCAGTGGTTAAGAATCCGCCTGCCAATGCAGGGGACATGGGTTCAAGCCCTGGTCCAGGAAGATCCCACATGCCGTGGAGCAACTAAGCCTGTGTACCACAACTACTGAGCCTGCGTTCTAGAGCCCATTAGCCACAACTACTGAGCCCGCATGCCACAACTACTGAAGCCTGTGCACCTAGAGCCCGTGCTCCACAACAAGAGAAGCCACCCCAATGAGAAGCCCGTGCACTGCAATGAAGAGTAGCCCCCACTTGCTGCAACTAGAGAAAGCCCATGCGCAGCAACGAAGACCCAACACAGCCAAAAATAAATAAATAAATAAATTTATTTTTAAAAGTTATGTTTTTGTATACTAAAAGTTATTTAAAGTAATTTAGCAGTTCAGTTTTAGCAAACATATCTTGGTGATAAACTCTGCTTCTTTTTACTTGGAAATATCATTATTTCACTCTCCTTGAATTGTCAGCTAAAGGATTCTAGGTTCATAGTTATTTTCTCTCAGTACCATGAAGATATTAATCTGTTTTCTTCTGATTCCACTGTTGGCATTGAGAAATCAGGCGTTGGTCCAACTATTCTTCGTTAGTGTGCATTTTTCCTTTTGCTGTTCTTAAGATCTTGTCTTTATATTTGGCATTCTTTAGTTTGACTGTTACTGGACTAGGTGTGGATTTCTCTTTATCTTGTTAGGGATTTGGTGGGCTTCCTGATTCTGAGATTTAGTTTCTTTCCACATCTCTGGAAATGCTTAGCCATTGTCTCTTCAAATATCATCTCTTCTTCATTATCTATTTTCTCCTTCTAGATCTTCAGACACGTTAGAACTTCTCATCTGCATCCTCAACGTTCTTTAATTCTTTTATTTTCTATCTCTTTGTTGCCCTGTGTTGCCTCCTGAATAATTTTATTTAGATCTATCTTCTAGTTCTCTGGTCTGTCCATTTAATTTTTAATTTTAATTAAAGTGTTTTTTCTAAACTATTTTTGGTTTCTTTTCTGATTTGCCTGGTAGATTTCTATAGTTTCTTTTTCCTTGTTCATATTTTCTAGCCTTTTATTTTTTGAAACCTATTGAATATTTCATGTATGGGTATCTCACAATTTCAGCCTCTGAAGGCTTTGAAGGTGTGTTTCTGCCTTTTGCTGTTTCTGCTAATGTTCTGTTTTTTGGTGGTGGTTGTTGTTTTCTGTGAGCTCTTGTTCCTTGGAAATTTATCTGTGGGAATTCATTGAATCCTGGTTGAAGTTGCATTCCTACAAAAGAGGATTTTTCTTTGTTTGTGCTACTTCTCTGGGGACCTAAATTCTTGGCTTGAGGGGTAGGGTTTTTTTGTTTTTGTTTTTGCGGTACGCGGGCCTCTCACTGCTGTGGCCTCTCCCGTTGTGGAGCACAGGCTCCGCACGTGCAGGCTCAGCGGCCATGGCTCATGGGCCTAGCCGCTCCGCGGCATGTGGGATCTTCCCGGACCGGGGCACAAACCTGTTGTCCCCTGCATCGGCAGGCGGACTCTCAACCACTGCGCCACCAGGGAAGCCCTATTTGTTTTTGTGGGGTTTTTTTTTTTTTTTTTTGACTGAATATTGTCTACAAATCTGTGTGAAAGCTAGCTTATGGTGATGAATTCTTGGGATAAATGTTTTCCCCTTTGCCCACTGCCATTTTCCTTTTTGACCTCTTCTGCGTGGCAGACCTAGTTCTTTTTAACTTCCATTGAAGACACAGTTCTTTGGGGCTCAGTTTTAAATGGAGCTCTTTGGCTAGATTGCCTACTTTGGGTAGGTTCAGGTCTGATCTTTTGACTTTGGTGCTCCTTGCAGCCATCAGAGTGGAATCCTCAGGTCCCTAAAGGTTTGGTAGGTAGCTTCCGGGCAGAATATGGCAGACTGTGTGCTTAATTCCTAAGGTTGCAGTTTTCATTTAGTTTTTGTCTTTTGATGATTCCTTATTTTGTTCTCAGCAGTCATTTTGTTCCCAACACAATCATTAACACAAAAATATATTAAAAATTTTAAATCCAGTTTCTTAAAGGTATTTTTATTGGGAGAGTAATTGGTCATGCTGGTGGAATTAAAGATTAAACTAATTCTTAAAAAAATTAGTATCTATCCTACTTTTTGAACAGTCTTTGACCCCTGAACATGTAAGAAATGCAGAAAAAGCACAGAAGTAGAAGATCAGAACCAATTGTACTAATATGTGTTTGTGTGTATACACACACACACACACATATATTTCTACAAGTAGGTAAGTGGGTAGGTAGGAGGGACGATAGATATACACATCTTGCTTTGAGCATTTATGTGACTTATGTGTTATTAGGACAGTTTAAATTTGGTGGTCCTCCCTAGACCTTTGTGAGTGATCACAGCATAACAAGCCTACTTAAGTGCAGAAATGGCCGTTTTGTGATATTTGAGAGAGGATTTTGAAAAACCTTAGGCAACATCCCTTAATACAGTTTGCATCCAGAACCTTTAGAGATTACTGTCATTGACAATTAGGTGAAATTGTGTCATTTGTGAATTGTGCTAAGCTCATAGAAGGTTATATTTCTGAGAGTAGTGGCTAGACACTCAGGAATAATGGGCAGACAAAAGAAGAGAAAGTTTAAAAAGAAAAAGCACTCACTGACAGCATGGAGTATCATCAGATCCACCTTTTCTTGAGTTTGGTTTGCATGGAGGAAATCTGTTGAAGGATTTTCACAGTGAGGAGTTCGTGTTTGTATGCCTGTCTGCCTTTTGAAGTAAGACATGTACATCTTTTTTAAAAAAATTAATTTATGGCTGCATTAGGTCTTCGTTGCTGCATGCGGGCTTTCTCTAGTTGTGGCGAGCGGGGGCTACTCTTCGTTGCGGTGCGCAGGCTTCTCATTGCGGTGGCTTTTCTTGTTGCAGAGCGTGGGCTCTAGGCACGCGGGCTTCAGTAGTTGGGGCATGCGGGCTTCAGTAGTTGTGGCTCACGGGCTCTAGAACGCAGGCTCAGTAGTTGTGGCACATGGGCTTCGTTGCTCCACGGCATGTGGGATCTTCCCAGACCAGGGCTTGAACCCGTGTCCCCTACATTGGCAGGTGGATTCTTAACCACTGTGCCACCAAGGAAGTCCTAAGACATGTACATCTTGATTTAGTCTCTTTATTTGAGTTAAGAATCTCTTTAAAGGACTGACAGTATATAGAAAAACACTTTCTTTTTCAGACTCATTTTATTTTCAGTTCATGGTAAGACAAAGGATGTCTGTTTCTTAGCTGTAGGTTTCTGTCAGATTACTTGGTGAGAAAGTAGATTAGGTTTTGTAACATCATCTCTACACCTTTGTCCTTCCAATGCCAGCTCCCTCCTCCCGTTTTCCCAACAAGTTTGGATTCAAATTCTGGCTTTGTCATTTAACAGGTGAGGTGACTAGTCAGTAAGCGATGTAAGCTCAGTTTTCTAATGAGTTCAATGGGGTTAATGTCAACCCTAAAGACATCATTGTGAGAATTAACACAACATGTAAAATACGTAGTGCTGAGCAGAGTAGCCATCGATCAATGTCACTTCCCTCTCAGCTTGAATTACAGAAAACTGATTCTCAATTTTTGGACATTCTAAGTGTGTTTTCTATTCATTCATTATACTTTCATTCATGTAAACTGTTTTGTGCAATGCTGATCCTGTTCCGGGAACATTTGTGAAGGATAGTTTTTCAGGGATATTGTAGAGGGATGGATGAGGTGACCTGTTGGAAACTCCCTTGGTGTATGCCAACTAGCCCCTTTATTATATATAATTAATTTTGAAAATCATCTTATTTCAGATACCATGTTATTAGGCTATTATTCTCCCGTCTTTTCATCTCATGTGTTTAGAGAAATAAAGTAGAATATGACTGCTAAGCCAATACTTATTCATTTTCTATTTGATACTCATATTGTCTTAGCTCTATATGGATATATATCTGTTTCTTCTTTTAAGGGAGAAATTCTACATTCTTTATGTGGAAAACTGTCTGTAAGCTGATCTGTTCATTAGATTTTCATATCATTTAACTTTGCAGATTCACTTGGTATATTGTATCATCACCTTGTGTTGTCATATTTTTTTATTGTACGATTAAGACAAGTACTCTAAAATAAGAAAGAGTAGGGTTATGAATCATATCTCCTAGGATTGTGTGGAATAAAGGAGATAATGTATATAATATCCTTAGCTTGAAGCTTGGAACATGTAAGTGCTCAGAGAATGCTTACTGTAAACTATTATTATATGTGTCTCTCATCTTCCAGATTTGAAATTCTTTAAGAGCAGGAACTATGTAATATATATATTTCATATATTATGGACTCAGTGTTTTACTTTATAATATATTTTTATTCTCATCATACTTTTCAATGTTTCATCTTTTGTCTTACAGTGATGAAACTAGAGGATCTGTTTGTAGATGATTCAGGTCGATATTTGGCTGTTCAGTTCCATCTGGAATGTGCATATATATTTTTATATTATTATGAATATAAAAAAGCAAAAGATCAGTTCAATATTGCTAAAGAGATCTGCAGATTACAAATTGATTTGACAGGTAAGATTTTTTTTGACGTTTTGTGGATAATTGATTTATTTTTATGATAAACTAATATATAATTGATAGTTTGGCTGTATTGTATGGTTGTATTTTATTATCTGTGTCCTCTTGTTTGCTTTACAAAAATAGATTTTATTTAAAAATTCATAGTTTTAGAACAAAGTTGAAATCATATACTTTATTCCTGTAGATGCCCATGTCTAGTTAGACATGTCAGTAGTATGTGGCAGCTGGGCAGTACACAAATGAACTTTGTGTATTTGGTTGTGCATGTGGGCTTCCCAAGGCCCCTCCTGATTCCCAAATTTAGTTTGCCCTTTCTGTTAAATACCCACCTGCGGCTTCCATCCTGCCTTTCTTGTATTTCTTAAGAACAGAAATTTTTGACTGTTTTGTTTAGATGTTTCTTCATGGCCTTAGAACACTGTCTGGCATACAGTAGGCACTCAATAAACATTTGTTGGAAGAACAAATAAATTGCAGAATTTTTCCCAAGATCTCTGTGTTTTTTTCTGAGTACCAAATAAGAAACATTATTTTCTCTTAATGTATTGCCCTGTCCCTAGTCTCACAATGTAATTGGCATTCTATATTGAAGACATTCATGAAAATCAGACATCATCAGTGGGTCACACCATTTATACCTGTTGAACCTGGGCTCTGTGAATGTTGAAACAACAATCTGTGAATGTTGAAATGATTGAAACTGCTTGTCCTGCGTAGGCTTGGTCTAGATTATCTCTAAGGCCCATTCTTAGTCCCCAAACTCTGTGCTTTTTGAGGTAGTCCTGTCAATAAAATCCTTCAGGTACATTATGAGGTAAATGTGACTTTGTGGCCTAGTCTGGCATCTTACCCACCTTTTATTACATTGTTTGTATGGGGAGAATTATTAAATATCCAACTTATAACTTTGTGACAATGGCCAGGTGTAAGTTGGAGTCTTGTTTTTGAGATATATGTAATATAAGTTGTGAGGTTAGTTTCAGAGATTTTGTTTTTAAATATTTCGGTCCTAGGAGACTTCTTTTTTTGGATTATTTAAAAAACTAGTATCATGGTACCCAGTATAGTCAGCTTTAGCTGTTGGTGTATTTACTAGCTAGTTCTTCATATTTTTTTCCAAGTTAAGGCTGAAGAACTTAAAAATACAAATGTGCTCACAAATATAAAATGAGAATCAGATTATTACTTTTTTCTTTTCAGCTCTAGCCTTACTATAAAAAAGTAAGCTGTGTTAGAC
Organism: Aethalodelphis obliquidens; assembly: GCF_003676395.1. Lineage (NCBI taxonomy): Eukaryota > Metazoa > Chordata > Mammalia > Artiodactyla > Delphinidae > Aethalodelphis > Aethalodelphis obliquidens. The sequence goes on along the minus strand of NW_020837956.1, from coordinate 17,899,343 downwards.
CATCTCAATAGCTATTTTTAGTATAACGTGTTTAAATGGTTGTTGTATAAAGTAGAGCCAGACTCATCACAGGATAAAATCCAGACTTCTTAGACTGGTCTTTGTAATCAAGGGTCTTTGTAATCTGACTCTTGCTAGAGAATAGATGTCAGAGGTTTTGCTTCTCTTAAAGCTGTTCTGCAGCAAGTTATTTCAGATACAAAATGAAAAAAAATTTGGTCTTACGTGGAGCCAGATAGTGTAATAGAAAGACTGTGGGATTTAGAACCTGAAGACCCTGGCTTTAAGCCCTGGCTCTGATACTGAAAACCCTGTGATCTTGAGCAAATGACTGCACTTCAGAATTCCCTTTTTTCATCTGTTGTATGGAGAGGATAGTATTTCTTCTGTCTATGACACCTAATGAGTTATGTTTTTTGAGAAGGGAGGTAGTTTAGTGAAAAAGTAACTATGTGGAAACTAGTGGCAGAAATCCTGGGTTTGAGTTTTGACCTTATAACTTACTGGCTTTATAATTTTATAAAAAGTCATTTTAAAGTCATCTTTGAGCCTCAGGTTTCTCTTATTTGAAATGGAGAAAATACCTCATAAGCTCTAAAGCACTCTGAAAATACTACTCTTTAAGATTGTACTGTATGTCTGATTGACAAGTTGATACATATAATTTAGTATATATTTTTTCAGGTGCTTTGGGAAAAAGGACACGGTTCCAGGAAAATTACGTGGCCCAACTTATTCTAGATGTAAGAAGGGAAGGAGCTGTGTTTTCAAATTATGAATTCACTCCAGCACCCACTCCTCAGGAATATTTAACCAAGGTAAGTAGGATTGTAAATTATTTAAATTAGCATCCAAGTCTAACAGTTTCCATAGGTGAGTTTTGTAGAAACACTGGATGGGGTGGGAAGAGGCTTCTTTTGACCCTTCTTGAGATTTTACAAGGTGGCTGGATGTTTTAAAACAAAACAAAACAAAACAAAACAGGACCCATTTTTTAAAGCCATTTTTACCTTTAAATAGAGATAAAATGTTGTTTTTTCCCTAGACTTCAGTAAGTATGAATTAGTAATGCAGTTAGTTATGTATTACTACCCTTGAAAAAAGTCCAAAAGGCAGACTGAGTAGAGACTAATTTTTCCAGTGGCTACCATATTTTTTGCCTTCTGTTGATATTTTCAAATATTAAGAGCCTTGAAATTTCTTGGGTTTCTTCTAACTATGTAAACAGATGATCAGAATTCCTTTTTACCAGTTTTCTGGTCTGTCCTTAGTTACTACTATGTCATTACTGGGCTGGTTGCTGCCTTAGTATGTTTTCTTGACTTGGCTAATATATTCTCTTGTAGCTTAAATTTATAGCTTTTAGTCAGTTTACCTGCTCAATAGGCCTTTCCATCTGCTTCCATGGAGGCCATTAGCATTTACATTTTCTTATCCCAGAGACCCCAAACCAACATTTTTGCTTGTTCTTTGGTTGATGTTACCGTCCTTGAAGCCCATGTCTTGCTACTTTTCATTCCAGAGCCTGCAAACAAATTTACTTGGTGCATTGAACACGAAAATTCTGTTGTGTACTGAAAATAATGCCAAGGGTAGGGACTAGGGAGATGGGAAAGAGTGGCAGCAGTAAGGAGTCCTGAGGAAGGCCTTTGATGCGATCTTATGTCCCTCCTGGGCTTGCTCCAGCTTTTGTTTGCTTTTGTGGTAACTTCAGGGTGGGGAAAGTTACTGATCTAAGAGGAGAAGGAAGGAAGGAAGGAAGGGAAAGATGGAGAAACTCAGGGATGAGACTGCACAGAGGACAGCCTATATCTCCTGATGTAGGTAGAGCCACAGTTGAACAAGTATTTGTACTGCTGTGTTGATGCTGGTCAGGGAACTGTGTTGATACCTGCTTCCATCCTCCATTTCCTCCTTGTATATCCCAGACCCTTCTCCTTCAGCTATTTGATGTAACCCAAGTCCCTCCCTGAGTCTTAGATTAAGTATCATTAAGCTGGTTTTTAGGCCATAGCACAGCATCAATGAAAAGAGATTTAATTCCGCAATCTAAGCATTTAATTCAGTAATCCATTGTTGTTTGTTTGTTTGTTTATTAGTGTGGAGTTCTCGTATTGAAAATTGTCTCCTATGATTATAAATAGAATGTGATGACTCTTATGAGGAATGTATAAAAATGATGTACAATTTAATACAGAATTTATTCTTTCATACTTGAAATAAAATACATTCTGATAGTTTTATTATCTTCATTAATTACCACTTAAAGGTGGAAAGTACAAATTATGTGATGTAGGTATGGATTAGATAGAAACAGCTTTTTACTCATGGATGGAAGATAGACTTGCTTGTTTAATCAGTTATGTACGATATTTTCTTATTCAGATACCATTAGATTATAAAATACACCATCTGGTTTTTTTTTTTTAATTTTATTTATTAATTTTTTGGCTGCATTGGGTCTTAGTTGCGGCACACAGGATCTTTGTTGCAGCATGCGGGCTCTTTGTTGCAGCGCATGGGCTTCTCTTTAGTTGTGGCACCCAGGCTCCAGAGCACATGGGCTCAGTACTTGCAGCATGTGGGCTTAGTTGCCCTGCAGCATGTGGGATCTTAGTTCCCCGACCAGGGATCGAACCCGCGTCCCCTGCATTGGAAGGCGGATTCTTAACCACTGGACCACCAGGGAAGTCCCCACCATCTGTTTAATAACCAAACTCTTCAGGAAAAAAGGAACACTATTATACCAATTATAGTGATTATAAAATACATCGTGATTAGAAATGTTACAATGTGAAGATGTATATCTTAGAATTGAGGAAATACAGTAATTTTATTGCCAGTGAGGAACATAGTGTTTCCCTTTGGACCTTGCTAGACTTTTAATCTGTTATTAATGGGGAATTACATAGCCTGAAGCTATTGGACTTCAGGCTTTAATAAGCCAACAGTTATGAGCAACCCCAATGTTCAAATCAAAGGCGCAGTCTCTGTTCTTTATTATTCAATCATGAGGGCACAGTGTGAGGAGGGAGAATAAATTAAAATTGTATATTCACAGAAAACACAAACACATACGTGATCAGCATCATTGAAAAGAAATATACATTAAGTGCTGAATATGGTGTGTCCCATGAATTGGAGATAAATTACGTGCTAATTTCTTTTTCTCTTTTTTTTTTTACATTAAGCACAATACAGCAATTTATAAAGATGCTTAAAATGAATACAAAGGGAAATAAAGATCACAGAATTACACATTGTACAGCAGTGTGTCACATATAAGATGGTGTAAATGAATACACCAGTATGATGTTTAACTAAAGATAAAACGGCACCCATTGATTTGCTGCTTCTACACAACCCAAAGCGTTCATACAGATTGAAAGGGTGTCAATATGAGTAGTTGCAAAGTCAGTTCTTGCATGTGATTTTAGCTTTAAAGGTTTCAGAAAACAGATCTGCGATATCAGTTTTCATTTTTGTCAGCGGTAATGTCAAGGATATTCAGAACAAGAAAAATGCAATAATACAGGACAATCTAGATCTGTGACTGGCCTCTGTTGCAGGATTGTACAAGGTTATGTGCAAAAACAAAGTCTGTCCAAAAGTCCACACTCTTGCAGTTTCAGCCTTTAGTTTGATTATCTAGATATAACGTTTATTACACAGCAAGGGCAGCATGAAAAGAAGAAACAAATTTATGATGGGTGAGCAATAACAGTATCATAAGCATCACTTGACTAGGAGGTCTGAAAGACTGTAGCTAAATTTTTGATTCAGTAGAACGTTATGAGGTTGGAGTGGGACTAAAGTAGAACAGTATTTTAAATTTGTGGCTTGTAGAACACATAGGCAAGTAGGTGGTGCAGCCAACCAGTTTTAATTTCGAAAAGAGCTGAATAGGAACGCAGAGTATCTTGAATGAAGATTGAAACTATTTTGATCACCTGTTTGTAGCTGAAGAGTAATAAATAATGCCTTGTTGTTAAGGCTGACCTGTCTCAGGTCTTCTGTGGGGGCTGGAGGGGAAGGAGTCCTCGCTGGGAGGTGGAGACTTGGGTCCCTGTCACATCTTTATTGTCTAGCCAAGGTGAGAACCTGGGAAAGTTATTGTATTTTTAGCCTCCTCATTTGTTCTTCCCCACATCACACTTTTTTAAAAAAAATATTTATTTATTCGGCTGCGATGGGTCTTAGTTGCGGCACGTGGGGTCTTAGTTGCGGCACGGGGGCTCTTGGTTGCAGTGCGCGGGTTTCTTTCTTGTGGCACGCGGGCTTAGTTGCCCCGCGGCATGTGGGATCTTAGTTCCCCAGACAGAGATTGAACCCTGCATTGGACGGCGGATTCTTAACCACTGGACCACCAGGGAAGTCCCCACATCACACTTTTTTTAAGGGATCAGATTAGATCTATAAAGGTGCTCCACAAACATTGGATATTAAAAGCAGGTTGATACAACTCTATCTGGATGTGAAAAGGTGAGAGATTTGGATACTCTGGAGCTGCACTGTCCAATATGGTAGCCACATATGGTTATTAATCATTTGAAAATTGGTTGGTCCAAACTTTGATGTGCTGAAGTGTAAGTGTAAAAGATGTACTAGATTTCATAAGCTGTGTATGAAAGAGTGTATAGTATCTAATTAATTATTTTCTGTTGATACATGTTACAAGGATAATATTTTTGATGTATTAGGTTAAATCACTTATTATTTTTTTTTTACTTTTTAAAGTGTAGCTGTTAGAAAATTTAGAATTACATAAGTAGCTTCCTAAAAAAAAAATATGAAAGGCTTGTATTGAAAATGGTTGGCCACCAGGGTGCGCTGTGCACCTGCCAGCTCTGCCTTTTGAGGTTGTGCCGGTCAGGGAGGAGGAGACACTTTTTCAGTGGAGCCTGAATAGCCACCTAAAGTTGTGTGTTTCTCCTGTCAGCAGTTGTTGGAGGTTGTTGTACTCTTTTCTCTTTTCTCGAAACCTTATAGATAGAGCTAGGCCTACAGTTTAAAGTCTTCCTAGTTTTAGCTACTACTTCTATTGAATTAGAAAAAAATTTAAATTAGGTTTATTGAGGAATAATTTACATAAAATAAAATGCACTTATTTTAAGTGTCCAATTTGATGAGTTTTGACAAATAGGTAGACCCATGTAATCACCACTGTAATCAAAATACAGAACCATTTACATTAGGCCAAGAAGTCCATCCATACTCCTTTGCAGTCAATCACTTTCCCTCCCACTGGTCTGCTTTCTGTCACAGATTAGAGCTGTTTTTTCCTAGAATCTCAAACAAATGGAATCATATAGTATGACCCTTCTGTGTCTGGTTTCTTTCACTTAGCATAATGTTTTGAGGTTCATCTATATTTTGATACCAATAGTTAGCTCCTGTTTATTGCTGAGTTATTTCATTGTATGGGTAAGCCACAGTGTGTTTATCCATTCACCTCTTGGTAGACAGTCGAGCAATTTTTAGTTTTTGGCTGTTATGAATAAAGCTGCTTGGAACATTCATGTGTAAGTCTTTGTGTGAACGTATGTTTTTAATTCTCAGGGGTAAATGCCGAGGAATGGAAGGGCTAGGTTGTGTGGTAAGTGTATTTTCAACTTGAGAAACTGCCAAAGTGTTTTCCAAAGTGGTTGTACTATTTCACATTCCCACCATCAGTGTATGAGAGCACCAGCTGCTCTGCATCCTTGCCAGTGCTTGGTAAAATTTTTTTGCTATTCTGGTGAGTTGTGTGTAGTGGTTTCTCATCGTGGTTTTACTATTTTTTGATGATTAATTTTTTTAAAAATCCATTTTATTGAGATATAACTTATACACAGAAAATTTTTAATTGTACGGTTTGCTGAGATTTGAAAAATATATACACACAACCATTACAGTCAAGATACATTTCATTACCCTAGAAAGTTCCATCCTGCCCCTTTGCAGTTAATTCCCCATCCTCTCTGGCCCTAAAGAGTCATTGATCTGCTTTCTGTGGCTACAGGTAGTTTGCCTTTTCTAGAATTTCATGTGACTGGAATCCTACAGTATGTACTCTTTTGTATCTGGCCTCTTTTGCTCAGCAGTTGAGATATATCTATGTAGTTGCATGTGTCAGTACTTCCTTTTTGTTTCTGATTAGAATTTTATTAAATGCATATAGCATAATTTTTCTTTTTAATCTGTTTACCTGTTGACAGACATTTGGGTTGTTTCCAGTTTAGGGTTATTACAGATAAAACTGCTATGAACACTTTTTTATTTATATACATATCTATCTATCTATCTATCTATCTATATATATATATATACACACACACACACACACACACACATGTTTTTGGGTGGACATATGTTTTTGTTTCTCATAGGTAACTACATAGGAGTGGAACTGATAGCTCATATGGTAAATATGTTTATTATAAGAAACTAGCAAACTGTTTTCTATGGTTGTACCATTTTACATTTCTACCAGCAATGTATGAAAGTTCTAATTGTTCCAGATCCTTGTCAACAATTAGTATTGTCAGTCTTTTAAATTTTATCTATTCTAATGGGTGTGTACTAGTAGTTCATTCTGATTTTAATTGGTATTTCCCTTTTGACTACTGTTGTTGAGGATCTTTTTATGTGCTTACAGACACTTTTGTGAAGTGTCTGTACAAATCTTTTGTCCATTTTTATGTTGGGTTGTTTATCTTCTTCTTAAGTTGTAATTCCATATTCTGAATACAAGCCTTTTTTCAGATATTTGTTTTGTGAATATGTTCTCTGAGTCTGTAACTTGGCTTTTCATTTTCTTAACAATGTTTTCAAAGAGCAGAAGTTTTAATTTGTTGAAGTCCAGTTTATTAAGTTTTTCTTTGATGGTTTGAGTATTTTGTGTCCTAATTAAGGACTGTCTGCCTACCCCAAAGTGGCAAAGCTTTTCTCCTATGATTTTTTTTTTCTAGAAGTTTTTTAGTGTTAGCTTCTACAGTAAGGTCTCTCATTAATTTTGATTTAATTTTTGTGTATGGTGTGAGATCAGGACGGAGGGTCATTTTTTCCCAAATGGATATACAGTTGTTCTAACATCATTTATTGAAAAACCTTTCCTTTGTTTGACTCACCTAGACACCTTTGAAAATCAATTGACCATACAACATGGGTCTAAAATTTTGGACTTTATTCTATTCCTTTCATCTATATGTCTGTCTTCATGCTAGTACAACACTGTCTTGGCTTTGTAGTTATTCTGAAATCAAGTACTCTACCAAGTTCTCTAAGTCTTCAGGTTTTATTCCTTTCTCAAATTGTTTTGCCTATTCTAAATCCTATTGAGAAACAGAGTTGGCAGTTGATGTTTTAGATTATAATTTAGAATCAGAGTAGAAAGATCTGGTTTTGAATCCTGATGTGTTAGAGGGGCTTTTGCCTACTAGGCTGAATCAACAATAGCAGTCATTCCCTGTTATTGATGTTGTCAGTGCATCCTGAGGTATAGATGCGTGTCCTCCATTTCTGCACAGTAAATTGTCTCCAAATATGTGTTTCACAAGAAGCAGCCTATTGACCATATATAGACATTGTAAAATCTTGAACAAAAAGATGTTATCCCCCCAGCAATCTGTTGTGTATAGTCTGTTGAATGAATCAGAATTAATTTTTTGTTCTAAGTAGTTTCTTTTGTATTCCACCAGAATATTGAGCTCAATGATGATACTGTTCTAAATGAGATAAAGTTAGCAGATTGTGAACAGTCTCAGATGCCTGACCTGTGTGCTGAAGAGCTTGCTGTTATCCTTGGAATCTGGTGAGTTGATGACTTACTTGGCTACCTTAAACTTCTGGCATATTGGTTCTCTTGTGTTGGGGAAATCTTTGTTCGAGCAGGCCCCCAGAGTTGTGGATGAATAGAGAATCTTGTCATGGCTTATGAAGATGAAGAATACTTGGGCAGCCAATTAGAGTTAGAAATGAGGAATCTCAGGAATCTCCTGTAAGTTGGTATACTTATCCTTCTCTTTTCTTCATAAACAAAATTTCTTTGGTTAACCTTGGCTAGGAATAGACTCTTAATGAAGTATTTAGGATAGGTGACTGTTTTGACCTTTGAGGATATTTACGTTCAGAGTATGGAATTATTTTTTTTTTTTATTTTATTTTTTAAAGACTTTTTGATGTGGACCATTTTTAAAATCTTTATCAAATTTGTTACAATATTGCTTCTGTTTTATGTTTTGTCTTTTTGGCCCCGAGGCATGTGGGATCTTCACTTCCCGACCAGAGATCAAACCCGCACCCCCTGCATTGGAAGGTGAAGTCTTAACCACTAGACCTCTAGGGAAGTCCCTAGAATTTTTTTTTAATACAAGAGAACCTTATGTGTGGTAGAAATAGTTTTTCATTTTATTTTATTTTTCTATTTTGAAATAATTTCAAATTTGGAAAAAAGTGGCAAGGGCAAGGCATTGGAAATAACTTTTTTGAGAATAATTTTCCGACATGATATTCTATCACCCCTGAATACTTTAGTGTGTGTTTTCAACAAACAAGGGAGCTTTTGTGCATAGCCATAATACAGCTATCAAAATCAGGAAATTTAACATTCATACTTTACTGTCACTTCCTACTCAGACCCCATTCAAGTTTTGCCAGGTGTCCCAATAATCTCCTTTATAGTACAGGATCCAGTCTAGAACATATGTGTTACATTTAGTTGTCATGTCCCTTTAGTTTCTATCAATCTGGAATAGTTCTTCATTTTTGCTTGACTTTCATGATCTTGACACCTAAAATTTATAAGCCAGTTATTCTGTAGGCTTACTCTCAGTTTGAATTTGTCTGATTTAAAAAAAAAAAAGGATTAGTTTCACATTTTGTATCATTATCAGGGGTATCAGAAAATGGAGGTTTTGTGGTTCTTATTGCATCCCAGCAGGTAGAAAACAATTTTGATTTGTTCCTCTACTGGCCATGTTATTTTGATCACATGATTAAAGTGGGGTCTGCCAGGCTTCTCCAATGTAAAGTTATTCTTTTTTAACTTTTGTTATTAACATGGTCTTTTAGAGTATATAAATATCCCATTTCTCATCTGGAGATTTAGTAATGTTCAAAATAGGCTATTTCACAAAGTTATAATATTGAGACTGGTTAAATTAGTAATAGGCAATTTAATAAAGGGAGCATTTATAAAAAAATTTGTGTTTTAGCTCAGTAGAACTTATCCTTCTGTGTTCACCTCATAGCATTTTATCTCCTTTACACTAACAGTAGGTTTTCATTTATACAAAAGTTAAATTCAGTTCTACAGTCCCCTTTTGTTTGATTAAAAAGAATCACACATGCAGAGTTCTGTTTCTAATCCAAATCAGTTGTCTTATCACATTATTTTATTCCAGTGACAGAATTTATGCTTACTGCCAAAGAATTATTTGTTCAATTCATAATGATACTTAGTATATAAATAATATAAACAGCAATCATTTACAAGCAGTGTTATGTGCTAGGAATTATACCATGTACTTTCACACTATCCCTCATTAATGTTCTAACAGTCCTAGAGGTTGTTGTTTTTCTCCATTTTTCAGATGGGAAATCAGGGTTTACATGGCAAAATGACTCAATCAGAATTACAGTACAGCATTTAGGACTTGAATCCAGGTTTTACGGACCCAAATTCTGAGTTTTCCTTTATGCTATTTCTTAAAAGATTATTTTGGCAAACATAATTGTCAACTCAACAGGAAACTAAATCAAACCCAATATATATATTCCCAGACTTCTCTCAGTTGTGCTTTAGCTTTATTGAGTTTTGACTTCACAGTTGAGAGAGGACTGAAAAACCAAGAAAATACTTGTCTGCAAATACTTTTTTTCCCCCAAATATGATCTTGGTAGAATCTCAATATATAGAACAATTAAAAGTGCTGAATGGATTTCATGGGCAATTTAAATCTTCATTGTTTGGTAGAAACTACTTGATTATATTCTGAATCTTGGGGCATCTGATGCACTTTATAAACCCCTGGGTTGGAACATCCGTGAATTGATGATTTGCATGTGGGGGTCGTGATTTTATTATACTGTCGGATCTCTGTGTGACCTCCGTGGCCACTAACCCCTGTGAAGAGGTGATTTGGACATTGCGATGGGCTGGGTTCTTTGGAAAGGAGATATAGGGGGAATTCATATAGATGGTGGATTGACCAAACTGTGGGGCCAGCTTCATGCTCCTTTTCTTCAACTCCTTTGCTTCACTGGCCTCCTGCTTGAATTTGATTTTACCTGGAGGCCACGTGTCTCATACATCAATGTACCTGATTGCTTTTATGTAAAGTAACTGTGGGAGAAATTCCTTAAAATACAGCAATCCTTCAGTAATTCAGACAACTGGAGTGAGAAGGGTAATTGCTTTTGAATTAGTAGTCTGATTTTCAGATATGCAGAGTAATATATTCTAAGCCTAAGTTAGTAAGTTACAGTGAAGAGTGGTGGCCTGATTCAGTTACTGTACCATAATTACTTGTAATGAGCCTGTAGCATTTCAACTTTATCTATATACTTTATGCAGTGAAGTTAAGATTGGAATTTTGTATGTGAGGGATGAATTTTCATCCATTTTGGTTGAGGTTCTTATTTTAGAATGACTTTTGTTTTTTTGTTCACTTATCAGAGTCATAGTATTAGAACCGAAAGGACCTTAGGGGTTATTTGGATCATCTTGCCAACTGATAACATAATCCCTTTGTGCAAACTAGAAATGTCTAAGTATGTATGTGTGTATTGTGTGTGTGTATGTTTTCAAATGAGGTAAATTTGAGACATAACATTGTATTAATTTCAGGTGTACAACATAAAATGATTTTATAATTCCTTCCTTCCATTCATTTATTTTTTTTTTTTACCAACAGTATGTTCATTTAACAATTATTATGTAAACATTTTATGCTCATTATAAAATCCTCCAACAGTATGGAAAATTATGAGGAAGTGGTACTATTTTGTGAGGTGGCATTTTCTTTTCATTCTTAATACAAGTAATATTTGCATACAAAATAACTTATGTAATATATAAATATAAGTTATATAATATAATAAACTGAACCCACCGCCCAATTTAAAAACTAGAAGATTGCAAATACCACCTGCTCAGTCTGTGTGCTTCTTTCCCATCTCATCTTCCTGCCTCTCTTTAAAAGGTAATCACTGTCCTGAATTTTGTCTTTTTCTTGCCTTTTCAAAAAATATATTTATTAACATCTTTTATATCTCTAAGTCAGTTGCTTCATTTTGTTTGTTTTCGCGCTTTATAAAAGCGCTATCTTACTGTATGTAGTTTTCTGTGATTTGCTTTTTTCTCTCACTAGTGTCTTTCTGTGCCTCATCCATGTTGTTATACATAGCTGAAATTTACTTTCCCGTATAACATTCCATTGGGTGAATATTTTACAATTTATTGGTTTCTTTTTTGGACATCTGGATTGTTAACAGATTTTTCCTATTACACACAATATTACTATGGATATTCGTGTGTATGATTCCTGGTACACCTGTTGAAGAATTTCTCTCAGCTCTATACCTAGGCTGGAATTACTGAGATTAGGATATATGAATGTTCACTTTACAAGATAATGCTAAATTGTTTTCCAAAATTATCCAATCAAATCATCTGCCTCTTTGACAACTTCTTAATTTTTGCCTGTCTCATGGTGATACTAAATTTTTTTTTTGTATGAGTTTGATAAATAGGAATTGTTGCTATATGCTTTTCATTTTCTTTGTGGAGTGACACAGATTGGATTTCATTTTTTTCTTATAAAATAAATTGTGTTGATATTTTGTGCACCAACCACATTTCATTTCTCAGCATTTTATTACTTTTTGTACTTATCTTTGGCACACTCATCTCTACATTTCTATATAATGCAGTAATATTAAAATATGTGCTTTCAAATATGTAGATATAATTTACTTGCTTTTTAAAAATTATATTTCATTCATTATGACATGCATTCTGGAATTAATTTGCTTTTTTTTTTTCAATGTAAAGCACAAATCTCCAAAAGAATAACCCAGTGCATAAGTTAACTGAAGAGGAGCTGCTGGCATTTACATCCGTGAGTAATGTCTTTTTCCTTTCCATTTCTTTTTTTTTTCTTTTTTTCCTTGTAAATTATTTTGCCTCTGGTATATTCTTGCCTCAGATTGCTCATGATGAAACACTGCCACCTAAGGAAATTGAGGGGAAAAAAGCTCATCATTTTAGTTTCCAAGCTGCATATATCTTGCTGCTGATTTAGACATAAGCATTCTTCTTTGCACTTGCTTAGATTTGGGGGCGGTGACCAAATATTTCTTGCTCTTTGTTTGATCCCAGGGCCTAGTCCAGTATCTCACATATAATAGGTGCTCAATAAATACTTGTTGAATGAATAAATGAAGTGACAGAGCAAGAGTTTGAACCTTTACTCCAAAGCCAGTATAGTGTGCAACTCTTTCGTCTCAGATTGAAGGTGATGCGACACGGATGTGATGAGAAAGAGGACTTCAGATAGCGAGGAGGAGAACCAGCAGAGGGAATGTGTTTTGGAGGCTGAGGCAGGAGGCAGTGTCAAGAGCCAGGGGTACTTGTCAGCGTTCAGCAGTGGAGAGCAGTCTGGAGGAAAGGCTGAGGCTTTGATGTTTTACGTTGCTTATCTCTATGACGGTTTCAGTGGAATAGCTGGGTAGTCACCTCACTACAAATAATTGAGGGAATGGGGTGTAAGAAAATAAAGTTGATAGATGAAGACCACAGAGAAGAATGGCAGTGAAAAGGAAAAATAGGGTAATCGATGTTTGAGGATTCATGATCAAAGAAGGCTTTTCTAGAAGAGGAAGGTCAGAGAGCAAGAGGTCAGTCAGGATCTTTTTAGCTTTATGGATAAGAAGAAGATACACACGTCTTTAATGAACACAAGTTGCTTAAGATACATCATTTTTTCAAAGACATTTTTATTATCATAGTTAGGGATCAAGTTAGAATTCTGGTGTTTTCTTCTTTTGTTATTTTTCAGATAAGGCAAAAATTAAGCACTTTTATCTGGTAGAAAGGAAAGCTAGCTTACTTTGTACTGTAAAATAAATTTTGCAAGTTACTATTTTCTACATACAGTTTTGGAACTGGTTGGATGTTAATCTTCTGAGTCCTCTGGGTGCCTGTTTTATTTTCTCACTTAAGTATTCTTAGAAATCTGCTGTTTTTCATTATAGAATATGAGTGTTTAGGTAACTATGTAGAATGTCCCTAATTAGTCATTACATATGCTATAGGGAATTTGACAAGTAAAGTGTTAAACATTTTTTAAAAGATATATTTTAAAAATTGTTACGTACCTCCCATTTATTCATTCAGCTAATATCAGTTGAATACTTAATATCTACCAGGCATTGTGCTGGTTATTGGAGATACAGCAGTAAACAGTCTTTTCCCTCTTGGAGTTTACATCAGTTTACACTCTTGTGAGGGAAATAACACAGTAGACAAAAAAATAAATAGATATTTAATAGAAGTGCTCAGTGTAAATATAAAACAGTATAAGGGAATAAGAATGGGTTGGGGATGGCTGTTTTATTTTATTTATTTATTTATTTATTTGTGGTACGTGGGCCTCTCACTGCTGTGGCCTCTCCCGTTGCGGAGCACAGGCTCCGGACGCGCAGAGCCTGTGGGATCTTCCCGGACCGGGGCATGAACCTGTGTCCCCTTCATCGGCAGGCGGACTCTCAACCACTGCGCCACCAGGGAAGCCTGGGGATGGCTGTTTTAGACAAGAAGGTGGGGGAAGATCTCAATGGGAAGGTGATGTTGAACATGGATCTTCCTGATGTGAGGCACAGGAAAGGACATGAAGGGTCTGGAATGATGGGGAGCTTGAGTCAGTGTAGGGAAGTACAGAGCTGGATGGGGACAGTCACCTAGTATCTAGATGATAAATGATGACCAGGATGCTTGTGTTTCTTCTGATGACTGAGCTAAACAGGATGCAGCATATGATAGGAAGTGTTCCTGCTGTCCTCTCATGGGGACAGTGGTCAGCAGTAACGCCTTCTTGGGATTGGCTTCATAAACAGATTATTGTGGAATGTAGATTATCTACAGTTATCCTGAAATGACATTAAAACACTCTATTTACATTCAAGCAGTTAACTTTTTTTTTAGTGTTTTTTGTGGGTGGGGTGTATTCTTTTCTTTAACCTTTTCTTATTTCTTTTCTGATTCTTTTCTCTTTCTCTCTCTCTCTTTCTTTCTTCTTTTCCTGTTCTTGTTCCTCTACACAGTGAGGTACTTCTGAAGTAATTAATTCTGGTAACCTGTGATGGTAGGTGACTCAGCCCTCCTAACTTGCAATGAAGGTCATAAACTCAGGTTTCATACTTTCCCCCCAGGGCTTTATAATACATAAGTTTTCTGCTCTCCTCCTCCAGCTCTCTTCCAAGTCAGCACTGACCTGAGGACTGATCTCTTTTTCGAGGAAAGCTGTTCAGTGACAGTGCTTTATAGTGCCAGGCCTAACTCTTCTAAAGAGATGAGTTTGTTAATGCCAAGTAAATGTTTAATTGGTAAGAAGTAAGGCAAGGAACTTATAGTGAGGAGGGCTTTGAGGAGCCCCAAGCATTCCATTTCTTATCCCAAAGGAAGCATACGGAATGCACCAGAAAAACCCAAATCAGCTCTTCCTTTTGTCATTCAGTCCTTCCTCTTATCCCTTCTTTGTGCATGATTCTGAAGTGGGTAATAAGGTGAATTAGAAGTGGCTCCTGGTTTCAATGAAGAATTTCACTAAAATTTATATCCTATATAACTGTATGTCCTGGACATAAATATCCTTTATTTATATCCTATATAACTCCAGAGGAGTGTTTGAGACAAGAGGGACCACTTTTAAGTGCTACCCTGCTTCTGAACTCTCTTTTAACAAGGATCATATTTGGGCTTACAGTATTGTAATTATTTATGTGTATGTCTTATCTTCCCCATAAGGCTATAAACTTCCAGTTTTAGGCACTGGTCTCTGTTCTTCTCTGGGTCTTCTACAAGGCCTACTGCAGTGCTTCAATGCTTTACTCACAGTTGTTGCTCAAGAAAAGTATGCAAAATGCAGGAATGAATGAAGTACACTAGAACCAGAAACAGGATTTATTTCTGTCCTGCAGCAAGGTGCTGCATTGCTCCACTTAGTTCCATAATATAGGTAGTACTACCACCCAGCGTACTACCTAGTGTATCCTTAGGATGACCACTTATTTCATCTTCCTCTTCAGTGAAATGAGGGAAGGAGTGATGTGTCCCTCCCTCGGCACTGAAAACTTGTTTTGAGGATCAAATTACAGAAGGTATGTGAAAATACTTCAGAGTGGGTAGATAGAGCCTGGTGCCCCTGTAGCATTCAGGAATGAGTCAGCTTATCTGGTTGCTGGTTTGTAGGAGCGTGCTACTGTTTTCAAGGAATAGGACTTCCTAACTGGATAAGGCCGGTTTGGAATTGGCTGTAGATGTGGAAGAGAAGGGAGTAGAGAGGAAAGAAGCAGCATCCTCTTCCTTTCTGAGCATACGTTTCCATGCTATGGCTGTGGCGTGGTGGCCGGGGTCTGGAGTTGTGAACTCTTGAGGCTGTGAGGTGTCTTCCTCTGTTGATAGAAGAGCAAGTCCTGTAGAAATCTCAGTCCCCTACCAGAGTATTGTGAGCACTTGGAGGGACAGGAATGACAGTTATTGAACATTTGATTTATACTTACTGAACAAATGAATGGCTTATTGGTCCTGAATTTTGTTCAGTTTTCATGTGCTATCCTAAAGTTTACTAAAATAATGGTGAAATCTCTTTTTTGGAAGAATTTTTGCCACGGTTTCCAGGTTGGTGTAGCATGTTGAAATATATGTGAGATACGTTGGGAAAAAGTTTTAATTCAGCAATGGCAGAAGATTTTCCCAAGAAGAATACTTTACCTTTTTAATATTGTTATTATGTAATGCTCTTCCTGAGATATTCTTTCCTCACATTTCAGGAAAACTGAATGAGTCATAGTAAAAATAACCCACATTGTTCTAGAGAGTCATTTATGTTGTGTCGGCTTGATAATTTAAAATTAGCTGTGTTGTCTACGTTATTTCCTTTCAGATGAGCCAAGTCAGTGACATTCAGTAATGCCTTTAATTTCCTTTCATTGTTGAAAATGGGAACAATTTAGTTAATTCATACAGGTGTTTCAGTTTTCATTGGCAAAAGTTCTGCTTAAGTGTGAATTGGTACTGGCAGCCTGCCTTCTCACTGTCTGCCTGAAGCCCCAAGGTCTCTGCAAATGAAAAATGGAAAAAGACCTTTGAAAGTTACACATTATATTGTATGTATTTTCTCTTTTTGCTATTAATTTTAAGGCTACTTAATAAATACTTAACTATGGAATTAAAATAGTTTGCTAACCATTTTTGAAGAGAAAAATTATACCTTTTTTTCTTCTAGGGCATACTTATTTCTTAATTTTAATTTTTTAAGATAGGCAATATAACTGTGAGATAGTCACGATACTTCGCATTACATGTTGACATGTCTATATTAAGCAGGATAACCCAGGATTTTGATTTTCTTTCTGGTTTGAATACTTGTGTCCCCAGATGTTACTCATGCATTTTAATTTAACAGGCATTCGGATCATGAGCCTTGTAGCTATATCTGGGTCATAACTTGGTAACTTTTAAAGAAGCAGGAGATGGTTATGTTTTGTTCCATTTGTGGGTTAACTGTTATTAAACAGAGGCTTAAAATATTTTCTTTTGATTGGAGTTGAACTAGGTTACTTGTATATATCTTACTTCAAGAATAGAGAAAGAATAATGAGTAATAGGATTTGTGGGATCTTACATGGCTCTTTTCTTACCATCATCTACTTTGGTAACTGCTAGATTTCTTTCTTCACAGTTAACCATGGCTTAAGGTTAATGCTTATTTGTGGGTCTATTTCTAGCCATGTTTGAGTAACTGGTACTGCATTTGAACTCTCATTGTAAACAGCCACAAATCTGGGGCAAAATAAATATATGAAACAGCAGTATATAAAAAGGATAGTAAGTTATGATCAAGTAAGTGTTTATCTCAGGAATGCAAAATTGGTTTAACATTAAACAGTCATTGCAATTCATCTTATAATGTAGTAAAGGAGAAAAGCTGAATGATTATCTCATTATATTTATTTATTTTAGCATTTGAAAAAATTCAACACTCTTTCATTGTAAAAACTTAGTAAACTATGAATAGAAGAGAATATCAACCTGATAAAGGGTATCTATGAAAAATCAGAGTTAAAATCATTATTGATGAAAAACTAGTTTTTCCTCTAAGATCAGGAAAGTGGCACTTCTATTCTTCATTGAACTGGAAATCCCAGCTAGTGCAATAAAACATTAAGAAGATACAAAGGGAGTGCAGATTGGAAAGGAAGATATAAGATTATCGTTTTGCATAGATAGCACAATTCGTTACATAGGGAAACTCTATAAAGAATAGACATGAAAGCTACTAGAACTAATAAGCAAGGTCTGAGAATACAAATACAAGGTCAATATAAAAAAGTCAGTTATGTTTATATATACTAGCAGTGAATAATTGGGAAAGTAATTTTAAAACTACTTACAATAGCATAAAAACACCAAATGTTTAGTGATGAATTTGACTAAAGTGTAAGACTCGTACACTGAAAATGACAAATATTGCTTTAAGAAATTGAAGATCTGAATAAATGGAGAGACTTACCATGTTCATGGATTGGAAGGCTTAATATTGAGTTGACAGTTCTCCCAAAATTAAGCTATAATTTAAATCCAGTAGCAATTGGAATCCAGGAGAACCCCCTTCTCTTTTCTATTTTTGCAGAAATTGACAAGATGATTCTAAAATTTATTTGGAATACTTTTGCTTCTGTGATGGCCAAGTAAACTCTTTGGACCCATCTGTCTGCAGATAAAAATTACAAACTATGGACAAAATACAAAAAAACAAACAAACTACCTGATGACATTAGGTTATATGAATGACCATTAAGAGAACGAAAGATTGTTAATATCACTAGTCATTGGGAAAATGCAAATTAAAACCGCAACAATATATCACTATACACCACTTAAAAGGTATATTACCATACAGAGTAGTTGGAATTCTCATACATTGTAAATGTAATGTGACATAAAATGGCACAACCACTTTGGAACACAGTTTGGCATTTTCTCATACAGTTAATCATCAATCCCACCTCTAGGTATTTGTCTATGTGAAATGAAAGTATGTGGCTCCACAAAGACTTACACAAATGTTCATAGTTGTTTAATGCATAATAGCTTAAAACTGGAAACAGTGCAAATGTCCATCAACAAGGAAATGATAAATTGCAGCATATCCATCTAAAGAAATAATACTCAGCAATAAAAGGAAGTATTGATACATGCAACAATGTGGATGAAATCTGAAAAACATGATTTTGAGTCAAAGAAGCCAGATTGTATGATTCCATTTCATTAGAGTTCTAGAATAGGCAAAACTAAATCATAATCACAGAAAATAGATCACAGATTGATTGCAAAGAGGTGCAAGGAAACCAGGGAATTTTTGTGGCTGATAGAAATTTTGTATATCTTGATGTTTGTGGTGTATACATTTGTCGACACAGATCAAACACTATACTAAATATGGGTTTATTTTATTGTACCTATCATATACTTCATTAAAGTCACTAAGAATAACTAAAAGGGAAAATGCATGTATGTTATTTAGAGCTGTAATATTTAAGATGGATTAGTTTGTCAAAGTAGATTTCGGTTTCCGTGTAGATTAGTCTTTGTCATCAACTTATGAAGTACACCAGAAATACTCAACCTACCTCAAGTGTTAAATGGAAAGAATGTAGAAGGAGAAGAACAAATTCCCGATGGGAAATTGCTCAGTGTTCACATTCAGTATGAAGCTTACTTCTTTTTCAAGGCAAAATCAAGCTAGTTTTACCCAAATATTTTTGGAAACTTGTGTTCAAAAGAAACCCTAAAATTGAGTGGATGGATATACTGTATAGATCTCCAGTTGGGGGTCCCTTTGACCCTTAGCATCCAACCCAGGTTGTCGATATTAAAATGTTTATTGAATTGAATTTTTTCCCTCTCATGATTGAGAGTCAACAGAAGCAACAAATAGAAAGATAGTTAGGATGAATGTAATGCTTAGGAGTGCACAGGGCAGGAAACTTGTGTATACAATAAAATAAAGTGAGGTACTAATATATGATTTCAGGTAACTTCTTGTGTTAATGGACATAAAAGTAGTTAATTAGTAGAATTTAATTATTTTAAATCTGTAAATGCCATCTTTAGTAGAATCGGTATTGGGCCTGCAGATCAGACTATTGGTTGTGTGGCAAAATGTTAACACTTGGGTGAAGGGTGTATGGGAATTCTTTGTATTATTCTCAAAACTTTTCTGAAGAAGAAAATAAATTTGAAAATAAAAAGTTGAAAGACCTCTGGCACAAAACTATATGGAAAATGAGCAAGGTCCATTATTGCCTCATTGCTAGATAACCATCCTTATTTGGGGTTGAAGATATACACAGACTCTCTGGAACATATTCAGGCTACCTTTAAACTTCGGTCGGTCTCCCTGTGTCTCTTACTGGGTTTCAACCTTGTCTTGCCCCATATTGTCTTTAGCAGCAAAGGAAATAGGGAGGAGCTACGAAATTTAAAGACGTGGCTTAAAATAAAAGGAAGAAGGGGGATTCCTGGACCAGAGAGCAGAGGCTTTCACGGTGTTAAGACACTGCTAATCTCACAAGAGGTAGAAAAGGTGTCTAAGGAGTCTTCAGACCTGATTTAAACACGTACATATGTGCATAGACACTCAGAGACGTCAGCAGCTGGGGTCAGGGCCAGCAATGAGAGGCAGGGAGCCGAGGCCTCGGATGGAGTTACCTGAAGTAATAGCACTTTCAGAACTTTCCACTGAGCTAAGACTGAAGCAAGCAAGTCTGAAGTGATCGTGACTGCATGGTGCTGCTTGGCTGTGGCAGCAGAAACCAGTCTGTCTAGAGGAAAACATCTCCTAAACCCAACTTAAAAATTGAGCAGTGAGCTCATAATTAAAGATCAATAAACAGAAGAGAAGGTAAGCCACTGTGGTCGAGAGTCAACAAACAACAGATTAAAGGATGAATTGCAGTTTTCTCATTCATAATGCATAACAGCTATGTGTGAAACGTTTACAGAAATATAGGGTATAATCACAAAGATAACCTAGCAACTTATGTTAGTTATTAGATGTTCATGATTTGGGAGAGAAAATGTAACTTCTAGAAATAACTTGAAATTAAAAAGCAGAATTAAAAAATAATGTAATCCATGTTTATCCACGTCAGAGAGATGTCTAAAAACACCAAGAAGTTGTGTATAACTAGAAATTCCAGTCTTAGAAGTACACCTAAGAAACTCATGCATGTGCAGCAGTGGATGTGTATAAGAATGTTTAACAATAGCAGTGTTTGTAATGGCAAACAAACTGTAAACAGCCTAAATGTTTGTTGACAGGAGAAGGGATAAATAAACTGTGATATCTTATATCACAAGTATGAAATATTATACAACAGTGAAGTGAAAATAAATGAACTATAGCTATAAGTAACAACGTGGATGAGTTTTATAAAGGTAATGATAGGTTAAAAAACCAGTCCCAGGGACTTCCCTGGCAGTCCAGTGGTTGAGACTCCACACTTCCAATGCAGGGGACGTGGGTTCGATCCCTTGTTGGAGAAGTAAGATTCCCACATGCCACAAGGTATGGCAAAAACAACAACAAAAAAACCAGTCCCAGATTCACAGGTGCTTATATTATACTTTATAACTTGCAGTTTAGTTACTTTTAATCTTCTTTGTATATCAAATAATAAAAAAATCTGAAAAGCATTTTGGGCAAGAGCAAAATCATTTAAATGTTATTTGATAAACGATTTTAAGGAATAAACGACACTGACATCATTGTGTATATTTTACTTTTAAAGTGAATCTTGCTGTTTATTAGGCTGGTGACAATGGAGAGCATTAATGTGAGGTGGAGGAAAAAACCTTAAGAAAGAAAAGCTCCTTAGTGGAGCTTCCAGTCCCCAGATAGGAGAAATATATGGGGCTTATAGCTAAGATGTTGATACATTTGATACTGAGGAGTCTTACTCAGACTCATGGCTTTGTGCTTCGGCTTTTGGCCATCATTGAAACTACAGGTGTTAGGCCTTTTGACATTATGAATTCACATGGTGTTAAAGGATGAAAAATCCAGTTTAAAAATAATTTGTATGCTTTAAATAGGTCTGCTTTTCATGACCATGTGAAAGGTGCATCTGGTACTGACGAACTGGCATCTCCAGAATGCAGGAGATCTTTCTTTTTTGAGGCAACCAAATGACCATCAGCTTGATCTCTCTGGTGTCTGCTTTCTATGTGAAAATTTGCAGACTGGAGAAAAGAACTTTGAGCGCGTTGTAATAGCGGGAGATCCAGAATCTCAGGATTTGCCAAGCATGCTGCTAGATACTGTGGAAGAAATAAAGGTATAAAACATAAGACTTGCCTTCATGGAATTTTTAATTTAGCCAAGATCAGATAAACTTATGAAAATGTAATTAGCAGTACCAGGCAATTTAAACTACAAATTGATAGCACAGATAAATAAATCCCCTAACTGCTTAGAAAAGAAGAAAATATTTAGAACAGAGCAGTCAAAGAAGGCTTTGTTCACTAAGGGAGGATTAGAGGGGCCTTGAAAGACAGATGGGATCTAGATGGAGTGATAACACCAGCAAAGGCAAGGAGATGGCCATGTGTGAGCTGCACTGGGTTCATTTGGCTGTGTTGGAAGGTTTGTTTAAGGCAGTAGTAAGACTTGGGGAAAAATAGCTTTGAGACAGATTTTAAATGGTCTAGAGAGCAAGGACAGGGCATTTGGACTGCTGTTCTACTGGGAATGATTTATAGACTACATTTGGAATTTAAAGTTATTTGGTACTGATTTTAACAACGAATGCTCTTTTAAACAGTTTGTTAAGAAGGGGGAATAGTTTTGTTTTTTTTATAATATTTCTTTGTTCCTTACTTTTATAAGGTCAGCCTGACCTGGGTTGGCGTTGTTTGATTTGCCTTTAGTGTAGCCAAACAACTATGCATCCACAGGAGAGCTCTGAGTTGCCTTGATTTATGTGTAGAAAAAGCAACTATGTGAAAGTTCCTTCATATTTAAAGGAGCAGACTGGCTGGCTGTCATGTAAAGGGTCCTAGTGACCTCTGGAAGAAGAGTATTTGAAATGTATAATGATAAGAATGAAAGGAAATTTGTTTTTAATAGAAACAACACTCCAGATC
This sequence comes from Aethalodelphis obliquidens, assembly GCF_003676395.1. NCBI lineage: Eukaryota > Metazoa > Chordata > Mammalia > Artiodactyla > Delphinidae > Aethalodelphis > Aethalodelphis obliquidens. The sequence continues at coordinate 17,876,932 of NW_020837956.1, read as the reverse complement.
CTCTTTGATGGTGGTACATAATTTTCTTGGCTACTTATCTGGAAATGAGGGTAATGTTGCATATGGTGGGAAATTGTTAGCTAAGTAAAATAATGCCTTCTGTATAGTGTGTCATAATATTAAAATTTACTTTTTAATGTAAGTTAAAGTGGTATTCACTGACTTTTTCAAGTAGTTACTGGCATTTCCTCAGATGTCATCAACAGATGATTACAGCTCCCTTTCTGGTCTGAGCCCAAGCATCAGCTCAGGTGGCATAGTTTAGTGAGAAACTCCTACTGAGGCGTGCAGAACTGTCTCCCTTTTGCTCTCAAGGTATCTTGTTACACTGCTTATCAACAATTGCTGAAGTGGATTGATTCTTTAACTTATAAAATATTCTAACTATAAATAAAAGAGTTTATTTCAACTTTCACAACAACAATAGAAATGTTAAAGTGTGTATGAAAAATGATAAACTTGTAGAAACCTACTGACTCAGTGAGTAACCTTTCAGCAGTTCTGTTTATGAGATTTGAGATATGAGAGAACTTTCCTTAAAAAGAGACACACAAATGTTACCACTTACTTTTAGGGGGTTTCTGGCCTCTGCCCTAGTATGTGAAAATGGTGGAAATTCCATTTCACATACAAGTATATGGTTGCAATAGGCACAGTGTTCTGTAGCAATTGTCCTAATTCTCAAATTGCTGCTAGTTGAAAACACCAAATTTCTTTTTTTCTTTCTTTTATTTTTTTAACATCTTAATTGGACTATAATTGCTTTACAGTGGTGTGTTAGTTTCTGCTTTATAACAAAGTGAATCACCTATACATGTACATACATCCCCCTATCGCCTCCCTCTTGTGTCTCCCTTCCACCCTCCCTATCCCACCTCTCTAGGTGGACACAAAGCACGGAGCTGATCTCCCTGTGCTATGCGGCTGCTTCCCACTAGCTATTTGTTTTACGTTTGGTATTGTATGTATGTCCATGCCAATCTCTCACTTTGTCCCAGCTTACCCTTCCCACTCCCTCCCCATGTCCTCAAGTCCATTCTCTAGTAGGTCTGCATCTTTATTCCCATCCTGCCCCTAGGTTCTTCATGACCTTTTTTTTTTTTTTTTTTAAGATTCCATATATATGTGTTAGCATATGGTATTTATTTTTCTCTTTCTGACTTACTTCACTCTGTATGACAGACTCTAGGTCCATCCACCTCACTACAAATAACTCAATTTCGTTTCTTTTTATGGCTGAGTAATATTCCATTCTATCTATGTGCCACATCTTCTTTATCCATTCATCTGTCGATGGACACTTAAGTTGCTTCCATGTCCTGATATTGTTAATAGAGCTGCAGTGAACATTGTGATACACGATTCTTTTTGAATTATGGTTTTCTCAGGGTATATGCCCAGTACTGGGATTGCTGGGTCGTATGGCAGTTCTATTTTTAGTTTTTTATGGAACCTCCATACTGTTCTCCATAGTGGCTGTATCAATTTACATTCCCAGCAACAGTGTAGGAGGATTCCCTTTTCTCCACACCCTTTCCAGTATTTATTGTTTGCAGATTTTTTGATGATGGCCATTCTGACTGGTGTGAGGTGATACCTCATTGTAGTTTTGATTTGCATTTCTCTAATGATTAGTGATGTTGAGCATCCTGTCACGTGTTTGTTGGCACTCTCTATATCTTGTCTATTTGGTCTTCTGCCCATTTTTGGATTGGGTTGTTTGTTTTTTTGATATTGAGCTGCATGACCTGCTTGTAAATTTTGGAGATTAATCCTTTGTCAGTTGCTTCATGTGCAAATATTTTCTCCCATTCTGAGGGTTGTCTTTTCATCTTGTTTATGGTTTCCTTTGCTGTGCAAAAGCTTTTGAGTTTCATTAGGTCCCATTTTTTAATTTTTGTTTTTATTCCCATTTCTTTAGGAGGAAGGTCAAAAAGGATCTTGCTGTGATTTGTGTCATAGAATGTTCTGCCTATGTTTTCCTCTAAGTGTTTGATAGTGTCTGGCCTTACATTTAGGTCTTTCATCCATTTTGAGTTTATTTTTGTGTGTGGTATTAGGGAGTGTTCTAATTTCATTCTTTTACCTGTACCTGTCCAGTTTTCCCAGCACCACTTATTGAAGAGGCTGTCTTTTCTCCATTATATATTCTTCCCACCTTTATCAAAAATAAGGTGACCATATGTGTGTGGGTTTATCTCTGGGCTTTCTATCCTGTTCCATTGATCTATATTACTGTTTTTGTGCCAGTACCATACTGTCTTGATTACTGTAGCTTTGTTGTATAGTCTGAAGTCAGGGAGCCTGATTCCTCCAGCTCCGTTTTTCTTTCTCAAGATTGCTTTGGCTATTCGGGGTCTTTTGTGTTTCCAAACAAATTGTGAAATTTTTTGTTTTAGTTCTGTGAAAAATGCCACTGGTATTCTTTAATAGAGAGTGCATTGAATCTGTAGATTGCTTTGGGTAGTATAATCGTTTTCACAATGTTGATTCTACCAATCCAAGAACATGGTATATCTCTCCATCTGTTGGTATCATCTTTAATTTCTTTCTTCCGTGTCTTATAGTTTTATGCATACAGGTCTTCTGTCTCTTTAGGTAGGTTTATTCCTAGGTATTTTATTATTTTTGTTGCAATGGTAAATGGGAGTGTTTCCTTAATTTCTCTTTCATATTTTTCATCTTTAGTGTATAGGAATGCAAGAGACTTCTGTGCATTAATTTTGTATCCCACTACTTTACCAAATTCATTGATTAGCTCTAGTAGTTTTCTGGTAGCATCTTTAGGATTCTCTATGTATAGTATCATGTCATCTGCAAACAGTGACAGCTTTATTTCTTCTTTTCCGGTTTGGATTCTTTTTATTTCTTCTGTGATTGCTGTGGTTAAAACTTCCAACACTATGTTGAATAATAGTGGTGAGAGTGGGCAACCTTGTGTTTTTCCAGATCTTAGTGGAAATGGTATCAGATTTCACCATTGAGGAGGATGTTGGCTGTGGGTTTGTCATATATGGCCTTTATTATGTTGAGTTAAATTCCCTCTAGGCCCATTTTCTGGAGGGTTTTTATCATAAATGGGTGTTGAATTTTGTCTAAAGGTTTTTCTGCATCTATTGAGATGATCATATGGTTCTTATTCTTCAATTTGTTAATATGGTATATCACATTCATTGATTTGGATGTATTGATGAATCCTTGTATTCCTGGGATAAACCCCACTTGATCATGGTGTATGATCCTTTTAATGTGCTGTTGGATTCTGTTTGCTAGTATTTTGTTGAGGATTTTTGCATCTGTGTTCATCAGTGATATTGGCCTGTAGTTTTCTTTTCTTGTTACATCTTTGTCTGGTTTTGGTATCAGGGTGATGGTGGCCTCGTAGAATGGGTTTGGGAGTGAACCTCCCTCTGCTATATTTTGGAAGAGTTTGAGAAGGATAGGTGTTAGCTCTTCACTAAATGTTTGATAAAATTCGCCTGTGAAACCATCTGGTCCTGGGCTTTTGTTTTTTGGAAGGTTTTTAATCACAGTCTCAATTTCAGTGCTTGTGATTGATCTGTTTATACTTTCTATTTCTTCCTGGTTTGGTCTCGGAAGGTTGTGCTTTTCTAATTATTTGTCCATTTCTTCCAGGTTGTCCATTTTATTGGCATAGAGTTGCTTGTAGTAATCTCTCATGATCCTTTGTATTTCTACAGTGTCAGTTATTCTCCTTTTTCATTTCTTATTCTATTGATGAGAGGCTTCTCCCTTTTTGTCTTGATGTGTCTGGCTAATGGTTTATCAATTTTCTTTATCTTCTCAAAGAACCAGCTTTTAGTTTTATTGATCTTTTGCTATTGTTTCCTTCATTTCTTTTAAATTTATTTCTGATCTGATCTTTATGATTTCTTTCCTTCTGTTAACTTTGGGGTTTCTTTGTTTTTCTTTCTCTAATTGCTTTAGGTATGAGGTTAGGTTGTTTATTTGAGATGTTTCTTGTTTCTTGAGGTTGGCTTGTATAGCTATAAACTTCCCTCTTAGAACTGCTTTTTCTGCATCCCATAGGTTTTGGGTGATCGTATTTTCATTGTCATTTGTTTCTAGGTATTTTCTGATTTCCTCTTTGATTTCTTCAGTGTTCTCTTGGTTATTAAGTAGTGTATTGTGTAGCCTCCATGTGTTTGTATTTTTTACAGATTTTTTCCTGTAATTGATATCTAGTCTCATAGCGCTGTGGTCGGAAAAGATACTTCATACAATTTCAGTTTTCTTAAATTTACCAAGGATTGATTTGTGACCCAGGATATCATCTATCATGGAGAACGTTCCATGAGCACTTGAGAAGAAAGTGTATTCTGTTCTTTCTGGATGGAATGCCCTATAAATATCAATGAAGTCCCTCTTGTTTAATGTATCATTTAAAGCTTGTGTTTCCTTATTTATTTTCATTTTGCATGATCTGTCCATTGATGAAAGTGGAGTGTTAAAGTACCGTACTGTGATTGTGTTACTGTTGATTTCCCCTTTTATGGCTGTTAGCATTTGCCTTATGTATTGAGGTGTTCCTCTGTTGGGTGCATAAATATTTACAATTGTTATATCTTGGATTGATTCCTTGATCATTATGTAGCGTCCTTCTTTGTCTCTTGTAATAGTCTTTGTTTTAAAGTCTTTTTTGTCTTATATGAGAATTGCTACTTCAGCTTTCTTTTGATTTCCGTTTTCATGGAATATATTTTTCCATCCCCTCACTTTCTGTCTGTATGTGTCCGTAGGTCTGAAGTGGGTCTCTTGTAGACAGCATATATACGGGTCTTGTTTTTGTATCCATTCCGCTGGTCTATGTCTTTTTGTTGGAGTATTTAATCCATTTACATTTAAGATAATTTTCGATATGTATGTTCCTATTACCATTTTCTTAATTGTTTTTGGTTTGTTTTTGTAGGTCTTTTCCTTCTCTTGTGTTTCCTGCCTAGAGAAGTTCCTTTAGCATTTGTTGTGAAGCTGGTTCGGTGGTGCTGAATTCTCTTTGTTTTAATTTCTAAAGGTTTAATTTCTAAAGGTTTTAATTTCTCCGTCAAATCTGAATGAGATCCTTGCTGGGTAGAGTAATCTTGGTTGTAGGTTTTTCCCTTTCATCACTTTAAATATGTCCTGCCACAACCTTCTGGCTTGCAGAGATTCTGCTGAAAGATCAGCTGTTAACCTTTTGGGGATTCCCTTGTATGTTATTTGTTGGTTTTCCCTTGCTGCTTTTAATAATTTTTGTTTGCATTTAATTTTTGATAGTTTGATTAATATGTGTCTTGGCGTGTTTCTCCTTGGATTTATCCTGTATGGGACTCTCTGTGCTTCCTGGACTTAATCAACTATTTCCTTTCCCATATTAGGGAATTTTTCAACTAAAATCTCTTCAGATATCTTCTCAGTCCCTTTCTTTTGCTCTTCTTCTTCTTGGACCCCTATAATTTGAATGTTGGTGTGTTCAGTGTCATCTCAGAGGTCTCTGAGACCGTCTTCCATTCTTTTCATTCTTTTTTCTTTATTCTGCTCTGCAGTAGTTATTTCCACTATTTTATCTTCCAGGTCACTAATCTGTTCTTCTGCCTCAGTTTTTCTGCTATTGATTCCTTGTAGAGATTTTTCATTTCATTTATTGTGGTGTTCATCATTGTTTGCGCTTTAAATCTTATAGGTCCTTTTAAAATGTTTCTTGAATTTTCTGCATTCTGTTTCCAAGATTTTGGATCATCTTTACTCTCATTTTCTGAATTCTTTTTCAGGTAGACTCCCTTTTCCTCTTCATTTGTTTGGTCTGGTGGGTTTTTACCTTGCTCCTTTATCTGCTGTATTTTTCTGTCTTCTCATTTTGCTTAACTTACTGTGTTTGGGGTCTCCTTTTTGCAGGCTGCAGGTTGTAGTTCCCGTTGTTTTTGGTGTCTGCTGCCAGTGGCTAAGGTTGGTTCAGTGGGTTGTGTAGGCTTCCTGGTGGAGGGGACTGGTGCCTGTGTTCTGGTGGTTGAGGCTGGATCTTGTCTTTCTGGTGGGCAGGACCACGTCTGGTGGTGTGTTTTGGGGTGTCTGTGACCTTATTATGATTTTAGGCAGCCTCTCTGCTAATGTGTAGGGTTGTGTTCCTGTCTTGCTAGTTGTTTGGCATAGGGTGTCCAGCACTGTAGCTTGCTGGTCGTTGAGTGGAGCTGGGTGTTGGCGTTGAGATGGAGATCTCTGGTAGATTTTCGCTCTTTGATATTATGTGGAGCTGGGAGGTCTCCGGTGGACCAGTGTCCTGAACTTGGCTCTCCCACTTCAGAGGCACAGGCCTGATGCCCGACCAGAGCACCAGGACCCTGTCATCCACAAGGCTCAAAATAAAAGGAAGAAAAGAAAGAAAGAAAGAATGAAAAAGAAATAAAATAAAGTCATTAAAATAAAAAATAATAAAAATTAGAAAAATTTACAAGGTAATTTAAAAAGAAAGAAAGAAAGAAAGAGCAACCAAACCAAAAAACAAATCCACCAATGATAAGAAGTACTGAAAAGTATACTAAAAAAAATTAAGAGAAAACGGACAGACAGAACCCCAGGACAAATGATAAAAGCAAAGCTATACAGACAAAATCACACACAGAAGCATATACATACATAAGCACAAAAAGAGAAAAAGGAAAAATATGTATATATCGTTGTTCCCAAAGTCCACTGCCTCAATTTGGGATGATTCTTTGTCTATTCAGGTATTCCACAGATGCAGGGTACATCAAGTTGATTGTTGAGATTTAATCCGCTGCTCCTGAGGCTGCTGGGAGAGATTTCCCTTTCTCTTCTTTGTTTGCACAGCTCCCAGGGCTCAGCTTTGGATTTGGACCTGCCTCTGCGTGTAGGTCGCCTGAGGGCGTCTGTTCCCCAGCTCAGACAGGGCAGGGTCAACGTATCAGCTGATTCGGGGGCTCTGGCTCACTCAGGCTGGGAGGAGGGACGGTACGGAATGCTGGGCGAGCCTGCGGCAGCAGAGGCCAGAGTGACGTTGCAACAGCGTGAGGCGCGCCGTGTGTTCTCCCGGGGAAGTTGTCCCTGGATCGCGGGACCCTGGCAGTGGCGGGCTGCACGGGTTCCCCTGAAGGGAGGTGTGGATAGTGACCTGTGCTTGCACACAGGCTTCTTGGTGCCCGCAGTAGCAGCCTTAGCATTTCATGCCTGTCTCTGGGGTCTGCTCTGATAGCCACGGCTCGCACCCGTCTCTGGAGCTCGTTCAGGTGGTGCTCTGAATCCCCTCTTCTCGTGCACCACAAAACAATGGTCTCTTGCCTCTTCGGCAGCTCCAGACTTTTTCCCAGACTCCGTCCCTGCTAGCTGTGGCTCAGTAGCCCCCTTCAGGCTGTGACCACGCAGCCAACCCCAGTCCTCTCCCTGGGATCCAACCTCTGAAGCTGGAGCCTCAGCTCCCAGCCCCCAACCGCCCCAGCAGGTGAGCAGGCAAGCCTCTGGGGCTGGTGAGTGCTGGTTGGCACCGATCCTTTGTGCGGGAATCTCTACGCTTTGCCCTCCGCACCCCTGTTGCTGTGGTCTCCTCTGTGGCTCTGAAGCTTTACCCCCCACCACCCCGTCTCCCTCTCCGCCAGTGAAGGGCCTTCCTAGTGTGTGGAAACCTTTCCTCCTTCACAGCTCCCTCCCACTGGTGCAGGTCTCGTCTCTATTCTTTTGTCTCTGTTTTTTCTTTTTTCTTTTGCCCTACCCAGGTATGTGGGGAGTTTCTTGCCTTTGGGGAGGTCTGAGTTCTTCTGCCAGCATTCAGTAGGTGTTCTGGAGGAGTTGTTCCACATGTAGATGTATTTCTGATGTATTTGTGGGGAGGAAGGTGATCTCCATGTCTTACTCTTCTGCCATCTTGAAACGCTCCCAAATTTCTTTCTTAAGTGTCTGTTTTTACTGGATTTTTAACCAGTACTCAGTTTAGTGAGCCAACATTTCATCAAATCGCTTTAGTTAATAGACTCCAGGTAAAAGTAAATGAACTTTAAAAAAGGATAGCATTTGCAACTGCCTGTTTCAACTTATTTATATGAGGTACCTAGAGTAATCAAATTCATAGAAAAAGTAGCATGGTGGGGACTTCCCTGGTACTCCAATGGTTAAGGCTCTGCACTTCCACTGCAGTGGGCATGGATTCGATCCCTGGTCAGGGAACTAAAATTCTACATGACATGCCCCAAAAAACACGCCCCCTGCCCCTCCCCGCAAAAAAAAAACTAACCCAAAACAGAAAGCAAGCAAACAAACCAGAAAGGAGCATGGTGGTTGTTGCCTTGGGGTGGAGTGGGGTATTTTTGTTTAATGGGTATAGAGTTTCAGTTGAAGGATGAGAAGATTTCTATAGATTGGTTGCATAAGTAAACTGTACAGTTAAAAATGGTCAAGAGTGTACATTTTATGTTATATGTATCTTACCATAATTAAAAAAAATGAAAAAGAGGGGAAAAAGATAACACCTGCAATAATGTTAAAGAACATCAAATTCCTAGGAGTGAATCTGTCAGAGGATTTACAAGGCCTCTGTGCTAAAATCTACAAAACATTATTAAGAGAAATTAATGAAGACCTAAATAGAGGAATATGCTGTGTGTGTGTGGGGCTCAATATTTTAAAATTTCAAGTCTCCTCAAATTAACCTACATTATCAATGCAATCTGTAACAAAATCCCAGTGCTTGATTTTTGTTGTTGCTGTTGCTGTTGTTTTTTCTGGTTTTGTGGAACTCAAGCTGACTTTAAAATTCATATGGAAATGTGAAAGGCTAAGAATAGCGAAGTCAGTCATGAAGAACAGAATTGGAGTACTTCCACTGGCAGATACCAAGACTTATTATAAAACTATATCAATTAAGGCAGAGCTTAGCCTATTGTGGTTCTTGGACTGGCAGCATCAGCATCACCTGGGAGCTTGTTAGAAATGGAATTTCTCCGGCTCCACTTCACACCCTGTTCAATCAGAATCTCTGGGATTGGGGCCAAGGAGTCTGTGTTTTAACAATCTCTCTAGATTATTCTTATGCACTTGAAAGTTTGAGAAACACTGAATTAAGACATTTTGTCACGAGGAAATACAGACTAACTAGTGGAACAGATAGAGAGTCCAAAAACAGAGCCATACATACACAGTTCATCTGACTTACGTCAAATCTGGCGTTGCAGTGCAGTGGGGAAAGGGTAGGCTTTTCAATACATGCTAGTAGATGATTTATATCCATATGGAAAAAAGCTACCTTAACCCCTATATCATACTAGATATACAAAAAATCAATTCCAAATTGAATATGCCGAAGTAGAAAGCAAAACTGTAAAGTTTTTAGAGGAAAAATACAGGAGAACATCTTTGAGACCTTAGGACGATCAAAAAGGACAATAAAGCTCTAACCATAAAACAAAAATGATAAACTGGATGACTAGTAATATTAAACACTATAAATTTCAAAAGATACTGTTAATATTTGTAAAGCAGTTAGACCAGTGCCTTGCCAGAACAAGTATGTGTTGTGTTTTTGTCAAATAAGATGATGAATATGTTACCCTCTTCCAACAAAAAGACAGGGAGGCTTGTGTTCAGAAAATATAAAGAATATTTAACAAATTATCAAGAAAAAATTCTTTTAATTTATTTATTTTTGGCAGCATTGGGTCTTCGTTGCTGCGTGTGGGCTTTTTCTAGTTGCGGTGAGCAGGGGCTACTCTTCGTTGCCGTGCACGGGCTTCTCATTGCGGTAGCTTCTCTTGATGCGGAGCATGGGCTCTAGGTGCGCGGGCTTCAGTAGTTGTGGTACCTGGCCTTCGGTAGTTGTGGCTCGTGGGCTCTAGAGCGCAGGCTCAGTAGTTGTGGCACAAGGCTTAGTTGCTCCATGGCATGTGGGATCTTCCCAGACCAGGGCTCAAACTCGTGTCCCCTGCATTGGCAGGTGGATTCTTAACCACTGTGCCACCAGGGAAGCCCAAGAATATTTTTGACAACCCAATAGAAAACAGCAGGCAAAGGACTTCAATAGGGACTTAAAAGAGAGACATTAAAATGGTCATTAACATTTTAAAAGGTGCACAACTTTATTAACCAGTAGAGAAATGCAAATTTGTTAGAGAAGTGAAAATTAACCATAATGGAATACTACTAAATACCCACCAGAATAGTTAAAATGTAAAAAATAGACAATATTGAGTGTCGCAGGGTTGTGAAGTAACAAGGACTCTAATGTTTCTAATAAGAGTGTAAAGTGGAAAACCTTTTAGAAGATTGGGTGTATTCCTGAAAGCTGAATACTCTGACCTAGCAGTTTCACTTGTAAGTATATGTCCAGCAGAAATACTTGTACATGTTCACCTCAACTGATGGCACATTCTGATAGCACATCTAGAATGTTCATAGCAGATTTGTAATAGCCCCAGATTGGAAACTACCTAAATGCCCATTAGCAGGATAATGGTTAAATAAATTGTATATTGCAGTGAAATATTATTCAGCAATAAAATGAACATTCTTCAACTATGTAGAGCATTAAAGCATATATATCCTGTTTAATTTTCTTTTTCGTTACCTAATGTCTCATATTCTGACTGATTTTTACCTTGTGGGCAGCAGTGTTTTGTAAGATATATTAGACACAGCCTATCTGCAGTTACCTCCTTTTAGAAAGACTTTCCCAAGTCAGTATATCTCCCAGCCAAACAAATATAAGATAAATGCATTCTTCAGTGATATCATTATCCAGTCAGTTCCTTCTTTAAAGCTTTTCAAATGTCTGTTTTTCGGATTGCATTTTACTTTCAGCGTTTAGTGAGAATGTTTTGCTTGAGCTTCACATAAAAGTCTCAAACTCTTGTTCTCATGCCAGCATAGAAAACAGTCTGAGTTGGTAGTTTTCCGAGGAAAATATCTCCCCGCTTTGGTATGCAAACCTTTTAAAGCTGGGCTTTAACTGACAAGCCCACGGCCTGTGCTGGCCCATGTGCCATGATGTTATTGGTGTAAAGTGACCGTGTGGCTGGGGACTGTGGGGGAGGACAGAGTTTTCCTCCACGCTTTTAGGGTTCCAGACTGGGTCTGAAAATTAAACTGACAAAGACAGATTAACAGGAAAAAAGGGCACACATTTACTTAATAGAGATTTTGTGTGACACAGGAGCCTTCATAAGGAAATGAAGACCTAATGAAACAGTTCAACCTGAGTATTTTTGTGCTAGGTTTGATGAAGTGCGGGCAGTCGTGGAGGAGTATGATAGTTCAAAGGTAAGGGTAGTACACTGGGAGAAATTTAGTAAGGCCTGCTTGTTGGGGTTCTTCTCAGGGTCCCTTTTTCTTCAGAGATAAGGATGCATCTTTCCTCTGGGTATAGGGAAGGCACCTCTCATATGAGAGTTTTATGACCTGTTTCAGGAGAAAAGGGCAGTGGGAAGGTCGGAGTGATCTTCCTGCTTCAGCTGTTTTCTCAGACTCCTTCAGCTTAAGATGCTCAGTATGCCCAGGTACCATATTTTGGGGGTAGCTGATGGTTAGGGCCATCACCTGTGCCCACTCTGGTTGCTGCATTCCTGCTGAGGGTGAGAGAAGGCATTACAGGAGGAGAAATCCCGGAGGGGACCACATGTGCTATTTAGCAGGTACTCTTGGAGGCTAGTTAAGTGTTAACCTATTCATGCTTATTTAATCCTCACAAGTTTATGAGAGATGGGAGTTACTACTCCTATTTTAGAGAGGAGGAAAATGAGATCCTAAGAGGTCAGGTGGCTTCCCAAGGTCACCCAGCTAATCACCTGACTTGGTGGAGCTGGGATTCTGATCAAGCTCTGGCTGACTTGGAGATTATCCCCACTGTTCTACAGAGCCATTTCCTCAGTGCTCTTCCATCCTGTCATGAGGTTACCGAGACAGTCCCCTTAATAAAATGAACAGAAAACAGGCGACCCACTGTAGGTAGTAGAATCAGTGTGCAGATTTACTTATTTCATGTCTTCTATTTCATCATGTATATATTTATAGTGCCATGTAACTGTATTCCAAGGAGATAAAAATATTTTAATTTGCAAACTTAGTTATAGAAGAATTAGGTTACTTAATAGTCATTGTGTTAGAATGTAAGTTCTCTGAGGGCAGGGACCTTGTCTGTCTTGCTCGCTACTTTGTCCCTGGGGCCTTGTGCACACTGCCTTGTACAAAGTAGGTGCTCAAGTGAATTAATGAATGAACACATTTCAGTAAGAATTTATTCTTCTGATTCTCCTTCTCCCTTATTTGCATATTCTCTGTTTACTCCTCTTCTTCCACTTCCCTTTAATAGAGCAGTTTCCTAAAGTTCTCTACTGAGTCCTCTTCTTACATTACTCTACCAGTGTTTCCTGGGTACTGTCATCCACTTCCTTGGAGAAAGTGTTAAGAAAACAATGTAAATGTGTTCTGCGGCTGTAAAAAAGTGAAATCTTGCCATTTGCGGCAACATGGATGGATCTAGAGGGTATTTTGCTAACTGAAATAAGTCAGACAGAGAAAGATTGCATGATCTTACTTATATGGTGAATCTAAAAAACAAAACAAGCAAATAAACAAAACAAGATGAAAACAGACTCACAGATTCAGAGAAGAAACAGGTGGTTGCCAGAAAGTGAGGTGGGGTGGGCGAAATAGGTAAAGGGGATTAAGAGTTACAAACATCCAGTTATAGAATAAAATAAGTCATGGGGATATATTGATAATATACAACATGAGGAATATGGTCAATAATATTGTAATAACTTTGGGAAAAGATGGTTACTGGACTTATTGTGGTGATCACTTTATAATGTATGCAAATATCAAATCATTATGTAGTACTCTTTTTTTTAAATAACTTTTTTATTTTTGGCTGCGTTGGGTCTTCACTGCTGTGCATGGGCTTTCTCTAGATGCGGGGAGCAGGGGCTCCTTGCAGTGCGTGAGCTTCTCATTGCAGTGGCTTCTCTTGTTGTGGAGCACGGGCTCTAGGCACGTGGGTTCAGTAGTTGTGGCTTGCGGGCTCTAGAGCGCAGGCTCAGTAGTTGTGGCACATGGGCTCTAGAGCGCAGGCTCAGTAGTTGTGGCGCATGGGCTTAGTTGCTCCGTGGCATGTGGGATCTTCCCAGACCAGGGCTCAAACCCGTATCCCCTGCATTGGCAGGCAGATTCTTAACCACTGCGCCACCAGGGGAGCCCTGTAGTACTCTTGAAACTGACATAATATTGTATGTCAACTATATTTCAGTTACAAAATGAAAATGGTTGAAGCTCATGCATCCCAGTGCAATTTCCAAAAAAAAAAAAAAAAAAAAGATGTTGTTTTGGGGATCGAGACCAAGTATTAGAATCAGCTTTTGCTCCTAATGAAGGTGTGACATTGAGCAAGTGATCTAACCTGTTGGTGCTTCAGTCTCCTTTTTATTGTAAGAAAGTTGGCAAAGATTTGGAGTTGAAAATTCACATACCTATAGGGGCCAGGTAGGTAATAGAAATGATGGAAGTGAGCTGGGCACGGTACAGTAAGGCATTGCAGGGACGGTGATATAGTTTATGTATACTCCATTGAAGAACTTCTTGCTAACTTTTAATGAGATTTTGGAGTTACAAGGGAATTTGACCAAAAACAAATACTTGTATTAGCTTAGCCTACTAGTGCTTAAATTTGGCTATGTCTTAGAATTACCTGGGGAGTGTTTTAAAAAACACCAATGCCCAGATTCTGCTCTCAGAGATCTGATTTAGTTCTAAAATACCAAAAGCTTCTCCTGCTAGTGCGCAGCTAGGTTTTGAATGATTAATTGGACGCTAATTAACTAGGATGTTTTTTATACCTGACTTTCAGAAATAAGCAGATAATCAAGGATGTAGTCAGCTTTCAGACGAATAAACCTTTTGCCTTTCTTCGAAGCAATCTTCACTGAAAGTTATTGTTGTGAATGATCACTCAGGGACAGCACTGGTTTCCGTGTCACCAGCAAAGAGCTTAAGTTGTGTTCATTATACCAGTCAGTCCCTATTGTCTCATAATACATTTTGCCCCTGTTTTCACACACCCAAAACTTTCACTTTTTCCCCACTACATTTGTGGTCATATTCAGTGGTTTCTACTGCACTCTGTGAACTGATGGTTGGTCACAGTTTTCTCTGGGGCTAGGATTCAGTATGTGCATATTCAGAGTTTTCTTATGAGCCAGTCTTTCTTAAGATGCCCTCTCTAGGATAGCATTTTAACTAACATTAGAGACTCCCTACCCTAACCAAGACTAGAAAGCATTCTCAAAAATTTTTAGAGTGGTTTTCTTAGTTTGATTTGCATTTGCATCAGTGGATTAGGATATTTAAGTGAAAGGTACCAGATTTCTAATTATTTGTTTTTGTTTGTGAGTTTGGATGATTTTTAAAAATTTATTTCAAATTTGAGAAGGTGGCATTTATTTGATGTAGTTTATTTTCTCACATTTTTAAATAACTCGTGAGATAAAAAGATTTATTAATTTATGGTATGATACATTCTGCTTACCTTTTTGATTATATGGAAATATTCTGATTCATTCCTTAAGGAATTTATTCAGTAGAACAGGTCAACTAGGTTAAGTAATGACTCTGCTCAGATGAATACATTCTTCATAAAAAATATTCTTCATAAAAAACATAAAGCACGTGTTGTCTTTTATTATTTTTCCCTGAGGTGATTTTCAAATCTGCACTCACTCAGCACTACCTGATATATTCATTTTGTTATATTCAGAGTGGAATTACCCAGCTTATCCATTCCTTCTGTGGTTTTTTTCTTTCTTTCTTTCTTTCTTTCTTCCCCTCAGTGTTTGCTTTCACAACCCAAGTTCTGGGCCATTCAGACATCAGCTTTGATCCTCCGGACAAAACTTGAGAGAGGAAGCACACGCCGAGTGGAACGGGCAATGAGGCAGACACAGGTAAGAATTAATGTGGCAATTTTTGTTATTCTTCCAGCTCTTTATTATTATCAATAACCGTACATGTTTGTTGTGAGTATAAAATCATTTTCCTCTAACACGTTTTATTATTGAAGAGTGTTGTTTTAGAGTCTGCTTGGCTCCAAAGCCCAACTCTGTCGCTTAGCTCTGTGACCGTAGTATTTAACCTTTCTAAAGGAAAGCTGTTCGCTACTCAACATTTCTGACGCCAAGTGTGTGGGTCTTTCACACCAAGCATTTCATCATTTCCCTGTGGACATCAACTGGGTGTCCTACAATTTAATTCAATTCTGACCCTCCCTGGAATTAGTGCAGACCCCATATGTTAAGGGCTAAGTTCCAAAAGACTGCCTCCCACTTCAGATTCCAATCTCAAGTCTTCTACGTCTGACTGACTGGCTATAAATCAGGGGTCCTCACGACCTCCTCCTCACCTCAGGTTTGATAATTTGCTAGAACTGGCTCACAGAACTAGGGGAAACACTTAATTATGATTACTGGTTTATTATAAAGGATGTTATAAAGGATTCAAATGAACGGCCAGATGAAGAGGTATATAGGGCAAGGATCCTGAGCAAAGGAGCTTCTCTGTCTTTGTGGAGTTTGGGGTACACTCCCCCTCCCAGAACGTCGGTGCGTTTTCCAATGTGGGTGCTCTCTGAACCCATTTGTTTTGGGGGGTTTTATGGAGTATCTATTATGTGGACATGATTGAATAAATCAGTGGCCATTGGTGATAACCTCAATCCCCAGCCCTTTTTCCCTCCCCGGACCTTGGGGTGGGGCTGGAAGTTTCAACCCCCTAGTCACATGGTTGGTTCCTCTGACAACCGGCCCCCATCCTCCCAGAGTCACCTCATTGCCATAAACTCAGGTGTGGTGAAAGGGACTTACTATGGATAACAAAAGACACTTTTCTAACCGTACAACTCAGGAAGTTACAAGAGTTTTAGAGGCTCTATTCTGGGAACCAGAGCTTATATATTTCTTATTATATCACAGCATCACATCCCTAAGTTTCATTATCTATATAAGAGGGTAGTAATAATTGTACTTATAGCATAGGTTTGTGGTGAGTGGTAAAGAGATAATACAAGAGTTAGTGAAAAAGGTAAGCAGTTTCACAGACATAGATTGTATGAAGAAACAAAATTCATCCTAATGCAAAAATATTCACTGATGAAGTAGAATGAATAGTCTCTATTCCAAAGTGGTTTTTTTTAAACTACTAAAGAATATTTTATTAATTTCTTTGTTTAAAAATATTTCTAATAGACACCTCACTAAGCTTAGAGCACTCTATTGATGCTGCTGGAAATATAGTACAAAGTTATTCCTTAGGTTCTGTATCTTTCCTAGCTAGTTTTCCAGTTTGAAACCTGCATGATTCTCTGAATTGTGCAGATGATGCTTTTAGATATCAAATACACAGGATGTGCTTTGCTTGGGGAAAATGGATTTGAAGAAAGAGCCAAATCACCATGCTTTGGCCCTTTGCCCCTGTCTTGGCCTTACTATATCTGGGGTCACTTCATCTTGCCAGGCAAATGCTATGTGATGAAGAGAGTGGTATACCTTTCTACCTATACAGCGGAATGAGGGAGTTGTTATTCCTGCCTCTGTGGGAAAAATCAGAGAAAGTCTTTTGACTCCCCAACCCAGAAAATTTGGAAATTAGTCAGATCATGGAACAAGATGAATTAGACAAAATTTGTCTAATTTTCTGTCACTTGTTGAGCCATTTACTTCATAATCTGAACTTTTGCCAATTCCTCTGATTCAGAGTTGATATTACTAATTGTTGAAGTTATTGCATCCCTGAAGAATAAGACGAAAATGATTTAAACAATACATGTATACATAAAACAATGTTTTAAAAAAATTCTCTTTTAGTTTCTGTGGAAATTTGTTCCCTTGCTCAGCTGTACAAAGTGGTAACATGATAAAGTGTTAAAGCAGAAAGAAAAATAAGCTAGAAGGAACTCTCAGGGAAAAGCTTAATCTTGTCACATGATAAGTTGAAGAAATGCAGGTATGATGAGGTCGGGTGACTTGCCCCAGTTTGCCTGGCGAGTTAATGACAGAGTCTGGACTTTAACTTACACAGTAGCAGGCAGTTACATTGAAGAATGCAGACCGGCTTTTTGGTGGGGCAAATGGCGGACTCCGGGAGGGCTCACTCCAAGGAGTACTTCCCAGTACTTCTGCTGTCAGTGTCCTCGTCCCCGCAAGTAAACCACAGCCACCCACCACCTCTGCAGGAGACCCTTCAACACTAGCAGCCATGTGGCTGACAGGATCATGGTGCTCCAGCCGAGTGTCAGGCCTGTGCCTCTGAGGTAGGAGAGCCGAGTTCAGAACATTGGTCCACCAGAGACCTCTCGGCTCCACGTAATATCAAATGGCAAAAGCTCTTCCAGATATCTCCATCTCAACGCTAAGACCCAACTCAACTCAAAGACCAGCAACCTAGAGTGCTGGACACCCTACGCCAAACAACTAGCAAGACAGGAACACAGCCCCACCCATTAGCAGAGAGGCTGCCTAAAATCATAATAAAGTCACAGACACCCCAAAACAAACCACCTGACACAGTCCTGCCCACCAGAAAGACAAGATCCAGCCTCATCCTCCAGAATACAGGCACAAGTCCCCTCCACCAGGAAGCCTACACAACCCACTGAACCAACCTTAGCCACTGAGGGCAGACACCAAAAACGACGGGAACTACGAACCTGCAGCCTGCGAAAAGGAGACCCCAAACACAGTAAGTTAAGCAAAATGACAAGACAGAGAAACACACAGCAGATGAAGGAGCACGTTAAAAACCCACCAAACCAAACAAATGAAGAGGAAATAGGCAGTCTGCCTGACAAAGAATTCAGAACAATGATAGTAAAGATGATTCAAAATCTTGGAAATAGAATGAAGAAAATACAAGAAACATTTAACAAGGAACAAGAAGAACTAAAGCGCAAACAAACAATGATGAACAACACAATAAATGAAATTTAAAATTCTCTAGAAGGAATCAATAGCAGAATGACAGAGGCAGAAGAATGGATAAGTGACCTGGAAGATAAATAGTGGAAATAACTACCATAGAGCAGAATAAAGAAAAAGGAATGAAAAGAATTGAGGACGGTCTCAGAGACCTCTGAGACAACATTAAACATACCAACATTCAAATTATCGGGGTCCCAGAAGAAGAGGAAAAGAAAGGGACTGAGAAAATATTTGAAGAGATTATAGTTGAAAACTTCCCTAATATGGGAAAGGAAATAGTTGATTAAGTCCAGGAAGCACAGAGAGTCCCATACAGGATAAATCCAAGGAGAAACACGCCAAGACACATATTAATCAAACTATCAAAAATTAAATACAAACAAAAAATATTAAAAGCAACAAGGGAAAACCAACAAATAACATACAAGGGAATCCCCATAAGGTTAACAGCTGATCTTTCAGCAGAAACTCTGCAAGCCGGAAGGCAGTGGCAGGACATATTTAAAGTGATGAAAGGGAAAAACCTGCAACCAAGATTACTCTACCCAGCAAGGATCTCATTGAGATTCGACAGAGAAATTAAAACATTTACAGACAAGCAAAAGCTAAGAGAATTCAGCACCACCAAACCAGCTTTACAGCAAGTGCTTAAGGAACTTCTCTAGGCAGGAATCACAAGAGAAGGAAAAGACCTGCAATAACAAACCCAAAACAATTAAGAAAAAGGTTAATAGGAACATACATATTGATAATTACCTTAAATGTAAATGGATTAAATGCTCCAACCAAAAAACATAGACTGGCAGAATGGATACAAAAACAAGACCTGGGGCTTCCCTGGTGGCGCAGTGGTTGAGGGTCCGCCTGCCGATGCAGGAGATATGGGTTCGTGCCCCGGTCTGGGAAGATCCCACATGCCGCGGAGCGGCTAGCCCATGAGCCATGGATGCTGAGCCTGTGCGTCTGGAACCTGTGCTCCGCAACAGGAAAAGCCACAACAGTGAGATGCCCGCGTACCGCAAAACAAACAAACAAAAACAAAACCCAACAAGACCTGTATATATGCTGTCTACAAAACACCCACTTCAGACCTACAGACGCATACAGACTGAAAGTGAGGGGATGGAAAGAGATATTCCACGCAATGGAAATCAAAAGAAAGCTGGAGTTGCAGTTCTCATATCACACAAAGTAGACTTTAAAACAAAGACTACTACAAGACACAAAGAAGGACACTACATAATGCTCAAGGGATCAATCCAAGAAGAAGATATAAGAATTGTAAATATTTATGCACACAACAGAGGAACACCTCAATACGTAAGGCAAATGCTAACAGCCATAAAAGTGGAATCGACAGTAACACAATCATAGTAGGGGACTTTAACAGCCCACTTTCACCAATGGACAGATCATCCAAAATGAAAATAAATAAGGAAACACAAGCTTTATTTTTTTAATTTTTTATTTTTTTATAATTTTTATTTTTTTGGCCATGCTGTGTTCATGTTGGATCTTAGTTCCCTAGTCAGAGATCAAACCTGCACCCCCTGCATTGGAAGCACAGAGTCTTAACCACTGGACCACCAGGGAAGTCCCTGAAACACAAGCTTTAAATGATACATTAAACAAGATGGACTTAATTGATATTTATAGCACATTCCATCCAAAAACAAGAGAATACACTTTCTTCTCAAGTGCTCATCGAACATTCTCCAGGATAGATCATATCTTTGGTCACAAATCAAGCCCTGGTAAATTTAAGAAAATTGAAATTGTATCAGGTATCTTTTCTGACCACAATGCTATGAGACTACATATCAGTTACACGAAAAAGTCTGCAAAAAATACAAGTCAGAAAGAAGAAAACAAATACCGTATGCTAACACATATAAATGGAATCTAAATAAAAAAAAAAAAGGTTATGAAGAACCTAGGGGCAGGACAGGAATAAAGTCGCAGACCTACTAGAGAATGGATTTGAGGACATGGGGAGGGGGAAGGGTGAGCTGGGACAAAGTGGGAGAGTGGCATGGACTTTTATATACTACTGAATGTAAGATAGCTAGCTAGTGGGAAGCAGCCGCATAGCACAGGGAGATCAGCTCAGTGCTTTGTGACCACCTAGAGGGGTGGTTTAGGGAGGTTGGGAGGGAGATGCAAGAGGGAGGAGATATGGGGTTATATGTATATGTATAGCTGATTCAGTTTGTTATAGAGCAGAAACTAAAGCACCATTGTGAAGCAATTATACTCCAGTAAAGATGTTAAAAAAAAAAATGGATGTAATGGCAGGTCCTAAAGGTGGCAGATTTGGAAGAGATGTCTAAGTGAGATGTGCCAAACTTTGAAGGGACTGTTGTGTCACACCTAATGGTAAATAAATCAGTATTATAAGATCCACAGAGGAAGAAGGAACTCCAAGTTGAGGACAGTCCATTAAAAGCACCATATCTGGGCTTCCCTGGTGGCGCAGTGGTTGAGAGTCCGCCTGCCGATGCAGGGGACACGAGTTCGTGCCCCGGTCCGGGAAGATCCCACATGCCGCGGAGCAGCTGGGCCCGTGAGCCAAGGCCGCTGAGCCTGCGTGTCCGGAGACTGTGCTCTGCAACGGGAGAGGCCACAACAGTGAGAGGCCCACGTACCGCAAGAAAAAAAGAAAAAAAGAAAAAAAAAGCACCCTATCTAATGGAGATTATTCTAGGCTAGAGTTCTTTAATTATTGTATCTTCAGGACTATGATGATGGTGGTAATGATGAACAAAATAATGTTTATGGAAATACTGGTTATTTTAGAATTCAAAAGCAGCTTGAATTAAAATATTATATTCTCCAGTATTTATTTATACCCTGCTTTTTACCAGTGGGGTACAAAATACCTATGTATCTATCATGATTCTGCTTCTCCCCCACCCCACCATGCCATGTCTGATCCAAGTCCAAATAATCGATATCTTCTGTATCATAAGATCACATCTTTTTTTTCTTTCCTTTAGTATGATGAAAGCAATGTATTGTACATATCCAAATATGAAGGAAATTAATTGAAACCACATACATTCAAGGGAACTGTCTTACTTATGTTCAATCCAAAAAAACTAGGGCAAACCAAATGTCATCGTCTAATAACGTCCATATTAGTGTTAGATAAACTCAGTTCAGTCATTGAGGGTTAATGTTAGGTTACTTTATGTTCATTATTAAGTAATTTTGCTGATGAATTTTAATTACCCAGTTATGTTTTAAATCTTTTAATTTAAACTGTGAAGATCTGTCCCTGTCGAGGTAGTTTTGCCTCTGAAGATGTTTGTATGGCAAAAGTCTTTTCCTTCACCCTTGAATTTCTGGGAGGACATTGCATTGAATTGGGAATTTGAGATTGCAGCAGTTTTCTGTCACTGGAGACTGTTCATACTGCCATTTGACTTTCTTAACTGTGGGAACTAATTGAGATTTCACAATTTTTAAATGAGTATTTTTAGAAGTTTTTTTTTTCTTTTTTAACATCTTTATTGGAGTATAATTATTTTACAATGGTGCGTTAGTTTCTGCTTTGTAACAAAGTGAATCAGCTATACATATACATATATCCCCATATCTCTTCCCTCTTGCATCTCCTTCCCACTCTCCCTATCCCACCCCTCTAGGCAGTCACAAAGCAGTGAGGTGATCTCCCTGTGCTATGCAGCTGCTTCCCACTAGCTATCTATTTTACATTTGGTAGTATATATAAGTCCATGCCACTCTCTCACTTCGTCCCAGCTTACCCTTCCCCCTCCCCGTGTCCTTAAGTCCATTCTCTTCGTCTGCGTCTTTATTCCTGTCCTGCCCCTAGGTTCTTCATAACCATTTTTTTTTTTTTAGATTCCATATATATGTGTTAGCATATGGTATTTGTTTTTCTCTTTCTGACTTACTTCACCCTGTATGACAGACTCTAGGTCCATCCACCTCACTACAGATAACTCAATTTCGTTTCTTTTTATGGCTGAGTAATATTCCGTTGTATATATGTGCCACATCTTCTTTATCCATTCATTTGTTGATGGACACTTAGGTTGCTTCCATGTCCTGGCTATTGTAAATAGAGCTGCAGTGAACATTGTGGTACCTGACTCTTTTTGAATTATGGCTTTCTCAGGTTATACGCCCAGTAGTGGGATTGCTGGCTCTTATGGTAGTTCTATTTTTAGTTTTTTAAGGAACCTCCATACTGTTCTCCATAGTGGCTGTATCAATTTATATTCCCACCTACAGTGCAAGAGGGTTTCCTTTTCTCCACACCCTCTCCAGCATTTGTTGTTTGTAGATTTTTTGATGATGCCCATTCCAGCTGGTGTGAGGTGGTACCTCATTGTAGTTTTGATTTGCATTTCTCTAATAATTAGTGATGTTGAGAAGCTTTTCATGTGCTTCTTGACCATCTGTATGTCTTCTTTGGAGAAATGTCTATTTAGGTCTTCTGCCCATTTTTGGATTGGGTTGTTGTTTCTTTATTATTGAGCTTCATGAGCTGTTTATATATTTTGTAGATTAATCCTTTGTTCATTGATTCGTTTGCAAATATTTTCTCCCATTCTGAGGGTTGTCTTTTCATCCTGTTTATCATTTCCTTTGCTGTGCAAAAGCTTTGTAGTTGCATTAGGTCCCATTGTTTATTTTTTTTTTAATTTCCGTTACTGTAGGAGGTGGATTAAAAAAGATCTTGCTGTGATTTATGTCAACGAGTGTTCTTCCTATGTTTTCCTCTGAGAGTTTTATAGTGTCTGGTCTTACATTTAGGTCTCTAATCCATTTTGAGTTTATTTTTGTGTAAGGTGTTAGGGAGTGTTCTAATTGCATTCTTTTACATGTAGCTGTCCAGTTTTCCCAGCACCACTTATTGAAGAGGCTGTCTTTTCTCCATTGTATATTCTTGCCTCTTTTGTCATAGATTAGTTGACCATACCTGTGTGGGTTTATCTCTGGGCTTTCTATCTTGTTCCATTGATCTGTGTTTCTGTTTTTGTGCCAGTACCGTATTGTCTTGATTACTGTAGCTTTGTAGTATAGTCTGTAGTCAGGGAGTCTGATTCCTCCTGCTCCGTGTTTTTCCATCAAGACTGCTTTGGTTATTCAGGGTCTTTTGTGTCTCCATACAAATTTTAAGATTTTTTGTTCTAGTTCTGTAAAAAATGCCATTGGTAATTTGATAGGGATTGCATTGAATCTGTAGATTGCTTTGGGTAGTATACTCATTTTCACAATATTGATTCTTCCAGTCCAAGAACATGGTATATCTCTCCATCTGTTGGTATCATCTTTAATGTATTTTATCAGTGTCCTACAGTTTTCTGCACACAGGTGTTTTGTCTCCCTAGGTAGGTTTATTCCTAGGTTTTTTGTTTTTGTTTTTGTTTTTGCAGTACGCAGGCCTCTCACTGTTGTGGCCTCTCCCGCTGCGGAGCACAGGCTCCTTATGAACAGGCTCAGCGGCCATGGCTTACGGGCCCAGTCGCTCCGCAGCATGTGGGATCTTCCCGGACCAGGCCACGAACCCGTGTCCCCTGCATCGGCAGGTGGACTCTCAACCACTGCGCCACCAGGGAAGCCTTATTCCTACGTATTTTATTCTTTTTGTTGCATTGGTAAATGGGAGAGTTTCCTTAATTTCTCTTTCAGATTTTTAATCATTAGTGTATAGGAATGCAAGAGATTTCTGTGCATTAATTTTGTATTCTGCAACTTTATCAAATTCATTGATTAGCTCTAGTAGTTTTCTGGTGGCATCTTTAGGATTCTCTATGTATAGTATCATGTCATCTGCAGACAGTGACAGTTTTATTTCTTCTTTTACAATTTGTATTACTTTTATTTCCTTTTCTTCTCTGATTGCTGTGGCTAGGACTTCCAAAACTATCTTGAATAGTAGTGGCGAGAGTGGACATCCTTGTCTTTTTCCTGATCTTAGAGGAAATGCTTTCAGTCTTTCACCATTGAGAATGATGTTGGCTGTGGGTTTGTTGTATATGGCCTTTATTATGTTGAGGTTCGTTCCCTCTAGGCCTATTTTCTGGACGGTTTTTATCATAAATAGGTGTTGAAATTTGTCAAAAGCTTTTTATGCGTCTATTGAGATGATCATATGGTTTTTATTCTTCAGTATATTCATATGGTGTATCACATTGAGTTGCATATATTGAAGAATCCTTGCATCCTTGAGATAAACTCCACTTGATCATATTGTATGATCCTTTTAATGTATTGTTGGATTGTGTTTGCTAGTATTTTGTTGAGGATTTTTGGATTTATAATCATCAGTAATATTAGTCTGTAATTTTTTTTGTAGTATCTTTGTCTGGTTTTGGTATCAGGGTGATGGTGGCCTCATAAAATGAGTTTAGGAATGTTCCTTCCTCTGCAATTTTTTGGAAGAGTTTGAGAAGGATAGGTGTTAGCTGTTCTGTAAATGTTTCATAGAATTCACCTGTGATGCCATCTGGTCCTGTACTTTTATTTGTTGGAAGATCTTTAATCACCGTTTCAATTTCATTACTTGTGATTGGTCTGTTCATATTTTCTATTTCTTCCTGGTTTTGTCTTGGGAGGTTATACCTTTCTAAGAATTTGTCCATTTCTTCCAGGTTGTCCATTTTATTGGCATAGAGTTGCTTGTAGTTGTTTCTTAGGATTCTTTGTATTTCTGTGATGTCTGTTGTAACTTCTCCTTTTTCATTTCTAAATGTATTGATTTGAGTCCTCTCCCTCTTTTTGTTGATGAGTCTGGCTAATGGTTTATCAATTTTGTTTGTCTTCTCAAAGAACCAGCTTTTAGTTTTATTGATCTTTGCTATTGTTTTCTTGATTCTATTTCATTTATTTCTCCTCTGATCTTTATAATTTCTTTTCTTCTGCTAACTTTGGGTTTTGTTTGTTCTTCTTTCTCTAGTTCCTTTAGGTGTAACGTTAGATTGTTTTTTTGAGATTTTTCTTGTTTCTTGAGGTAGGCTTTTATAGCTATAAACGTCCCTTTTAGAACTGCTTTTGCTGCATCCCATAGGTTTTGGGTGATCGTGTTTTCATTGTCATTTGTTTCTAGGTATTTTTTGATTTCCTCTTTGATTTCTTCAGTGATCACTTGGTTATTCAGTAACGTATTGTTTAGCCTCCATGTGTTTGTGTTTTTTACGTTTTTTTCCCTGTAATTGTTTTCTAATCTCATGGTGCTGTGTTCAGAAAAGATAGTTGATATGATTTCAGTTTTCTTCAATGTACTGAGGCTTGATTTGTGACCCAAGATGTGATCTTTCCTGGAGAATGTTCCGTGCGCACTTGAGAAGAAAGTGTAATCTGCTGTTTCTGGATGGAATGTCCTGTAAATATCAATTAAATCTTTCTGGTCTATTGTGTCATTTAAAGCTTCTGTTTCTGTATTAATTTTCTGTTTGGATGATCTGTGCATTGGTGTAAGTGAGATGGTAAAGTCCCCCACTGTTATTGTGTTACTGTCCATTTCCTCTTTTATAGCTGTTAGCAATTTCCTTATGTATTGAGGTTCTGCTGTGTCAGGTGCATATGTATTTATAATTGTTTTATCTTCTTGGGTGGATCCCTTGATCATTATGTAGTGTCTTTCCTTGTCTCTTGTAACATTGTTTTAAAGTCTGTTTTATCTGATATGAGTATTGCCACTCCAGCTTTCTTTTGATTTCCGTTTGCATGGAATATCTTTTTCCATCCCCTCACTTTCAGTCTGTATGTGTCCTTAGGTCTGAAGTGGGTCTCTTGTAGACAGCGTATATATGGGTCTTATTTTTGTATCCATTCAGCAAGCGTGTGTCTTTTGGTTGGAGCATTTAATCCATTCACTTTTAAGGTAGCTATCGAAATTTGTGTTCATATTACCATTTTCTTAAGCGTTTTGGGTTTGTTTTTGTAAGTCCTTTTCTTCTTTATGTTTAATTTTTAATTACCTACTTATTAGCAGGAATAATTGAGAGTTAGCTAAATTAAAGATTATATTTTCATCTGGCAATTTAGCAATCTGAGAGCAGTAGAGACCAGCCTTTGTAATATCCTACAGTCCAAATCTTCAGTTGAGTGCCAAAGCTAACAGGAACAGAGCAATCACTGTGATCACACTGAGGGCAACGTAGAGGTCTCAGCGGGTAGTAATTCACACTTTGGTTGGTTGTATTTTTTTTAAAGGGAAAGAGGTAAAGGAATTTCAGTTTTTTCTTACAGGGTTTCCAAAAAAATGATGAACTGCATGCATAAATTGCTACCCTTTGAGGTCATTAGAAGAAGTGATAAGAATTGTAAAGCAAGTATACTCCAATAAAGACATAGGGCTTCCCTGGTGGCGCAGTGGTTGCAAGTCCGCCTGCTGATGCAGGAGACACGGGTTTGTGCCCCGGTCCGGGAAGATCCCACATGCCGCAGAGTGGCTGGGCCCGTGAGCCATGGCCGCTGAGCCTGTGCGTCCGGAGCCTGTGCTGCGCAAGGGGAGAGGCCACAACAGTGAGAGGCCCACGTGCCCCCCACCCCCCCCAAAAAAAGATATTAAAAAAAAATGATAAGAGACCGGAGTTCATGAATTAGCTACTTAATTATCTCAAAATATGTTCACTGTATTTCTCAACATACCATAAAACAAAGCTTTTCCTCTGTATTACAAGCTGGTCATTTGTTCTGCATTGCAGACTGCTCTCTGAAGTTTTGGTGTCTCATAATATGCACCTACTCGATTACATTTTCACATATCTTCTTCATGAAAGTACATCCACATGAATTATATTTGGCAGGCTTGGCATTGACCTTGATGTGCAGCTATTTGTGTGAGTGGAATACATGGCTGTCATTATGGATTGCAGGAGGTGGAGGGGAGCACGCGATGTAGTAATTCAAGCTGACCTTGGCTGTGTTTGGCTTCCCCACGAGGGGGTATGGCTTCAAAATTTGAGAAGTTGCATTTGATTTTTATACTTTAAATATCCTTTTCTAAATATAAGGTGCTTGTAATGGACAGATTGAAGTTTAGAGCTTTTTGAGACTTTTTATACTTCTACTTTAGTACAATTCAAGGACAGGTCTCAGTAGGAAACTTTCAGTTGTAAGGGACAGAAACCCAATTCAAACTGTCTGTAAAAAAGGAAATTGGTTGACTGTTATAATAACCGGGAAGTCTAGGGGTATTCCGATCCCATAGTTAGCTGGATTCAAGGCTCGAAGAGCTCATCCGGTCTTTCTGTCTTTTCTCATCTCTGCTTTTCTCTGCCTGCTTCAGTGTCAGAATGTCTGTTGTCAGAAAAGCACCAGATTTTATTGTCCATAGACCTCACAATCCAAGAGGAAGAGATGTCACGTACTGTGGCCAAGGCTAAGCACCATAACCTCTTATGCTTCACTTCCCTTACCTGGAGAATGGAGAGAGCGGTAATGCCCACCTCATTCAGATACTGAGGGGTTAAATGACTTAATATCTGTGAAACACTCCAAATAGCGTCTGGCACATAGTAAACCCTCAGTAAATGTTGACTGTTTCTATTATCCTGACTTTAAAGGAGGTACAGGAAAAGAAAACTGCCCAATCCTTCATAACTCACTAAAAGCAATCATTATTACCTAGAATAGAATGCTTTAGATTTAGAAAATCTAAAAACATTGAGATAATTACAATGCTTCACGTTTAGTGTGCTGGGTCCCACCATTGAGTTTTTCAAATATCTGAGGTATGAAATCATGTCTTCTGTTCTAACTCTGTACTTCACCTGCATTAATAACCACATGTAGCGCTTGAAAGTTATTGAAAAGTATACTAGAACTTGCTCCTGTGACTGTAGCTATGCTTTTTTTTTTGGAGTCATTATAGTTACTACTGTTTATTCAGAACTGTGTACAGTTACTACCGTTTACTGGATACTCATGTGCCAGGTTCTAAATAATCCTAGGAAGTAGGCACTATTTATATTTTTACTGGTGAAGAAACTGAAGCACAGAAAATATAAGTGACTTACCCAAGGTCTAATTGAATTCACACCAGGTCTGTCTTGGATTTCGAAGTCCGTGCTTTTTTTTTTTTTTTAATTTATTTATTTTTGACTGAGTTGGGTCTTTGTTGCTGTGCGTGGGCTTTCTCTACTTGTGGCGAGCGGGGGCTACTTTTCGTTGCACTGCACGGGCTTCTCATTGCGGTGGCTTCTCTTGTTGCAGTGCACGGGCTCTAGGCACGCGGGCTTCAGTAGTTGTGGTGCCTGGGCTCAGTAGTTGTGGCTCGTGGGCTCTAGAGTGCAGGCTTAGTAGTTGTGGCGCACGGGCTTAGTTGTTCCACAGCACGTGGAATCTTCCTGGATCAGGGCTCGAACCCGTGTCCCCTGCATTGGCAGGCAGATTCTTAACCACTGAACCACCAGGGAAGCCCCTGAAGTCCATGCTTTGATTCACCATGCTGTATTCTCAGGAAGCTCTGAGAAGGAAGATATCAGTGGAAGACTTGGCATCATCTGGGGGAAAGGGGTTGAACCAGCATAGGCAGGAAGAAATGAATAGAGGCTTTCGTGAGGAAGGTTTGGTTGCAGAACTCAGCGTCTGAATGCCTACAATTTAGGTGAAAGGAGGAGGAAATGGATTGTACACAATATCAGGATGCAGTCCCATGTGGGAAAAGAACGTGCACCTGGGTGAGTGAAACTGGCGTCTGCTAAGGCCAAGAAAGGGGGATGCCTGGACAGAGGCTGATGGGCTGAACCAGGATGTGAGTTTCGTGATAATAGATTAGTAAAAATATAGGCAACAATTAGTTCATAAATAAGTGAGATAAAAGAAGGGAGAAGCGATAAACAACATAAAATATTGTTAATAGTTAAAAAAATATTTTGAAAACCTAGAAAGTTACAGAACAGTGAAAACTCAGTAACAGCAGAGAAACTTACTAGTGGAATGGAATAAAGTACACCCACTTAAAGCACACTTCTAAAGGCACTAAATGCTAACTTCAGTCAGATTCCAGGAGGGGCACACTGAAGGTCTTTGACAGAGTCAGATTGTGTTGATTGAACTGACACATCGGTGTTTCCTGGGACAGCACCCTGTGTACATCTTATGAGCCTTATACAACATTTCTCAAACTTGCCTGAACATATGAACCACTTCCAAGGTGCTTGTTAAAATATAGCTCTCCATGGGACTTCCCCGGTGGCGCAGTGGTTAAGAATCCACCTGCCAATGCAGGGGACACGGGTTCGAGCCCTGGTCCGGGAAGATCCCACATGCTGTGGATCAAGTAAGCCCGTGTGCCACAACTACTGAGCCTGCGCTCTAGAGCCCACAAGCCACAACTACTGAAGCCCGCACGCTTAGAGCCCATGCTCCACAACAAGAGAAGCCACCGCAATGAGAAGCCCGCGCACCGCAACCAAGAGTAGCCCCTGCTTGCCGCAACTAGAGGAAGCCTGCATGCAGCAACAAAGACCCAACGCAGACAAAAGTAAAAAAATATATATATATATAATATATATATTATTTATATATATATATATATATATATATATATATATATATATGGCTCTTCAGCCCAGCCTGCAGAAATTCAGGGTCTGGTGAGGGTGGTGATTATGGGTGCGTTTGGAAGAGACTGCCCCTGACAGAGGCAGGTTGTTAATCTTTTGTAGCTCCAGATATTTTCCTGTCTTACAGCCAAGTACAAACAGAACAGAGACTAAAAGGGCATTTACCAAGGCCTGGAGGCCAGTGTTGTGGTTTAACAGCAGACTGGGTGACAGAAGGAACCTTAGAGGTGAGTGTTACTGAGGGCTGCAGGCGAGGGCCAGGTGGAATTGAGCTGGCTGAGGAACAGATGCTTTGCATCTGTCTGAGAGTGCTCAGGAAAGTAGGTGTAATTATTATTAGACTTAACTATTTTAACTTTTTTAGAAAGGATAATACTGGGAATTTAAAGCATTCATTTAAGTTTTAATAAATATTCTTTGCACTCTTATGATACTTGCAGACTGTAAACAGACTGACTTTTCTCATTTCCTAATCTTTTAAGACAAGATAATAAAGGAGAACTTCTAAGTATTGCCTTAAATACTAAGCAGGGTCCCCTGGAGAAGTTGTGGGAGAAGGTTGGAGGTGGGCGGTGTCTGGGGAAGGCACGAGAGATTGTGCATCTCCCAGTTCTCAGGCAGCAGTTCTCAGGGGGTGATTGTGGAGCCCCGAGGCTCCTTAGCCCTTTCAGAGTGTCCAAGGTCACAACTGTCTTCACAACAATATTGAGATACTATTTATCTTGTCACTGTGTTGATACTGAATCACTAGAAGCAATGGGGGGTCAAACTGTTGGCCCCTTAACCGGAATCAAGGTCAGGACACCATACTGTGCTGGTAGTCATCCTGTGCTTCACCACCACGAGTTTGTAGCTTAAAAAAAAGAAAAGACAGTTTTGTTTTTTGGGTTTTTTAAATTTATTTATTTTTTGGTTGTGTTGGGTCTCTTAGTTGCAACGCGTGGTATCTTCGTTGTGGCACTCAGGATCTTTTGTTGTGGTACGCGGGCTTCTCTCTAGCTGTGGTGCACGGCTCCAGAGTGCATGGGCTCAGTAGTTGTGGCATGCGGGCTCTCTAGTTGTCGCACGCTGGCTCTAGAGTGCGTGGGTTCAATAGTTGCGGCATGCGGGCTTAGTTGCCCCGTGGCATGTGGGATCTCAGTACCCCAACCAGGGATTGACCCATGTTTCCCTACATCGGAAGGCGGATTCTTAACCACTGAACCACCAGGGAAGTCCCAAGACAGTTTTGTTTATGAATGTCTTTGATAAAGCGGTAAATATTATTTTATTAAGTCTTCACCCTTGACAGCATGCTTTTTAAAGTTCTACGTGATGAACTGGGAAGTACTTGCGAAACACTTGTGCTGCGTGCTGAAGTACAGTGGTTGTCTCAAGAAAAGCTAAGCGAGTTGCTTTTCCTAGGAAACACTGTTTTTACTAAGAAGAACTATTGACAGACTATGCGTATTCATACTTGGGTATTTGGCAGAAATTTTCTTGAAAATAAATGAAGTGAGCTCATCACTTCTAGGAAAATAATTGACAGTATTTCTTACCAGTGATGAAATTTTGAGCTTTTAAGAAAAAAAATGAGACTTTTGGAAATCTTTTATATGCAGTTACGAATTTGACAGCTTTCCAATACTTCAAGTACTGGGCTGAGAGTTTTCTTGTGAGATTATTGGTGATATTAATGCATACAATTTTTAATATTATATGAAATATGTCAACATTTGTAAATCTGCACATTTTCCAAATGACTAATGCATGATGTGAAAAATCAAGCATGGGTAAAAGATCCATTCAGGGTTCAAGATACATCAGTGAGTAGTTTTTTGTTTTTTGTTTTTTTTTTAGACCAGTGGATTTTACTGTAACAGGGTATTTAATGTAACAGGGAAACATTCATTGATAGGATTTCAAATTCCACATTGCAGGTAACTCTAAGAAGCCACCACATTTTGAATTTTGATGTAGTATCAAAGGATAATGTGCACAATTAACTGAAAAAGCTGTTAACATACTTCTCCCTTTTCCAACTACCTATCTGTATGAGGCCAAATTTTCTTCATAAATTTCAACCAAAACATCATATTGTAACAGATTGACTACAGAAGACAGTATGAGAATAGATGACAGAATAGCTGTCATCTATTAAGCCAGACATTAAAGACAGTTGCAAAAATGTAACACATTGACAGTTTTTTTTTTTTTTTTTTTTTTTTTTACTTTTTTCTTTGTGCCACTCAGCTTGCAGGATCTTAATTCCCTGACCAGGAATTGAACGCGGGCCCCCAGCCGTGGAAGCTCAAGTCTTAACCACTGGACGTCCAGGGAATTCCCAAGACATTGCCAATCTTTTCAAGACTTTTTTTTGGGGGGGGTAGATATAGTTATTTTTCATGAAACATATTATGTATGTTAATGTAATAGATTCATTATTTTCTTTTAGAATGGATTAATATTTAAATTTTATTCAGTTTTAATTTCTAATATGATAAATATTGATAGATGATAGCCCACACAAACAAAAGCTCTTTGGAGTCCCTCAATAATTTATAAGAGTTTAAAGAGGTCCTACAACATTGTAAAGCAACTATACTCCAATAAAAATTAATTAAAAAAATAAATATAAAGAGGTCCTGAAACGAAATGGTTTAAGAACTGCTAAGGTGTGACTAAGGGGAATGTTCCAAGATCCTTGTGTGGGCTTCCTTGAAGCCTCCCTCTTTATGTTCATCTCTTCTGTCTGGAATCATAAAAAAGACATCTAGGCTCTCCCAGCCCCCTTTAGTAGACCCAGCTCCTACCAGCCAACACATAAAAGTCTTTGGAACAGGAAGTAGTGATTAAAGATCTTCTTGGCCAGGCCACACCCTGACTCCCATATTATGTGATTAGGTGGGGAAAAACCCAGTTAATTAGAGTTCTCAGTATTTTTCCAGTGAGAAGCTGCTTTTTATTTTCACAGCTCTGATAATTTCCACTTAGGAGGTAAGGTTTTAATGAAGCTGTCAACTTAGTGTTTGGAATCAGACAGGCTCACCTATTTCATAGCTTTAAACTTTGGGCAAGCCATTTTTAAAAAAATGAATGAATGAATGAATGAATGGCTGAGTTGGGTCTTTGCTGCTGTGCACGGGCTTTTTCTAGTTGCGGTGAGCAGGGGCTACTCTTCGTTGCAGTGCGCGGGCTTCTCATTGTGGTGGCTTCTCTTGATGCGGAGCATGGGCTCTAGGTGCACGGGCTTCAGTAGTTGTGGCTCACGGGCTCTAGGTGCATGGGCTTCAGTAGTTGTGGCTCACGGGCTCTAGAGTGCAGGCTCAGTAGTTGTGGCGCATGGGCTTTGTTGCTCCGCGGCATGTGGGATCTTCCTGGACAAGGGCTCAAACCCGTGTCCCCTGCATTGGCAGGCGGATTCTTAACCACTGCGCCACCAGGGAAGCCTGGGCAAGCCATTTTTTTAATCTCTCTGATTCCCTGCAATTCCCAATACACAAGGTAAAACTGAATTAACAATAGGTTTAACAACTTAGTAGGTTGTTAATAGGTTTTGATTCTCATTCCCCTTTTTCCTATTAGAAGTTTTCTTGGGCTTGGGAGCTTGAGATGGCAGTTAGCTTCACCACTCTGAATCATGGCGGAATGACTGCAGACTCCTGTCAAAGAGAGCAGTTCAGCCCAACTGTTGGATATATTTGATTAAGTACGTATTTTTATAATAAATCCCACCCTCCTACACACACACACACACACACACACACACACACACACACACTCACATTGCACAAAAAAGCAAGGTGATTTGGCATATGATCAATCATACCTTTTAGATTATCAGCTAATTTCTACTTGGCTCTTCAGAAAGTGGATAAACACTTTGATATCACGCAAG
This sequence comes from Aethalodelphis obliquidens, assembly GCF_003676395.1. Classification (NCBI taxonomy): domain Eukaryota; kingdom Metazoa; phylum Chordata; class Mammalia; order Artiodactyla; family Delphinidae; genus Aethalodelphis; species Aethalodelphis obliquidens. The sequence continues at coordinate 17,843,552 of NW_020837956.1, read as the reverse complement.
CAAGAAAGAATAGCCTTCAGTGAAAGTGTAGGTCCTTAGGGACTAGCTCTGTTCTTTTGAAGATATGTGTGCCATACTTTTAGATACGAGCACATAAATAAAGTCTAAATCATACCAGACCTTGTTCAGAATCGTCCTTCTATACTAAGTCATTCTCCATGTGCTAATTTTAAAATGTAGCCTTGATCTTCTCTAGTTTTTTGGAGGGGAAGTTCTTTCGGTACTGAAAACAGAGCATTGAAAAGAGAGGACCCATCATTGTTTTCCAGGGTTTCATTCCCCATTCCTTAGAGGTATCTTTTATTCCCCATTCCTTAGAGGTATCTCCTGACCTCTGGTACAGTGGCTCCTGGAAGGCTGGAGAGTCGTTATTGTTTGGGGTTAGAGAATCTATATGCACAAGCACGTTGTCTCAAAGGACACTCAAAGTATAAATGCTTTGCGATGGAGTTTGGGGAGAAAAAGACATTAAAAGGGAGTCTTAAAACTTGAAAACAGTTTCATATCACAGTAGTTTATACATCATGAGGTCATCTTTGGTGTCTCCCAGCAGTTATCATACCTGGATTTTCTGTGACTTGGCTGTCCCCCCACCTCCTGACTGAGCTCTAGACTCTTCCTTACTCTTTACTCATTGTCTTTCCCGTTTATCCACATTTCTTCTGTCACCCTCCTATGTACACTCTGCTTGCTTTCAACTCTTAATGATTGGTCTAGGGTATATTCACTTCTCTCTCTCTCTCTCCATTTTTGATGTTACCATTTTCCCTTAAAGGCAACTTCTCATACCAGTTTTAACTTATGACCAAGTGCCCATGACTTTCAGGTGTGAAATACATGAAATTTAGAAACTGGAGAGAGAAAATGGGAAGTGAAAGGGTAGGACACTGCTTTAGAGGTCATTTACCTCAATTTCTGGGGGTGTGTGAAAGCTTACAAAGTGCCAGTTTGTCTCTGAGCTACTGTTTCTGTCCACGTTCACACACACACGTATACACGGCAGGGGCTCGGGCTTGCTGTTCATTCAGTCCCATTCTCCTAGGACTTAATGTCCTGCTGTTGTCTTCCAGACCGCTTTGGTACAGTTTGCCCCTGAGGAATGAACCTGATGCTTGTGTTCGGCTAATGGTACCTGAAACTAGCAACCTCCTCAGATGCTTGAAATTAAACAAAATACTCTTTTGATAAAGCCATATACTCAGAGTGTTTGGAGTGCAAAAGATCATTTAGAAAATCATTTCGTAGATGAGTGCCTTTGTGTTTAAATGACTTGCTTGTTGGAAGTTGACCTAGAACAGCAGGCAGGCCACTTCACCTATCAGTACTCTTTTTCTTGTAAAGGACTCCAGTTCATTTGACTGTAATGGGATTATTCCAGAATGAGTCACTAGAAATAATCCTGCTCTGAAAAACCTAGAGATGAATTGTAAATAAGTTCCTGTATTTGGGGTGAGTTAGCAAATAAGAGAGTACTTTGAATTCAGTAGAGGAAATAGACAAGTTAATTTGATGTTCCTGGTTTTATTGGTAGGTGAATCTTTAGGTGGTTGTCATATTTAAGGTAGGAAGAAGTATATTCTGTGCAGGAGTGAAAATAGGTTAGAATTCTGTTTTTAATCTTTATCATACACATGGCCTATTCGAGTTCTATAAAGCATGGCTGTACTTGTACAGGGGCTTATTTATGGTATCAGATTCAAGTAAATGTTCATTCTCTGCTCTCTCCGGTGGTCTCTGACATTTTGGAGAGTATCTGAGAGTACCAGAGACACTCTGAGGTCATCTAAAAGTATCTGAGAGTATCTGAAATACATAATAAATCTGTTTATTAATAAATGAGGAAGTATTTACTGAGCACTGATTAATACGTTTTAGCTAGATGCAGTAAGTGCAGCAAACAGCGTGAGTTTTGTTTGAAAATCAGATGTCTTGCATGTAATTAAGACTTCATAAAAGTAAATGTTGGGATGTTGCTTTTGGCTTTTAATTATTAAATAAGCATTATTTATTTTTTCTTTCCAAAGGAATAAAAAGAATTTGATAAAAGGGAAAATTTGCCCCCCTTAATGAAGTAATTCAGTGAACCTTCTATTTATGTATTGTAACCATATGTATTCAGCCAGAGGTTTTTCTTCTCTTCTCTCTTTCCTACAACTAAATAGCTTTGGGCAGAAGCATGCAACCTTTTTGCTATTAAGTTTCTCTGAAGTAAGGCCAGAAAGCTTTAAAAATGTTTTGATCAAGATGGTTTAGGAGTCTGGTTATGACTCAGTTTGTTCTGACTGATTTGATTGAATAACATCTTGGATTGTCAAAGAAGTGATGTAATGAGTGTTTTCTCATTCTGCAGGGTATTCTTAGACTAACAAATGTATCTCCCACCTATTATAATATAGAGAACTTCCCTTCTCCCCCAGTTGAGGAGCAGTTCCCCTGCTCAGAAACTGGTCTCCTCTTACTTATAGTGGGATTTGTTAGATTCTTGTCCTTTTCTTTCTCCTGAGGAAGTTTGAACTTGCTACCTCTTACTTTTTTTTGTTGTTTTTGAAATTTTCAATTTTAATTTCATAAAAACTTGAAAAAAATTTCAAACACAGAAAAGTTTTAAGTACAGGACCAGCTGTCTTTTGTATCCTGAAGTTTGGAAAGTAAGTTGCAAACATAGAGCTTCATCATCCTCAAATACATGGACGCTCTCCTCCATAACTACAATATGTGCATTAACATCAGAAAATTAACGTTGACGTATTGTTGCCATCTAATCCTTATAAGATAGGCCTGTGAAAACTAGTCAATTGCCAAAAAAAGAAAATTTGAGCACTGCATTATGCAAAAAAGGTCATGATAATTCACAGTTGAGAGGTCTCCGTATAAAACAGAAAAAACATATATGCCTACTGTATGGCAAATGAGGAGGCAGGTGAAGATGATCACGGTAATGGAACTACTGTCTGTGTATTTACCTAGGACTCCCGTGCGTCTGCATTCACTTTGATGCTGAATATGTGGGGTCTTGTGATGACTCATCACGTGACTACCAGTTAGTGCCAGCCTTTGGCTTTGCATTTGGCCCTGGTACCTTTGCTCAGAGTCAGCCATCTTGGTCTTGTTGGTCTGCTTCTTGACATAGCCTCTTCGAGTTCAGTTACTTAGTACAAAAAAAAAAAGTGCAGGTATTTCAAACCAGCAGAGGGATTCCTCAGTGCATGCAGCTTGAAGCTGTCCACTGCACCTTAAGGGTGGTCTCACATGAATGAATGTCCTGCCCTATGTCTCTCTTGCTGAAGAGTAAGAGAACTCACCCTCTGTGATCAAATAGACGCATGCTTTGATTTCACTTTATTCGTTAGAAAATTCCTAAATGAAGTTCTTCATGTAATTTTTCTCTGATTTATGTTAGAAAGTGCCATTGTCACAGTGACAGTATGGCTGTGAAATAGATATGCTGAAGAACAGTTTTTCTTAGAAAAAGTAAAAAGGCTGATTAATAAGGCTAGTTCTTAAAGAACTATTATAGGAAACCTCAATTTAAAAAACTATTTTCCTGGGCTTCCCTGGTGGCGCAGTGGTTGAGAGTCCACCTGCCGATCCAGGGGACAGGGGTTCATACCCTGGTCCGGGAAGATCCCACATGCCACAGAGTGTCTGGGCCCGTGAGCCATGGCCGCTGAGCCTGCGTGTGCGGAGCCTGTTCTCCGCAACGGGAGAGGCCACAACAGTGAGAAGCCCGCGTACCGCCAAAAAAAATAAATAAATAAAAATAAACTATTTTCCTGGTAAGTTTTAAATGTACAAATTTACATAGATGTTGATTAATTTAAAGTTTTTAAAAATATTTAACGAAATTCAAGGACTTCCCTGGTGGCGCCGTGGTTAAGAATCTACCTGCCAATGCAGAGGACAAGGGTTCGATCCCTGGTTTGGGAAAATCCCACATGCCGCGGAGCAACTAAGCCCGCGTGCCACAACTACTGAGTCCATGTGTCACAACTACTGAAGCCCACGTGCTCTAGGGCACGAGTGCTGCAACTGCTGAGCTCGCATGCTGCAACTACTGAAGCCCTCACTCCTAGAGCCCGTGCTCTGCAACTAGAGAAGCCACCGCAATGAGAAGCCCGCGCACTGCAACAAAGAGTAGCCCCTGCTCACCGCAACTAGAGAAAAGCCTGTGCACAGCAACGAAGAGTCAGTGCAGCCAAAAAAAAAATGAAATTCAAGAAAAAATTCACACATCCCATCACCTTATCAAAGTAACTTGTGTTCTTTATTGTTTATATGTCTGTATAACTTGCAATAAGAATCTTGTTTATATTAAAAAGTTATTGCACATATAGATTCTGATTATGATACATGCTCTTAAGGCTCTTGCAGACCAATTTGAAGATAAGACTACGTCTGTATTGGAACGTCTGAAGATTTTCTATTGCTGTCAAGTGCCACCTCATTGGGCCATTCAGGTATTTTTGTTGTTGTTGTCATTGGGTATGGAAAATACTTCGCATTTGAAAGATAAACGCATTAGATGTTTATGTTTGAGTTTTCAAATATTTCAGTGAAAAGAATAAAAGTATCTAGCTGAGGATTGCCAGTTACTTCAAACTGCTATTTGAGTAAAGTGATATTAGACTTTTATAACATTAAAAAAAATTTAAACTAGATCAACTAGAACCACAGAAGTCTTCATTTTCAATGTTTAAAAGCCCTTTAAGGACCTTCTGCTAAAGAATGAACCTTTTAAGCAAGTTGTGTACAAAAGGTAAAGGAAAGCATTTATTCAATTCTTGATATTGTGGGATACCCTTAACTACTCTCCTCTTTCTAGTGATATGAGAATACCTAGTTTAGCTCCCACACCATGGTTCTCCTGTGTAAGAGGCGTCGGTTCTCTAGTTTGTAAAATTTTAAGCACTGAAGGCCACTTAAGATATGTGGTCCAGTTTCTTAATTCTACAGAAAAGAAAATTGAGGCCCAGTGCAATTAATTACACTTTTCCAATGTTGATCATATAGCTGTTCATGAACTACATCTTTAGTTTCCCAACTTTTAGTCTAGTTTACCTCCTTTCCTGTATCTCCATTGGGTTGTAATTATTACAAATAATAACAGCCAGCTTTTACTGCACATTTATTATGAGGTGCACATTTTGTTCTGCCTTTCACACACGTTATCTTATTTTATTGCAACAATTTTGTGAAATAGCCTCATTTTACAGATGTGAAAGCTATGGTGCAGAGTGGCTAAGTGGAGTTAAATGATGCTAGCCAGAAATTTCTAGATGATTTAGTAACTATTGTCATTTTAACCAGCTTCCTGTCCTCTCGTGGATTAGGCACATAGGCAGTGATTTAGAACTATAAATGCCAACCCACAATTCAGTGACTCAGAATCTCCATCATAAGATTTCTTAGAGAGTAGGTTATATTCTTAAGCACAGGGTAAATGAGGGGGTTTATTACACATTGGGATTCATTTTATCTATTGAAGGCATCTCAATAAAACATAGGCACAAAAAAAGCTTTGTTATATCATCTCAAAAGGAGTAGCTTCTTCATCAGGAAGGTGTTAAAAATTGGAACTTTTTGGCATGTTTTTGACCCTGATCTGTGAAATTTAAGTGCTTTGTACTGTGTGATTTGTGGTGTATAAACCTCTCAGACTGTTATTGTGACAAAACATGTCTGTTGAGGGTGTAGCTGTTACTCTGTTTCTGAACAGAACCATTAGGAAAATTAAGTACTGTTCAAATAAATTTAGGATGTAGGCTAAGTGTTTATTTTATCTGCTTAGGAAGCTGTGGATTTTAGGATATTTGGGCAGTTAGATAAACATCCTCTTTCATTAAGAAATTAAATCATTTTTCTTTCATAATAGGGAGTAACCATATCTTTATGTATTATTTTTAAAGATCAAGAAGTAACAGCATAGTTTATTATAAAAAGAGAATTCATCTTTACTGCTAGCTAAAGATCATATCAGCTTAGATGTCATAACTTTCTTCATCTGTTAAATGAAAAGATTAAACTACTTACTACATGAGCATTAAGACTTATTCCAGCTCCCACATGCTATGTTCAGGTTTTGAAAATGTCCAACCACATATTCTAAAATAGCCAAATTCTCTTGTATTTCATAGGATACAGAAGAATTGGACCATCCCTTTTATTTATTTCGATAATATGTTAGCTTATAATTTTCAGGCATATTTCATTTTACTTTCTAAGTTTGTTAGTCCTGCATGTTCCATGTCCATAAGCCTCTTAACTCTTAAATATGTATTGAATTTTGAAACCAGACCTTCAAGAGTCTCACCTACTATTTAAACCTTTTTAATATTGTTTTTCTATTCCTGCAGGTTGGATCACTTATAATATACAGTATGTTTATTTTTGAATATATTTAACCTTCACTCACCTTACCATAATTTGTACCCTTTTATCTGCCAAGGACTGGGAAATTAGTAGCTAAGTTTTTTAGGATGTGCTTAAAATAAATTAGTGTTTTCATTTTCCTCAGCTATATGCCCAGAAGTGGAATTACTGGATCATATGGTAGTTCTATTTTCAGCTTCCTGAGGAACCTCCATACAGTTTTCTGTAGTGGCTGCACCAGTTTACATTGCCACCAACAGTGCACAAGAGTTCCGTTTTCTCCACGCCCTCAGCAACACTTATCTCTTGTCTTTCTGATAATGGCCATTCTAACTAGAGTTTTAAAAATTGATTTATTGGATATCAGCTTTACAACAGAGATTGTCCTATATAGAATCTCTAGGTAATGAAGAAATACAGATTTTGCCTTTTAAGTTCTGAATTCTTGGGAAAAAATTGATATATTGAGTGTTTTGAACAGTTCCTATATTGTTTTTTAATTCCTTACCCCCTCTAAAGAGGCTTGCTAAAGTAAAGGTAAGTATTGAATGATTGCAAATTTCTAATTAGTAGAGGTTGAATTGTAGAAATTAGGCATTTAATACAGTAAGCAGATGCTTAAAATGGCAGATTGGATATACCTACAAGTGGAATAGGAATCTGTCTTTGTGTAAAGGATTGTTCATTATTTTAACTTGATTTTCTAGCGCCAGCTTGCAAGTCTACTCTTTGAGTTGGGATGTACCAGTTCAGCCCTTCAGATATTTGAGAAGCTAGAAATGTGGGAAGATGTTGTCATTTGTTATGAAAGAGCTGGGCAGCATGGGAAGGTATGTAATAGTAAAATTCTGTGTACTGGCCAGGGCCTTTCATCTTTGAGCGTCTTCTCACTTGTTTTTTAAGCCTACTTTTGCCAACAGTTCACTTATATTCCTTTTTTCACTTTTTTCCCCAGAAATCTTTTTAATGTTTTCTCTGATTTCCGTTGGGGCAGGTTATTTTGTCTGCATGTGTATGTGTATATAAAAGAGAAAAGCAAGGCCCAAAACTGATACAGTATTTGATGTTTGTGAATAAATAATGAAAGCTTTAAACACATTGCACCTTGCGATCTCTTTCCTTTATTAACTCTCCTTCTGTAGACAACTTCAAAATGAACTATTAGAAATTATTTTAAGCACCATTGTGTTGCCTTATGATCAGAGGCTGTGGGTCTGAAGGAAGGTTACCTAGGAGGGAGGGCAGCTGGCTTGGCCTGTAGAAAATCCAAAGAGTGTGACAACCCACCCCGCCTTGGGGCAGAAGAGTTGTCAAGTGTGTAATGCACATTTAATTCCACCTTTAAATTGGGTCAAGAGAGAGAATGTTGCCATATTTGCATCTGTTATTAATCTATTGTTTTTTCCCTCATAAATGAAAAGAATTTTTAAAGAAAGAAAAAAGGACTATGCAGTGTGTGTATGTTCAATGGACACATTGAAATCATTTGTTAATTTTGGATTAAAATTTTAAATGGCTAAATTTCTATCATAAATGTAGTACACAGGCAGAGTAAAACCCACAAATTGGATCATTTGTGTCTACAGTCAGCCTTTTGCCGTCACCCTGAAAAAGAGAAATGGTGGTACGTGTGTGTCTGTTTCTTAATACCTTTCTAAGTGTGTGTATTTTAGACTAATAGTAAAAGTTACATTCCTTTCACTAATCACTAATGTCAGTGAAGGTCTTTGAATTGTATTGGGTTAAGGAGAGACTACCATGGTGATAACATGTTACTATAGAAGATTATAGAATTATAATATTTTCATCCTGGGAAAGGGCTCCATAATCATCCGTTCCATTTTTCTCCTTTTCCAGGTAAGGAAAGGAGTCTCTAACGATTCGGGTTAGGTCACAAAGCTAGTTATTGATTAATAACTTAAGAGACCACATGACGTAATGGTTAAAAGCATAGCCCAGACTGCCTGGATTCAAAAGCTAACCTTGGCACGTGCTAGCTTTGTGATATTGGGGCAGGTTGCTCAAACATCCCCTAGCCCCCAAGCCTCAGTTTCCTCATCTAGAGGCACATAATCTATCTACCTTACAAGTTTTCGTGGCATAATGTATGTAAACTACATAGAATGGTGCTTTCCTCATAGTGCTGTGTGAGTGTTTGCTGCTATTACTGATTCTAAGACATAATGTTTTTCACATTTTAACGTCTTTGGAATATATCTGTCGCTTGATGGCATCTGTTAGTCGCTGTCAGTCAGGTGGCCATTTGGCCAGGTTGTAATTGCTTGTGCTTGTACAAGTTTAGTTGTAGCTATATTTAGTATCATCATTTCAATTGAGTTATGTACACAGTGTCAGCTCTACATATGTTGGGTTTAATTGCCATTTAAGATATCTTCAAAAAGATTCCCTTATGATATGGCGTTGAAACACAGAGTTATTGAACACACAGTAAAGGACCAAAACAAGGTCAAGAGGTGTGAATTTAGCATTAGTGAAGTGAACATGTGCCATTGGCAAAATCATCACAGTTCCATTTACTTTTCTTTAATAACACTAAAAGCTTTATGGCAGCCAAGAAAGGAAGACATCCCAAAGTAAATGAAGCTGTGTTTTGTACTGAGATCTGTGAAAAAATGGTTGCCACTTAAAATTTCAAGCAGTGTATTGAGGGCAGGAAAAATTGCCAAATTTTTCTGAATAGATTTAAAAAAATATCAAAGCACTGAGAGGCTGATGTGATTCATCCATGGCAGTGTGTCATAATTTAATTGAAAGCGTTTTTTCTTTTTTTTTTTTTTTTACGGTACGTGGGCCTCTCACTGTTGTGGCCTCTCCCGTTGCGGAGCACAGACTCCGGACGCGCAGGCTTAGCAGCCATGGCTCACGGGCCCAGCCGCTCTGCGGCATGTGGGATCTTCCCGGACCAGGGCACGAACCCGTGTCCCCTGCATCAGCAGGCAGACTCTCAACCACTGTGCCACCAGGGAAGCCCGCATTTTTTCTTTATTAGTTAAGAGTTAGTCTTACTATTGATGGCATCTCACATTTGATGAAATATAGTATTATGTTTCTTCAGGGACTTAAGTTTTTTTTTTTTTTTTTAGTGCCCATTGTCTGGCACACAGGTAGTACTCAGATATTTGTTTAACAAAGAAATGAATGGATGAATGAATGGTATCTTGACTCCCAGGATACCATTGATGTAGTTCCCATTGCATCATTCTTCACATCGGTCAGTGAACAAATAATAACTGTATATAAAAATATGGAAATATTTGAAATAGTGATTTTTGAAATAATTAAGCAAGTTGGTGAATCACAAATACCCAAAGCACATTTTGAAATATTAAATTTATTTAATTATTTTTAGAAAGTATGGAAAGTAGAGACCTTCTCTTATTGTAAAAAAATATATATAATGAGTCCATTCCTTTGGATGGATGGACTATGGAATGGATTTGACTATGTTTCCTAAAGTAGTTGTGGTATTATTATTTTTAAAATTTGCACATAACCTTATAAGAAATGTCTTATAGTAATGATAAATTCCTATGTTTTTAATCACTCTATAAAATGTGCATATTTTAATTTTTAGGAATGTATAGTCATTTACTTTGTCTCAAGTCTTTTGTGAGTTACAGCCAAACATCCTTCAAAATCTTGATATTAGCTTTTTATTTGCCACATAAAAGACTTCCCTTACCTGTTTTTCTTACGCTGTATTTACAGATCAGCTTAATCATAGACCCTAAAAACATTTGCGTCAAGTTGGAAGCAAATGTTTTATTTCTAAAACAGCTAAGATTCTTTTAGTGTTTGGTTGTGTGCCAGTAGTTGTCACCACATTTTGATTTAAGTAGAAGTTTGTGAAATTTTAATCGTTGCATTTAGTGCTTAATGGCATAATTTATTTTTGAAAGGCAAATTCGGAAAAGTATCTAAGTCTAATTATTATGCTCTGGTGCTCATGTTTGCACCCCACTAGTAAGATCTCAGACTTTCTAATTTAGAAACTACCTACAGAAATTCTCGTTATTTAATGACCACTGGCAAAATAGCCAGGATTAGTTTTGCTTGACCTTGGGGTCAGAACTGGTTCTCATCTGCTAGCATTTAATTTTTTTTTTTTTTTTTTCCTAGCATTTAATTTTTTAAGGCTATTTGGCACACTGCAGTTTCCCCAAGGCTTTTCTATAACAAAAGTTTTATTTTGTTGCTCAAATTGGGTCCATAAGTGAAAAGACAAAAGACTGAGCAGGCGTAAGGCTGCCTGGAGAGGGCAGGGGGGAAGGAAGTGGAGAGATTCAGGTTGGGACCTCTCTTATTTTCTCTTGTTTCTAGGAAACAAGGCTTACCTGAGATGCAGAGCCTTATCTTTCATTATGCTACAGTTGCAGATCATCGTAGCCTTTGGGCTTTAACATTTTTTTCCTTTAAATTGCCAAGTAAATCTTTTATTTCTAAAACAGCTGAGATTCTTTTTAACATTTGGTTGGGGTTTTCTAAGATAGTTTCTTTATATGATTTAAGAGAGTTCCCACATGTTCTTTTCTCACACTACAGTCGAGTAAGCTTCCTAAAAGGCAAATCTGATCATGTTGTTCTGACTCTTCAGGAACTTCCCTGTGTCTCCAGGATTAACTCAGAGCTCTTTAGCGTGAATGGTCTTCACTTCATGATCTGACTCCTGCTTACCTTGCTAACTGCATTGTCTACCTACTTTTTTTTTTTTTAATATTTATTTATTTATTTTGGCAGCGCCAGCTCTTAGTTGTAGCATGCGGGGTCTTTGTCGCCACACATGGGATCTTAGTTGCGGCATGGGGGATCTAGTTCCCTGACCAGGGATCAAACCCGGGCTTCCTGCATTGGGAGCACCGAGTCTTAACCCCTGGACCACCAGGGAAGTCACTACCTACTCTTTTATCTCTGCTTTGCCCCCCTTTGTACTCACTCATCCAGGTTGTGCCCAAAGTTCTGGTAGGACTAAACTACTTGTAATTCTTGAATTTTCAGCATTGTTTGACCTCAGAACCTTTGCACATGCTATTGTCTGTCTAGAACTTGTCCTCCTTAGCTCACTCCTTATTCTTCAGATGTCTCTTTGGTGATTGCTTCCTACAGTGTACTTTCCCTGAAATCTCCCTTGAAGATTTGGTGATATTCTCCTGTGTGCTCCTATAACACCCAGCAGTGCTTTTATCCTTCATGTGCTGGCTTAGCTCACCTGCTAAACTGTAAGCTGTTTAAGAGCCAGACTTGTGTCTATATTATTTATAGCTGTCTCGCCAACACTTACCACAGGCCTGGAGCCTAGGGAGAACTTAAATATATTTGCTGAATGAATGATTAGTAGGTGTTCGTAGAATAGTGATTGCATTGAAGCAAATCTCCAAGTAGACACTCCTTATGGACTTTACATGTGGTGAAAGATACCTCTCCAACCCCTGCTATATATTTTCTCTCCAAAAACAAATCATAACATTTCACCCCTCTCATTTCAACCTTTTAATTTTAGGAATAGAAATAGGAGCCTTCGAGAACTTTTATTTTTGCTCTGCAGATGCTAAGATACTGTGAGCATGCTGTTATTATGTAATGCAATTTTGAGAGCCTTTTATGTACTACATTCTTTATAGAATTATTTTCTCACTGTCATTTAATATTTGTAACAGCCTACAAAGTATGAATTGTTTTTGCCACTCTACTGATTAGCCTTAGTAAGTGGCAGATTTTGGAATCCAAGGTCAGACCTTCCTTTCCTCTAAAGCCCACACTGCTTCCCCAGCATCTGCCCCCCATCCTGGTTGTTGTTAATCCCTTAAAATTTGATGGTCAATTTGTAAGTTAAAACCTGTTGTGTTCACTTGAATGAGGAAGATAGGCAAAACAACTGAAAATATAACTTGGTGTACAAATAGGAGATGACCAACTAATTGGATAACAAGGGATTTTTTTTTTTTAATTTTTTTTAATTTATTTAATTTTTGTCTGTGTTGGGTCTTTGCTTCTGCACAACGGCTTTCTCTAGTTGTGGCGAACGGGGGCCACTCTTCATCGCGGTGCGCGGGCCTCTCACTGTCATGGCCTCTCCCGTTGCGGAGCACAGGCTCCAGACGCGCAGGCTCAGTAGTTGTGGCTCACGGACCCAGTTGCTCCGCGGCATGTGGGATCTTCCCAGACCAGGGCTCGAACCCGTGTCCCCTGCATTAGCAGGCAGATTCTCAACCACTGCGCCACCAGGGAAGCCCAACAAGGGCTGTTTTTAATTATTCTGTTTTATCTTGGACCTGGAATATTTATGTTGGCAGGTACCCTTTGAAAAATCAAGCCAGAGCGTGGTGCAGTTACACACATAAATGTAAAGAGCAATTAGTGAATAGTTGGCTCAGTCAGAGAGTGAATAAGACTAGGCATCACCCCACGGAAAAGGGGAGTGAGCGACTGGGCTGAGATGAAGTGTTTTGTACTTTTCACCTCTCAGTTGCCTCTCACAGAACAAGAATGTAGGCTAGGGATAAACTGCCTTTCTGCTAGAAGGATTGTCTGTGACAGCCATAAGAGTACAAGGTTCTTTGGTGCTCTCTTAGTTCTGCCCTCTCGTCCCATTCACTGGGTCAAGGGCAGTAGAGCACCTTTCCAGTGGTCCAGCTCCCTGTTTTTGAGAAACAGTCTCTGCAGTAGTAAAAATTAGAATCCATTTTCCTCTGTGCTTCAGAGGAAAAGACTGAGTTAGACTATGCCCAAAGTTGTTTGAGCTGTACGCACAACACACACACACACACACACACACACACACACACTTTTAAAAACCTGAAGCTATTGTCAGATGGCCAAATCTAATTCATAATATGACTTTAAATTCTTAGCCTGCCATTTATTGGTCCCCTTGGAGCAAACCTCTACTTGTTAAGCCTAATTCTGTCATTTCTGTAGTCCTCAAATGCACTCGTTATAATTAGTACCATCTCTGGGTCTAGAGCTCATTTCCCCACCTTCATTTTTTTGCCAGGAGAGCTTCCTGTAGTTGTTGGTCTACCAATTCCCCTACCTACATACTGACCAGATGCAGTGTCAGATGAGGGCCACTCTTATCGCACATTAGAATTTTTAATTCCTTCCTCTCATTCACAAAATCAAGGCCCAAATCGCAGCCAGGAAGGGCAGTTTGTTTTGATAATTCCTTCTGACTCAAGTAGGAATAATTTTCTTGAAATGTTTTATTTTTCTTTTTATTAGATACTGAACTGAACTTTCACCCATATTCTTTACCCCAAATGCAGGGCCTTGTCTCTGACAGGGTGCTTCCTGGAATCCTAGTGTGCTTAGGGTAGGGTCCCTGCTTCAAACCCGAATATCCCATATAACAGCTTGTAGAAAAATATACCTTCATAAATGTAAGTGAGTCCCAATATGGCATATTTTTCACTATATTAACTTTTTTCTTGCATATATCTAAAATTCTCAGTTACCTCTCAACACTGGACTGTTTGATCAAAAGGTACATCACCAGGGTACGGAACTCAGGCTGTCAGTTTTGCTCCTCGGTATTTTTAGTCCTAAGGAGAGTCACTTCTTAGGTGTGATCACTTGCATGAGAAGGGCCTGTGAAATTCAGATTCTGCTGTATGACCTCTCTGTTTGCTAGGACTAACTTGTTGTTAGATCATTCCTAATTTAGTCATGCTCAGTGTTGATGTCAGCCAGAGCATGTCCCCAAAATGTTCTCCCTTTGTTCTCAGTAGGAAGAATCTTTTATGTCTCTATTTAGAATCTGAAGCCCTTTGTGATTTCAGTGTTAGTTTCAGTTGAATTCATCCAACATTTATAGAGTACCTGCTCTGTGCTGGGCAATGGTATTCCAAAGATGAGAATGAGAAAAAAAGTTACCTCCAAGGAGCTTATAGTCTGATAGTGCAGATATTTGTGAGCAGAATACTTTAGTATAGTGTGACAGATGCTAAGATGGAAGTGTGTAGATTCCAAGTTCTACTTGGCCAGCAAAATATTTCTCCCACTGCTATCCTTCTATAAAGCAACATTCTACTCAGTTTGTATCTTGTACAGATTCTTTCTCTGAGATCTACAGGGCCTCCTCCTGTGATTCCACACATTTTCATAAAAAACTGATGTTTGGTTGAAATCAGCCTTGAGTGGAAAAATTCAGCTTTAACCTTGTAGCATCAGTACTTTTCCCCTTTGTCCTTACTTCCTCCAGTCCTGTTACATGAACACCTGGGTTACATGAACACCTGGGTTACATAAACACCTGTTTAACAGTTGACAACAGCAATTCTTCTGTCTTTGGAGAAACTGAACACAGTGACTAATATGATTATTTATAGAAAATTTTAATGTTTCTAGAAACTGTGTCAAGTTTCTATCCTTCTTCCTAGTAGTGAAGCCTCAAGCATCTTGCTTTCCAATCTGGTTTTCCAGTGGAGGGATTGAGAAAAAACACAAACATTAGTTTAGGGCTTACTGTGTGCCTGACAAAATGCTAGGTACATTTCACATCTAATTCTTCATCTTAATTTTTGGATATAAATTTGTTATTTATTTATTTATTTGGCTGAGTTGGGTCTTCATTGCTGCGCGCGGGCTTTCTCTAGTTGCAGCAAGCGGGGGCTACTCTTCATTGCGGTGCGCGGGCTTCTCATTGCGGTGGCTTCTCTTGTTGCGGAGCACAGGCTCTAGGCATGCGGGCTTCAGTAGTTGTGGCATGCAGGCTCAGTAGTTGTGGCTTGCGGGCTCTAGAGCACAGGCTCAACAGTCGTGGCACATGGGCTTAGTTGCTCGGCGGCATGTGGGATCTTCCCAGACCAGGGCTGGAACCCGTGTCCCTTGCACTGGCAGGTGGATTCTTAACCACTGTACCACAAGGGAAGTCCCTCACAGATCTTCTTATTGTTCGAAGTCTATAGAATGAATTATGCAACACAGTTTTCTAGGGACATGTTAGGGCCCTTTTGGTTTTAAGAGAACCAACATATACTAGCTTAGGCAAAAAAAGGAATTTATAGGTTCATGCAACTGAAAATTCTAGTAGACCCATCATGATAGCCGTATCCAGGGGCTGAGATGATGTTAGCTCTCAAAGAGCCAGACAAGATGGCCCCTGGAAGCTCAAGGTTAGTAATCCCATTGGAAAAATACAGTCAACTCCATGGCTGTAACAGAAAAGTTCTGAACTGCCTGAGGCATGTGCCCTTGCCTCTGATAGGCCCTACCTGTACCACATGGAATGGTTTCCCTCAGGGAAGGGGAATCAGAAGATCAGAGAATAGATGCTGAGCAGGAAAAAGAGCAGTTGATATCCACTGTAGGGTGGGAGTTTAATTTTCTAAATCTGAAGTTGCAAGAGGTATTTTGTTTGGCTTACATAGTGTTTTGAAAAAAAACTAGAGTAAGCATTTTCAGGCAATTTCATCTAAAAATTTAGATTTCTTCTCTTAAAGAATCAAATGATGTGGAAACATTGGGGCAAATTCCCATATTATTGCGCTGGCTGGAGTTGAGGAGGGGCTCCTTCCTTTGTATGTTCAATTGCCAGCCTACTTTATTCATTCTCAATAATTGGCAAGAATCTCTGGGCATTTGAGTGAGTGACCCTTGCTCTAAGCACTGCAGGTTTTCCGGGTAGAGTAAGGAGAGTGTTATTCCAGCCATAATTCATAAGGTTCTGTGTAAGTCTTGGCTGACTTAATTTTATGCTGAGATTCACTGTGCCTAGTCATTGCTGTAAAGTTGTATTAAGAATAGTAATTAGTTGTGTGGAATTACAAAATAAAATAGATATGTAAGATATGTATATATGTGTGGGTAAGGGAATGGTCTTTGGGGTTTGCAGGTTCCTGTAGGCACCCCAGGTTCATTTCAGCCATTTGCCACTTGAAGTATGCCTTTGCATGTTTGGGAATGTATTTTTATCCTACTTCATAGATGTTAAGATGACAAATTTCTTGTATTGTGTAAGAACATACATCTGTGTTTTCCAGTAGGGAAGCCAGAAATACTAAAGCTTTTCACATTCTGTGAAGATTTCTGACCACCCACATTTTGACACTGCAGAAGTGATATTACAAGCCCTTGTGCTTTATTTATGTTCACTGGGCACATCTTTTTTAGTTCTTTATTTGGTAATAAATTATATAAATTGAGTGGATAAGTGGAGGAGGGAAGAGAAAATAGAACATTTTGGAGAGAGTGAGGAAGACTGAGGGTGTGACTAATTGAAGAGAGCAAATATATTGCCTGCAAGCATTGCCCTTGGGGGAGATAAGTCTGTCGGCAGGATGAAGAGGTGTAAGTGCTCAAGGAGAAAGAATTGACTTATCTAAAGAAACGTGGGATAGGAATTTGAGGAAAAAAGAGGCCAATTTAGACCAAGCAGAGTCACTGCTCTAGTGTTTCTTACCTTCTTCTGGAAGCTGCCCCACTCTCGCCCTCCAGACCCATCTTCCAGAATTGATATTATTTATTATTGATATATAGGCATTTATAACTGTAAATTTTCCTCTAAGCACTGCTTTCACTGCATCCCATAAGTTTTGGCATATTATATATTTGTTTCCATTTATCTCAAAGTGTTTTCAATTTCCCTGTGATTTCTTTCTTGACTTACTGTTTATTTAACAGTGTGTTGTTTAATTTCCACATATTTGTGAATTTCTCAAATTTCTTTGTTACTGATTTCTAATTTCATCCCATTGTAGTTGGAGAATATCCTTTGTGTGACTTCTACACTTTCAGATTTATTGAGACATTTTATGACCTAACATATAGTATATCTTCTGGAGAATGTTCTGTGTGCACTTGAGAAGAATGTGTATTCCACTGTTGTTGGACAGAGTGTCCTTTAAGTGTCTGTTGGGTCTAGTTGGTTTATAGCATTGTTCAAGTCTTCTATTTCTGTCTTCTGTATAGTTGTTCTATTCATTATTAAAAGTTGGATGTTGAAGTCTCCAAATATTATTGTTGAATTTGTATTTCTCCCTTCAGATCTGTCAGTTTTTGCTTGGGGCTCTGTTGTTAGGTGAGTATATACTCGCAACTATTCTATCTTCTTGATGGAGTGAATATTTATCATTAAAATATGCCTTTCTTTGTTCTAGTAACAATTTTTGTCTTAAGGTGTATTTTGTCTTATATTAGTATAGCTACTCCAGCTTTCTTTTGGTTACTGTTTCCACGATGTGTTATCTTCCTTTTTATTTTTTAAAAATTTTCAATCTGTTTGTGTCTGAATCTAAAGTGTGTCCCTTGTAGACAGCATTTAGTTGAATCATAATTGTAAAATCCTTTCTGTCAATCTTGCCTTTGATTGGAGTATTTAATCCCTTTACATTTAATTTAATTACTGATAGTGTAGGATGTATGTTGGTCATTTTGTTTTCTATATGTCTTTTTTATTTCCCCATTACTGCCTTCTTTGTGGCTAAATGGTTGTTTTCTACTTCTAGTATACCATTTTAATTCCGTTGTCATTTCTTTTACTTTTTTTTCTTTTTGAGTTTCTTAGTCCTTGTACTAGGCATTATTTAAAATAGCAGATTTTAAGCGTCTTTTAAGTCCATCATATGGACATCCTCAGGGATGGTTTCTACTTTTTTTTCCCATGTAAGGGCCATACTTTCTTGTTTCTTTGTGTAGTTTCAGATTGGTTAGCTCAATGGTCAGCTAATGATTGGACAGAAAATTCCTTAAATGCCTAAATTAAGAAGTCTCCCAGTCTTTGATGGTGGGCTCTAGGTGTGTGTGTGTTGGGGTACGCTTTCAGCACTTAGCCAGGCAGTTGACAACTCTGCCTTAGCATTCACTAACTGCTTGTGCAAAGCCTCAGGGTCATCCTGAGGTGAGAGCATAGGGCCTTCTCAGGTCTTTCCTGAACATGTGCACAGCCCTACACATGCATGGACTTCTAGATTCCCACCAATATGGTGGAGTTTTTCAAAGCCCTTATGTATATCTCGTTCCCTTATTTTCCTTTAAGTGTTTTGTATAGCCTATTGTTTGTCCCAGCTGTTACTACCTCAGGCAGCTGCAGAATTAATTAATTGTCTCTAATTGTTTTTGACAAAGGGTAGTCACTGGACAAGTTCAGAGTTAGGTTAAGTAAAGACAGCTTTGCAAGTGGGCTCTTCCAGGGAACCACCAGACAATTTTCTGGGAATGAAACTTCAGAGGAGCTCCAAACCCATTTTGTTCCCTCTGGTGGCTGCTGGGCTGATAATTTTCCCATGATAATATGCTGTTGGTTTTCAAGGCTAGTGCAGAGCTGGAGAAGAGGGAATAGGAATGGTACATGTTAAAATGACACAAAGCTTGCTGTTCTTACCAAGAGTTTTATCATTTTCTTGAATAAACACTCCCTGGGTTATTTCAAATCTTTGATTAATTTCCAGAGTTCTGAAAAAGTTGATTCTAACACTTTTTTCCAGTTTTCTTTGTTGCTTTTGTGGTGCAGGGAAATTTTAGAGGTCCTTATACCACCATTTTTGCTGATGTGAAAATAGGAAAAGTATTGAACCTGAAATCAAGGTCCTGTTTTTCAACTTAGTAGGTTTTGGTTTTGGGCTTACCAGTTGATCAAGGAATCTAAACTTGTATTTGTCTTAAAAATGGGCATATTAGTATCTACCTCTCAGAATTATTACAGAGGTTAAGTGAGATAATGCATTTAATAATGTGCTGAATAAAAACTAATCTGTAAATACTGTCAGATGGAAGGACACGTAAGGCATTTAAAAGGAAAAATGAAAAAAAACAATTTTATCATTCAGGTTTTGTTTATGAAAGCAGAGCCACTTTGAGTATTTTGGGGAATAGAGGTTCGCTAAAAGAATTAGATATTACACACATGTGGGAAGGAAGATGAAGGAGTGAAAGAGGGAGTAAGAGGATCAGGGAAAGAATCATTTAACGATCCACTTGAAGCATTGGCACAAGTGCATCAGTCAGAACTTACAGGGGAATCTGAGAAGCCACG
Organism: Aethalodelphis obliquidens; assembly: GCF_003676395.1. Lineage (NCBI taxonomy): Eukaryota > Metazoa > Chordata > Mammalia > Artiodactyla > Delphinidae > Aethalodelphis > Aethalodelphis obliquidens. The sequence goes on along the minus strand of NW_020837956.1, from coordinate 17,824,195 downwards.
TACTTCCAGCCATTGCAATGGGAGGATGAAGAAGGAACTTGTGGAGAGGTCTGTGGAAAGCTGTTGGATCTCTGTAGCTACAAGCTCCGTGGGTCCAAAGTGAAGTGTCTTATGGTGGGCCTGGGATTGCTATTGGTTGGCAGGGCCAGCAAGCGGAAAGACAAGATGGACACATAGAGCATGGTCGAGCTGGGATCTTCAGGACATCTCTGCCTCTTGTTTGATGTCATATTTAACCATGACAACCTTCCAAGAGTAAAGGATGTTTGTTGCTTTACTTCTGCCTTTCAAATCCTTAGCAAGTTTCCCTTCTGACCAACTCTAACACGAAATCAGAAGGGAAAGGGATTTTAGGAAACGTAGTTCCCAGCTTAAGCAAATACATAGCATGATCTGGTACATATGACTATGCAGTGGTTTAGTCCTTTTACTTGGGAGTTTACTTATTTGGAAAGTGACAAACTACTAATAGGCCCAGAGTATTGTATTTTTTAATACAATTAATTATTTTTTATTTTTTTGGCCAGTTTTTTGGATCTTAGTTTCCTGACCAGGGATCAAACCCACTGGACTGCCAGGGAATTCCCAGACACAGAGTATTTTATAGATTGTGTTGTATATGTAAAGAAGAATTTCTGATTTGGGGGGAAACGTAGTTTCTTCAAAAGAGGTTTAGATATTGAAGCATTCTTAGGGCATATAAGAACAAAAATAACTAGAAATAATAACAAAAATAACACATAAACATTTATTTTACATATCTTGCTTTATTTAATAGATGAGTTCCTTCTAAGGAACGTATAAAATGAATTTTTATAAATGAAAATTTTCCTAATAACAAATTACAGTGACAAGAGTATATAATTTCCAATTGGTTTTTGGTTGACATTGGCATATAATTTTTTATTTTAGTTTCTTGACCTTTTTTATTAGCATGATGTCATCAAGACTGGTAAGGCCTAATGGAATAGTGAGACAATCAAGGTACTTGCAGACTGAATTATACCATAAGTCTATGAAATTCTGAGGAAAGACAGGGAAGTCTACCTTTCTCTGTGCTAGTTAAAGCCCACTGCATTTGATGTTGCCTGGCTATTGGGTAGAGAAAAATGTATTTGTTGTATCAGTACCTGCTTAGCATATGTCAGGGGCTGTGATTATTTGCTACAGTAAAGAGATCATGTCTGGAACAGTAGCTATAATTAGAGCACCATTACATTAAGTTTATAATAATCTATGACACTTTCCAGGACCCGTCTGTGTTCTCAATTTAAATGGGTAGGTTAAACGGCCCATGCACACACGTACAAACACACACACTTTGCAGTGTCTCTCAAGTTTTTGATAGTGGCGCACATGTCTGTGGTTTATATAGATAATGCGGTGTTGCTTTGGGTTTTCTCTTTTAATGAGGAGAAGCAGCTTCGGAGGCTTTCACTTGGCCCTTTATTGGCCCACAGTAGCACTCACTGTGGACTCTGCTTGTTGCTGGATGTATGTAATTCAGCTCTGTATTCAACTAGGGAAGTAACCACTGGGTGGGTTCGGGACTTAGTCCATCCCATGGTAGGCTTAGTATCTCCCATAAACCCGCTAACTCGACATGGTGATATTCTGGGTCCCCAGGGATTAGCAGTAACTAAGAGCTAATCAACCCTGAAAAGAGGAGGTATTTCTTTTTCCCCAGGATAAAATTACCTGGTAAATGGTTATAATTACTTATTTAGGGAAGAAGAATTGTGGTATACACGTGTTATGTTATCACAGGGTCCTTTCTCACCAGTACTGAGTTGCTTGCTTAGGTATTTGTTTGCTTATAAGAGGCTCTGAGTCTGTGAAATGACTCAGGGATAGGAATTGGGTGAGAGACAGTGTGTCAGCATGGTGATTCAGGTCAGACATCTAGTCTCCAAATCTAGATTTTTTTTTTAAGTCTTACGTAGATCAAGTTGTACTTAGTTGGCTGTTTATCTAATTTGGTTAAAAATCTTTATGATCAGTTGGCCATCACCTATGATCCATGCTAGTCACACCATTCTACTTATCACTCTGGATGTGCCTGTTACAAAGAACTGTGTTCGTCTTGCTTCCAGGGGCTATCAGCAAGTCTCTGCTACCTTGGCTTCTGATCATCCCCACTGAAATCAGGAAGCCCATTTAACAGAAGGACCTCTCGGCTTTACCCCCAGCTTACATAGGATATCTACTATAGCACTTTTCAAAATGCTGATACTCCCAGGTATAATGTATTTCTCAAAGTCAGGGTGAAAGGAGTATCCCCTTGGCCTTAATGGGGGACACAGGTAGGGTGGGTAACAGGTTGCAAATGCTAAATTAACAACAGCCTTTTCTTCTGAGTTGTTGGATTCTTTCTTCCATATTACACCAAGGAATTTTTGGCATCTCAGCCTTCGTTTTGGCCATGTTTGAGTCTAGGTTTTAGTCAAGCAGTTGAGCAAATAGTTGGAAGCATCCCCAGCTGCTTGCGTTAGAACTGTGAATCAAAATTTTCTGATGAGTGTCTACATTAAGCTGATTTAAAATTATGATCCTCTTTGTCTATGGTCTAGCTCCCTTAGAATCTTTTTCCACATGGTCCCAAGGTTTTCTCTGTAGAAAGTAACAAAATCTTGCAGTTCTTTTTGTGTATAAACCCATTTACATGTCTGGAGGCAATGAGGGGTGGGAGGGGTTAGGTAATAGGAGAGAATTGGCATTCTCTTGCAAGGTAACTCCTTGAGGTGTAGTTGTTACACTGTCCTTAAGCAAGGTAGCACTAGTCTTATCAGATAGGGGAGGGTTGCCTCTGCTGGCTTAGGAAACTCCATAGAATCTGGGGGTTTTCTGTTATCTGAATCGTCCCAAATGTCTCCATTTAAATTCTTGGGTCTTGCTCTTTTATAATCAGTGCCCTCTTCTCCTGGCCACGACGAAGTAACTGGCACTAGAGTAACCCTCTCGCTTTAAACAACTGTTGCAGTTATTATTGGTATATAACAAACCACATCAAAACATAGTGGCTTAAAACAATAGCAGTTGTTTAGTTCATTGTTTCTGGGGAACAGAAATTTAGGAAGGCCACTTATGACATGAGAAAGGTGAGGTGATACAGTATTAACTCTAAATGAACTTAGATCAATTGAAGATGCACACGAGTAGCCCTAGAGCAATCATGAAAATTTAATAAAATGATGTGTAGCTAAGAGGCAATAGAGGAAATAAAATGAATCAGTAAAGCATATTTGATTAACCCAATCAAATGCCCTAACTTTCACATAGAACTAGTGAAAGTGAATTCATCCTATATTGTAATTCAGCAATCCTACAAGAGCAATGCCTGCATCTGATTTTTGCCTGTACCAGCTTGGCAGCGACAAGGAAAACAAATTCTTTTAGGAAATTATAGAAATTCCCTGGTTCTCTGGCCTTGAGGATTTAAAACACTGAGTGTCCTTTTCTCTTTTTGAGCTGTCCAGTGAACTTAGGAGCAGCTGACCTACCTCACAGTCTTGCGCTCTCTCACAGTGTCCTGTCACTCAAACTGCAAAAGCCTTGCATTAGATCGGTGCTTCATTCTAAGTTACCGCAGGTGATAATTTAAGTAATCCTTTCATCACTGGATGTCATGGACTAGTGACGCTAAACCCTGTCATGATCACTGGATCCTCATTGTCTTCAACTCCAACCAGATCAGATAACCAATTACAAAATTTCATGTTTTTTTTTTTTAACATCTTTATTGGGGTATAATTGCTTTACAAAGGTGTGTTAATTTCTGCTTTATAACAAGGTTGTCAGTTATTCATATACATATGTCCCCATATCTCTTCCCTCTTGCATCTCCCTCCCTCCCACCCTCCCTGTCCCACCCCTCCAGGTGGTCACAAAGCACCAAGCTGATCTCCCTGTGCTATGTGGCTGCTTCCCACTAGCTATCTATTTTACGTTTGGTAGTGTATATATATCCATGCCACTCTCTCACTTTGTCCCAACTTACCCTTCCCCCTCCCTCCCTGTGTCCTCAAGTCCATTCTCTAGTAGGTCTGCATCTTTATTCCCATCCTGCCCCTAGGTTCTTCATGACCTTTTTTTTTTTTTTTAGATTCCACATATATGTATTAGCATATGGTACTTGGTTTTTCTCTTTCTGACTTACTTCACTCTGTATGACAGACTCTAGGTCCATCCACCTCACTACAAATAACTCAATTTCATTTCTTTTTATGGCTGAGTAATATTCCATTCTATCTATGTGCCACATCTTCTTTATCCATTCATCTGCCGATGGACACTTAGGTTGCTTTCATGTCCTGGCTATTGTAAATAGAGCTGCAGAGAACATTGTGGTACATGACTCTTTGAATTATGGATTTCTCAGGGAATATGCCCAGTAGTGGGATTGCTGGGTTATATGGTATCAGTATCAAAAAAACAAACAACCCAATCCAAAAATGGGCAGAAGACCTAAATAGACATTTCTCCAAAGAAGATATACAGACTGCCAACAAGCACATGAAAGAATGCTCAACATCATTAATCATTAGAGAAATGCAAATCCAAACTACAATGAGATATCATCTCACACTGGTCAGAATGGCCATCATCAAAAAATCTACAAACAATAAATGCTGGAGAGGGTGTGGAGAAAAGGGAACCCTCTTGCACTGTTGCTGGGAATGTAAATTGATACAGCCACTATGGAGAACAGTATGGAGGTTCCTTATAAAACTAAAGTTTCACTTTTTTCAGGAGTGTACTGACAGCAGTAACTTCTGTACCCAGTTACTGTAATGGTCACTGTTTAATTGCAGACCACAGAATCCACTCTAGCAGTTTAAAGCAGAAGTGGGAGAGTGTGGGTTTCGAGTTTTAGTGACGTGCTGTCAAGAGAAATGCCTCAACTACACTGTAAGGTCATTTCAGCAAAAATCCTGCTGTGGCTACAATCTGTTATACACAATTTGGTTGAATACATACACGTATATACATAAAAATAAATATATTAAATACAAAGTATATTGAAATGTACCTACTGAAAATATATCGAATACGGAATTATAGTTAGATACATTAATAACTGCTGTATTATCTGTGAATAAAGGAATTACATGGATTATATTTGAAAACTTCATGTTTATTTTGGCCATTTAGGACTTGGAATTGTTTTCTCTTAGAACCTGTTTTATAAATTCTGGTTTCATTTTCAGACTAGCCTAAAAGACCTACATAACCCATACTGTATCAGAAATGCAAAAGAGGCCATAGCATCCGAAGACACTTTCAGAAGCACAGCCGTCTTTTAAAAGATTTCACAAAAATTAGACTGCTTAAGACTTAAATTATAGATACGTTGAACCTAAAGAAAATAAGATATACAGACTTTAAGATTGCCAGCCATGCAAGTTAGGGGGTCTAAACTACCATTCTAGCTACCAAAGGATGGCTTCCTGGTTATCTCCATCCACTTCGGCCAAGGCTGTATTGGCATATTTGGTGACCCCACTGCTGTTCATGTGGAAGTATTTGTATGTGAGGATGGAAAGTAGAGCTGCTACCATGCTTCTTGCCCTCTGTTGAAATTAATCAGAAATGGGGGTGGGGGTGGGTAACAGACATGGGTGGGGGAAGTGAGATAGTATATGTCACAAGTACAGAGTTAGCTTGGGTGACAAGGTGAATCCGAATTGTGGACACATGAGAATAATACCCAAGCCATGTACTGAGGATGGTCTTTAATTTCTACAGTGAATGGACTGTCTGGAAGCAGGTCTCATGTTGGCAAGGTTTTTTGTTTGTTTGTTTTTTTGGCCACGCTGCACGGCATGCAGGATCCTAGTTCCCCAACTGGGGATCGAACCGTGCCCTCTGCAGTGGAAGCACGGAGTCCTAACTACTGGCACCAGGGAATTCCAGCAGGTTTTATCTGTGAGGTGTGATGTAGTTCGGTTAAGAGGTAGGTGTTTAGCAGTGCCTGTTAAATTGTACCCTCTCCCTTCTTTTATAAATTTTTCAGCGATCCCAGGCTCCTGAAGCATACCATTTTTAAAAAGGGAAAACATACTTTTCATTGCTATTGGGTGGAGGTGAACTGAAGGCTCTGCTCTAACAAATGGTCACAGTGGTGACAACTGGAGCAGGGAGCAGGGAAAAGGGGAGCTAAGTGAATCCCCCCCAGTATCATGAAGTCAGCCTCTCCTCGGGGCCTTTTCTTGAGGATTCCAGAGGCCAGCAAAGCGTGTTCGCCTCTTACTTCTTGTTCCTCTGTTACTTGTACCATATTGATCTCCTACTGTTCCTCTTTTTTTCAGCCTGTGTGCTAGATGCATGAAATAAGCAGGTCATCTCAAACTTTGAAAATAAAATTTTGGATCATGTGACATAAAAGATTGTATATGTGCTAAAAAATAGGCATTTGTCACTGTTCAGCAATTTAGTTATTTCTGTTGTTATTTCTAGGCAGAAGAAATCCTCAGGCAAGAGCTGGAGAAAAAAGAAACACCAAGTCTATACTGCTTGCTTGGAGATGTCCTTCGAGAGCACTCTTACTACGACCAGGCCTGGGAGTTGTCTCAGCACCGCAGTGCTCGCGCCCAGCGCTCCAAAGGCCTCCTCCATCTGCGAAGCAAAGAGTTTAAAGAATGTGTGGAGTGCTTTGAACGCTCGGTGAAGATTAATCCCATGCAGGTTAGACAGTTCATAAAGCCTCATCTGCTCTTGTCTTTCTTTGATTTTGACTTACTGAATGAACACCCATTTTCTTTCATAAAGACTGGGGAGCTCATCTGTGAGCTAAGGACCTAGCCTTTAGAATACTTCTTGCTTGTCACTAAGAGTGGACAGGTTGCTTTTCTCTTACTCGCTTTCTTTTGTGCTTCTTTTATTCACTTTTCTGTTTCATTTTGTTATTTCTCTCTGTTAACTGTCCTTAACACAAATACAGCTATTAAAGTTAGGCTCCATTTTGAGTAGATATACTAGGAAGGAAGTGAATGAGAGTCAAAATTACAGGCAGTGAAGGACTCTGCAAGTAATTGTTGATGTCAATAATGAAAGAAAAACCTTTATATAAAAAGGGTAACATATAGAATGGGTAGTTGATCATTTTAGGGAAAAAAAAAGTCTGTATTTACATGCACAGAAGCATTTTTAAATGTTTAAAAAAATTTTTAAGATTTGAAAAAATAATGCAAAAGGAACCTGGATCTTTAAAATAAGTAAGTGCAAGATAAATCCACAGGAGAGGACCTAATTTTGAGGGGAAAAGATCAGCCTAGTTTGTATTACATGCTATTCAGTTAGTTAAATGGTTTTATTCCTAGAAATGTTTATTTTTTTTAACCAAACTTTCTTTATGACTGCTTTCCCAATCACCAAAGTCACACATACCTGTCAACCATCCTCCTGACAAACATGCACACCGACTTAGTATAATTTTAGTTATAATACTAATTTAATATCAGCCACTAATATTTACTGAGTACTTACTATGAGCCAGGTACCTCTTTGGGCACTTTGCCAGTATTTGAACCCAGACAGTCTCACTCCAGAGCCAGCAGTCTGTTCTTTTTTAAATTGTGATAAAAAGCCTGTAACATAAAATTTACCATGTTAACCATTTCTAAGTGTACAGTTCAGTAGTGTGAAGTACATTAACTTTGTTGTGTAGCCATTGCCACCACCCATCCCTACAACTCTTTTCATCCTGCAGAACTGAAACTCTGCACCCAGTAAACAGTAGCTCCCGGTTCTCCTCCCATGACTCTAGTCCCTAAAAACCACTGTACTTTCTGTCTCTATGAATTTGGCTACTCTAAGTACCTCATATGAGTGGGATCATACAGGATTTGTCCTTTTGTGACTGGCGTATTTCACTTAGCGTAACGCCCTCAAGGTTCATCCATGTTGTATCGTGTGTCAGAATTTTCTTTCTTTTAAGACTGAACGATATTTCACTGTATGTACATACCAGTTATTTTATCCATTCATCTGTCGATGGACACTGGGTTGCTCCTACCTCTTGTCTGTTGTGTAGTGCTGTAATGAATGAGGGTGTGCAGAAAGGGTCACTTTTGAACTGGGTAGACTTGGGGCATATCTTTTACATTGAAAAAAAATCAGAACACATTTTTTTTTTAATGACAGGTTGAGCTAATTGCTTACTTTCCTCGCTCTGGGTAGTGATTACAATGAGAATCTTTCTCATCTGTAGGCTGGTGAGAAGCCTGGAGAAGAGAGTAGGACAGGTGGGAGTACAGAATATCAGCAGAAACTGACAGTTGCATTTCGCAGCAAGAATGCTTACATAGAGTTGGTTGTTGTTGACAACTTGCTCTATCTCAGAGTTCTCAACTGGGGACGATTTTGTCTCCGGGTCCTTTGGCAATGGTGGGGAGGTGAAGGGGTGCACTACTGACATCTAGTGGGTAGAGACCAGGGATGCTGCCAAACATCCCATAATGCTCAGCACAGCCCTCCACAATAAAGAATTATCCCAGCTAAAATGTCAGTAGTGCCAAGGTTGAGAAACCCTGCATTAACTTGATTATCACTGGACACTTTTTTTTTGGTAGAAAATAGAACTCAGTATTGTGTTACTAAAATTTTACTTTTATGGAAAACTGTATCATATCCTTGCTTATCTGTTTAAAGTTTACCCAACCACAGCTGCCATAAGGAGTGGGGAAAATAAATTCCCTCCCTTAGCCTCCATCGCCTAAGTTAAATCACGCACATGGATTGTTTTCTCAAGCACACAGTCTCTTAACGTCCAGCCTTAACATTGTCCTCCTGCCTCACTGGCTACTCCTTCTCAGTCTTCTTTGCTGGTTCCTAGGGCTTAGTCGTTGGGCTGTATATCTCTGTCTACACTCACTCCCTTGATTTAATCTAGTCCCATAGCTTAAATACCATCTGTATGCTGACAACTCCCAAAAGTTTATTTTCAGTCCTGTCTTCTCCCCTTAATCGTAGACTTCCGTATCTCACTGCATTCTCAGTCTCCCCATTCGTTACTCTGACTAAACATTTCTAATATCCGAAATACTGTTCTCCCCCTCCTAAAAGCTTTTGCCCCCAAGATCATCCCCGTCCCTGTAAGTGGCAGCCTGTTTGGTCTTGGATTCATCCTTGATTTCTATTTCCCTCATATCCCACATCTAATCTATCAGTAAATCCTAGGAGATCTGCCTTTGAAATATATCCAGAATTGGACAACTGCTTGCTACCTGCAACCATTCTGGTCAAATACCCATCACCTCTCACCTAGTTAATATATTACCTCCTTACTGGTCTTCCTGCCTCTGTCTTGTTACAATCTGCCTATACTCAATGAACATCCAAGTTGATCCTTCCAAATGCAAGTCATATGTGTCATTCCTCTGCTCCATCACCTGTGATAATAGCCAGGTCTCTGACTGGCTCAAGGCTTTTCCAAACCTAGCCCCTGTTGCTTCTTTACCTTCCTCCTCCCATTCTCCCCCTCGCTCACCCCACACTAGCCTCTTTGTTCTTCCCTGAACATTCCAGGCACATTTCTGCCTCTGGGTTTCATCACTTGCTGTTCCTCTGCCTGGAATGTTCTTCTTCTGGATAGATATCTGCATACCTTGCTCCATGACCTCATTCACTTCTGGGATCAAATGTCACTTTCTCAGAGAAACCTTCCATAATCATTCTATTTAAAATCACACCCCCACTTTCCACCCTTACCTTACATTCCTTATTTTCCTTCCCTACTTTATTTTTCTCCATAGTACTTAGCACCTTCTAATATTATATATAGCTTACTTAAAAAAAAAAATCTTTTTCTCCTCCACTACAGTGTAAGTTCTATGAAGGTAGAAATTTTTATCTGCATGGTTCATTCACATTTTCCTAGTGCTTGTAACAGTGCCTAGCACATATTGGGTCTTTAATAAATAATTGTTGAATGAGTGAACAAACGATATCTTCAACCAGTTATTCGATCAAATACATATTAATTGTCTGCTGTACACATGGCACGGAACCAGAGGAGGAAGCAGTAGCAGCAGATCACCAGATGGCCTGGTTTGTACCCTCTGCTACAGTCTAGTGAAGTGGACATAGACAAAGCTAGCCAACAGTATGAGGCCTCAAAGAAAAACCCAGAGAGTAATTTTTAAGACACTAGTTTTATAGAGGCCAAAGAGACTATTTCTGCCTTTTGTAGACAATGATGAAGAGAGGATGGTGAATTGGGCTTTGAAGGACACATAATACTTGAACAGGCCAATGGAAAGGCAGTGGTGAGGGCATTCCAGGCAGGTGAACAGTTTGAGCCCAGCCCTGGAAACACAAAGAGAAGGGGTGTGTGTGTGTGTGTGTGTGTGTGTGTGTGTGTGTGTGTATGTGTATGTGTATGTGTACAGAGTGTTAGTGAATAGGCTAGTTTTTTTTTTTTTTTTTTGCTGTACGCGGGCCTCTCACTGTTGTGGCCTCTCCCGTTGCAGAGCACGGGCTCCGGACACGCAGGCTCAGCGGCCGTGGCTTACGGGCCCAGCCGCTCCGCGGCATGTGGGATCTTCCCAGACTGGGGCATGAACCCGTGTCCCCTGCATCGGCAGGCGGACTCCCAACCACTGTGCCACCAGGGAAGCCCAATAGGCTAGTTTTTTAGAGTGAAAGGGAATAGGACAGTCCCAGTGGGAAAGCTAGACTGGAGCCAGATTATGGAAGGTCTTGAAGGTGAGGCCTTTGTTTTTTTTATTTGGCAGGTAGGAGGCTATTAAAGGGTTGATTTGTGTTTGGCTTTGTTGAATTGAAGGAATGTGGTGTGCATGGAGGTGATTTAAGAATATTGTTCTGGCAACTCTGTGGCCATGGGAGACACTAGATGTAGGCAGGCTTAGGAACTATAGCAGTGGTCTAGCAGGACAGTTGTCTGTGGGGGAGGGGCAATAGGAAAGAAGGGGTGGAGTAAGGGAATTCGCAAGGGAGGACTTGACAGGGCCCAATGGTCTCATTATATGATTTCAAATTAATTACTTAGCAAGACAAAGAAATGACAATTGCTCCAAGCAGCGTCACAGAGCAAACATATTATGTGAGGATATTTTGCAGTTTGTCATATGGATCGAATTCAGGCAGGCTGTAAGCCATGCCAAAATATGCAGGCATATGATGCTACAGTTGTACAGAACTACTACAGGATGCAAACTTGAATGCTGTAGACTTACTATAACTCTTGATGCAAGTTTGAATTGTCTCTGAAGAAGGAGAGCTCCTACATGCTGTTGTCTCCTCTAAGTCCTGGAATGAAAGGAAAATAGAAAAAGAGAATTTAAAAAATTCTATCCCTGCTTTTCTGACATATCCAAACAATTAGGTTTAATAACAAAACTCAGGCAAATGAGAGAGATATTTGAATGGCTTTTGTGCATTGTAATGGCTTCCTGAAATCAAATTGTTATAAAAATAGGAATGTTTGGTTTTATATTAGGGATGGTCTACAAAACTAAATGCATTTGTCTATGGTGCATTTGTTAGAGAACCAGAAGATGTGTGTACCATTTGCATTTGTGTTGAGATTGCTAGCTACCATTCGTTTACCCCTACCTGTTTAATTTTCCCAAGTAACTTTTGAAACTAGTAAAATTCAAAATCAACCGTAGACTTCTGGGGATTGTGGGCTGTTAGAAGCTGAAGTGGATGGTAATAGGAACATACATATGGATAATTACCTTAAACGTAAAAAGATTAAATGCTCCAACCAAAAGACATAGACCAGCTGAATGGGTACAAAAACAAGACCCCTATATATGCTGTCTACAAGAGACCCACTTCAGAACTAGGGACACATACAGACAAAGTGAGGGGATGGAAAAAGATATTCCATGCAAATGGAAATCAAAAGAAAGCTGGAGTAGCAATTCTCATATCAGACAAAATAGACTTTAAGACAAAGGCTATTACAAGAGACAAAGAAGGACACTACATAATGATCAAGGGATCAATCCAAGAAGAAGATATAACAATTGTAAATATTGATGCACCCAACATAGGAGCACCTCAATACATAAGCAAATGCTAACAGCCATGAAAGGGGAAATCAACAGTAACACAGTTATAGTAGGGGACTTTAACACCCCATTTTCACCAATGGACACAGATCATCCAAAATGAAAGTAAATAAGGAAACACAAGCTTTAAGTGATACATTAAACAAGATGGACTTAATTGATATTTATAGGACATTCCATCGAAAAACAACAGAATACACTTTCTTCTCAAGTGCTCATAGAACATTCTCCAGGATAGATCATATCTTGGGTCACAAATCAAGCCTTGGTAAATTTAAGAAAATTGAAATGTATCAAGTATCTTTTCCGACGACAATGCTATAAGACTAGATATCAGTTACAGGAAAAAATCTGTAAAACACACAAACACGTGGAGGCTAAACAATACACTACTAAATAACCAAGAGATCACTGAAGAAATCAAAGAGGAAATCAAAAAACACCTAGAAACAAATGACAGTGAAAACAACGACCCAAAACCTATGGGATACAGCAAAAGCAGTTCTAAGAGGGAAGTTTATAGCAATGCAAGCCTACCTCAAGAAACAAGAAACATCTCAAATAAACAACCTAAGCTTACACCTAAAGCAATTAGAGAAAGAAGAACAAAAAACCCCCAAAGTTAGCAGAAGGAAAGAAATCATAAAGATCAGATCATAAGTAAATGAAAAAGAAATGAAGGAAAAAATAGCAAAGATCAATAAAACTAAAAGCTGGTTGGTTCTTTGAGAAGATAAACAAAATTGATAAACCATTAGCCAGAATGATCACGAAGAAAAGGGAGAAGACACAAATGAATAGAATTAGAAATGAAAACAGAGACATAACAGCTGACACTGCAGAAATACAAAGGATCATGAGAGATTACTACAAGCAACTATATGCCAATAAAATGGACAACCTGGAAGAAATGGACAAATTCTTAGAAAAGCACAACCTTCTGAGACTGAACCAGGAAGAAATAGAAAATACAAACAGACCAATCACAAGTACTGAAATTGAGACTGTGATTAAAAATCTTCCAACAAACAAAAGCCCAGGACCAGATGGCTTCACAGGCGAATTCTATCAAACATTTTGAGAAGAGCTAACACCTATCCTTCTCAAACTCTTGCAAAATATAGCAGAGGGAGGAACACTCCCAAACTCATTCTATGAGGCCACCATCACCCTGATACCAAAACCAGACAAAGATGTCACAAAGAAAACTGTAGGCCAGTATCACTGATGAACATAGATGCAAAAATCCTCAACAAAATACTAGCAAACAGAATCCAACAGCACATTAATAGGATTATACACCATGATCAAGTGGGGTTTATCCCAGGAACGCAAGGATTCTTCAGTATATGCAAATCAATCAATGTGATACACCATATTAACAAATTGAAGAATAAAAACCATATGATCATCTCAGTAGATGCAGAAAACGCTTTTGACAAAATTCAACAGCCATTTATGATAAAAAAAAAAACCTCCAGAAAGTAGGCATAGAGGGAACTTACCTCAACATAATAAAGGCCATATATGACAAATCCACAGCCAACATCGTTCTCAATGGTGAAAGACTGAAACCATTTCCTCTAAGATTAGGAAAAAGACGAGGTTGTCTACTCTCACCACTGTTATTCAACATAGTTTTGGAAGTTTTAGCCACAGCAGTCAGAGAAGAAAAAGAAATAAAAGGCATCCAAATCGGAAAAGAAGAAGTAAAGCTGTCACTGTTTGCCGATGACATGATAATATACATAGAGAATCCTAAAGATGCTACCAGAAAACTACTAGAGCTAATCAATGAATTTGATAAAGTAGCAGGATACAAAATTAATGCACAGAAATCTCTTACATTCCTATACACTAATGTTGAAAAATCTGAGAGAAAAATTAAGGAAACACTCCCATTTACCACTGCAACAAAAACAATAAAATACCTAGGAATAAACCTGTCTAAGGAGACAAAAGACCTGTATGCAGAAAACTATAAGACACTGATGAAATAAAGATAATACAAATAGATGGAGATATACCATGTTCTTGGATTTGAAGCATCAACATTGTGAAAATGACTGTAGTACCCAAAGCACCCTACAGATTCAATGCAATCCCTATCGAACTACCACTGGCATTTTTCACAGAACTAGAACAAAAATTTCACAATTTATATGGAAACACAAAAGACCCCGAATAGCCAAAGCAATCTTGAGAAAGAAAAACGGAGCTCCAGGAATCAGTCTCCCGGACTTCAGACTATGCTACAAAGGTACAGTAATCATGACAGTATGGTACTGGCACAAAAACAGAAGTATAGATCAATGGAACAGGATAGAAAGCCCAGAGATAAACCCACGCACATATGGTCACCTTGTTTTTGATAAAGGAGGCAAGAATAAACAATGGAGAAAAGACAGCCTCCTCAATAATTGGTGCTGGGAAAACTGGACAGCTACATGTAAAAGAATGAAATTAGAACACTCCCTAACACCGTACACAAAAATAAATTCAATATGGATTAAAGACCTAAATGTAAGGCCAGACACTATCAAACTCTTAGAGGAAAACACAGGCAGAACACTCTATAACATAAATCACAGGAAGATCCTTTATGACCCACCTCCTAGAGAAATGGAAATAAAAACAAAAATAAACAAATGGGGCCTAATGAAATTTAAAAGCTTTTGCACAGCAAAGGAAACCATAAACAAGACGAAAAGACAACCCTCAGAATGGGAGAAAATATTTGCAAATGAAGCAACTGACAAAGGATTAATCTCCAAAATTTACAAGCAGCTCATGCAGCTCAATATCAAAAAAACAAACAATCCAATCCAAAAATGGGCAGAAGACCTAAATAGACATTTCTCCAAAGAAGATATACAGATTACCAACAAACACATGAAAGAATGCTCAACTTCATTAATCAATTGAGAAATGCAAATCAAAACTACAATGAGGGGGCTTCCCTGGTGGCGCAGTGGTTGAGAGTCCGCCTGCCAATGCAGGGGACACGGGTTCGTGCCCCGGTCCGGGAAGATCCCACATGCCGCGGAGGGGCTGGGCCCGTGAGCCATGGCCGCTGAGCTTGCGCGTCTGGAGCCTGTGCTCCGCAACGGGAGAGGCCACAACAGTGAGAGGCGCGCATACCGCAAAACAAACAAACAAACAAACAAACAAAAAAAACTACAATGAGGGCTTAACTGGTGGCGCAGTGGTTGAGAGTCCGCCTGCCGATGAAGGGGACACGGGTTTGTGCCCCGGTTCGGGAAGATCCCACATGCCGCGGAGCGGCTAGGCCCGTGAGCCATGGCCGCTGAGCCTGCGCGTCCGGAGGCTGTGCTCTGCAATGGGGGAGGCCACAACAGTGAGAGGCCTGCGTACGGCAAAACAAAAACAAAAACAAAAACAAAAAACTACAATGAGATATCATCTCACACTGGTCAGAATGGCCATCATCAAAAAATCTACAAACAATAAATGCTGGAGAGGGTGTGGAGAAAAGGGAACCCTCTTGCACTGTTGCTGGGAATGTAAATTGATACAGCCACTATGGAGAACAGTATGGAGGTTCCTTAAAAAAGTAAAAATAGAACTACCGTGCGACCCAGCAATCCCACTACTGGGCATATCCCCTGAGAAAACCATAATTCAAAAAGAGTCATGTACCACAATATTTATTGCAGCTCTATTTACAGTAGCCAGCACAGGGAAGCGACCTAAGTGTCCATCAACAGATGAATGGATAAAGAAGATGTGGCATATATATGCAATGGAATATTCCTCATCCATAAAAAGAAACGAATTTGAGTTATTTTTTGTTGTTTGATTTTTTTGTTTTTTTTTGCGATACGCAGGCCTCTCACTGTTGTGGCCTCTCCCGTTGCGGAGCACAGGCTCCAGAGGCGCAGGCCCAGCAGCCATGGCTCACAGGCCCAGCTGCTCCGCGGCACGCAGGATCTTGCCGGACTGGGGCACAAACCCGCGTACCCTGCATCGGCAGGCGGACCCTCAACCACTGTGCCCCCAGGGAAGCCCAGTTTGAGTTATTTGAAGTGAGGTGGATGGACCTAGAGTCTGTCATACAGAGTGAAGTAAGTCAGAAAGAGAAAAACAAATCCCATATGCTAACACATATATATGGAATCTAAAAAAAAAAAAAAAAAGGTCATGAAGGACCTAGGGGCAGGATAGGAATAAAGGTGCAGACCTACTAGAGAATGGACTTGAGGACACGGGGAGGGAGGGAGAAGGGTAAGCTGGGACAAAGTGTGAGAGTGTCATGGATATACATACACTACCAAATGTAAAACGGATAGCTAGTGGGAAGCAGCCGCATCACACAGGGATATCAGCTCGGTGCTTTGTGACCACCTAGAGGGGTGGGATAGGGAGGGTGTGAGGGAGGGAGATGCAAGAGGGAGGGGATATGGGGATATATGTGTATGTATAGCTGATTCACTTTGTTATAAAGCAGAAACTGACACAGCATTGTAAAGCAATGATACTCCAATAAAGAGGTTAAAAAAAAAAAAAAAAAAAGAAGCTGAAGTGGGGGAAGTGGTCACCAAACCTCCCAAGCAGAATTTTGTAGACTCCGGACCAGAATTAAAACATAAATCCTTAGGTCTACTCTTAGGTAGTTATTCTCATTGTCCCCTACTTTTATGCAAAAAATAAAATCAAAGAAATTGTTCAGATATCAAGCTAGTATGTGTAGCCCTGAAAAAGGAACATGTCACTTCCTATCATTTTTTACCCCTCCCTCAGCGCATACACTTTATTCCTTTTATTTTGTCAATTTCCCCCCTTACCCCCGTTAAAAATTTAAAATTTTCCTTGACTTTCCTCCTCAATTAACTGGTCATTTTTGTAAGGTTATATGATATTACTGGCAGTATATATATGGAAAGATACATGTATAGGCAGAAGGGCTATAGGAGTTGAGAGGAGGTGAGGGATCGCTGTGGACTGATGCAGGCAGAGATGGGACAGAAGTTAGCTCAGATGTTCACTGATTGATGCAAAGTGAGTAGATGTGCAGGAGGGGAACTAGCTTCACAGGTAGGAGAAAAGCATGAAGAAAGGTGAAGATTTGAGAGTTTACTAAGTGGCTATCCTAATTTGTGCCTAATATGCTGATAACACATCCAGTTTATTGTGTGTCCCAGATTTTTACTTTTGTTTTTTCTTTTTTTTAATTTTTGGCCACACTGCATGGCATGTGGGATCTTATTTCCCTGACCAGGGATTGAACCCGCGCCCCCTGCATTAGAAGCTCAGAGTCTTAACCACTGGACCACTAGGGAAGTCCCCAGATTTTTACTTTTTAAATGAAGTGCTATTATTAATAGTTACATTAAAAGAAGTTGGAACGGGTTTTCATAGACATTCATTTTGTACTTCTGTCTTCAGCCATAGCCTCATCTAGTGTTGTGTTTAATGCATGTGGTGGATGGAGCTCCCACTTTACGATGTGCTATAAAATCTGAAAGGTGGCCAGTAGGAGCCTGTATCTTTTTTCCCCAATGCTTTCCAGATGCAACTTAACTAACATTGCCCTTTAGAGGACAGTGTGTAGGATGCTTGCTGATAACATCAACTGTGTTTGCTCTGAGTGGCTGAGGGCAGCCACCTCCTTCAGGTTTTGGGTGGTGGTAGGAGAAATGTTTGAGCCAATGTCTCTATAAGCCCCTTGATATATATCAGACACTTGTGTCAAGCTGCAGCCTGTGAGATGCATGATGTTGCCTGGTTACCAGTTGGCAGAATTAGTGGGAAATATGGGGAATTGTAGGCTAGATAGATGTATGGGGAGTAGAGGCAAAGCAGTCCTGCCAGAAATAAAAGCACATGGAGAATAGGCTGAATTCCCTTGCTGCAGGGGTTTGGTCACTTACTGTATGTTCTAAATGTACCACTATTTCTATATTATATTGCTTGATAACTTTTTATATAGTTTATAGTAAACCCTTTTGGCAGCAATCATCTCCAAAAAGCAAACACATTTTTAAAATGTGTTTTTAGGGAATAATTAAGAACTTAATTTTCAGTTGTCAAGAGAGTAAATACATGTATTAATATAACTTGTCCAAGATTTAGCTGATATAATTAAATTCCACCTCAGGGGCCGTAATCATATCACTAATCACATGAAAACCAGAAGACCCAAGATTTCTGAAGAAACATTAGTGTTTATGTCAAAAGTTAGTAGTTGTTGTTGTTTTAATAGGAAGCATGTCCAAAGATGACAATTTAATATGCAGCTGTAGGAGGTGTATTTTCATGTCATTCTGTGAGACTGGACTTTTATCTAGAGCAAATGAAAATGCGCAAAATTAGTTTAGAAAATTAGTTGATACCAAATTTTTTCGTGTGTGTGTGAAAAGTGAGATCATAACAGTTAATATGCTAGCTCTTAGCAGAAGTAGTTCACTAACAGTTGAATCTGCCAGTTTTATATCAGTGACATCAGATGCTTCAAATAGAAAACTCATTAATTTGGTTCTCACAATGGTTTTAATTTTTTCACCTAATTATTGGATTCAAAATAAAATTTTTGGAAATTCACTCTATTAAAGTTGAAACATCTGACATTATTCTGAATGCTATTGTTAAACATCAAAGATAAAAGTATTTCTTTTAGTGGTGATAATAAGGATACAAATTTTCATGGAGCATGGCAACATGGTAAAAGTAATTCTCTTTTTGAATTAAGAAAACCAGTGGAACAGAAATGTACTTGGAATGGGTTGTAGTGGTGGACATAATATGATCCAAACAAGCTTCTACCAATGGAAATAAAAACTAGCGGTCGTCATTTACACATACTTTAATATACACTGTTTGGGTAATTAAATTACAAAATTCTTGTGATGTCTGATGTGATGTCTGATGTTGAATTAAAATAAAATTAGTGTGGCAGTATATACTTTCTCTTGTTCCTGCCCATCACCTAATGCACTATAAAAATGTTTGAGTTTTTTTTTTAATAAATTTATTTATTTATTTGTTTATTTATTTATGGCTGTGTTGGGTCTTTGTTGCTGTGCACGGACTTTCCCTAGTTGCAGTGAGCAGGGGCTACTCTTCATTGCGGTGCGCGGGCTTCTCATTGTCATGGCTTTTCTTGTTGCGGAGCACGGGCTGTAGTTGTACAGGCTTCAGTAGTTGTGGCATGTGGGCTCAGTAGTTGTGGCTTTCAGGCTCTAGAGCTCAGGCTCAGTAGTTGTGGCGCACGGGCCCAGCTGCTCCGTGGCATGTGGGATCTTCCCGGGCCAGGGCTCAAACCTGTGTCCCTTGCATTGGCAGGCAGATTCTTAACCACTGTGCCACTAGGGAAGCCCTGTTTGAGTTTTTTGAAGAATTTTTTAATAAATCAATTTAAGTGTCCTATAATGATAGGCACTTTTTTTTTTTAAGGAGTCTTTCGTTTGGGCTGCATTGTGTTCAAAATCAATTGGAAATCTTTTATGTATTCAATTAACGGAGTTCAAAAAAATTTCAGCTTTTACAACTTTTACCAGATTGTAATTATTGAAAGCAAACTTTCAAACAGGAAGACATTGAAATTTATCTTGAAGAGGAACAATGAGAGTTTAAATCATGTACAGGATTTAATTTAATAATGTATAATTGTACTTTTGAATATCCCTACTGTGTTAGTCTGCTAAGGGCTGACTGATACTACAGACTGGGTGGTTTAAACCACTGTGGGAATTAATTTTTTCACAGTTCTGGAAGCTAGAAGTCCAAGATCAAGGTGCCTTCAGGGTTGGTTTCTGGTGAGGTCTTTTCCTTGCTTTTAGACAGCTACCTTTTCACTGTCTCCTCACATGGCCTTTTCTCTGTTCATGTGTAGAGAGCTCCAGTGTCTTTTCTTCTTCTTCAAAGGATACCAGTCCTGTTGGATTAGGGCCTCACCACTTGACCTCATTTAACCTTAATTATCTCCTTAAAGGCCCTATCTCCAAATACAGTCACACTGCGGGTTGAGCTTCAACATATGAATTTTTTTTTTTTTTTTTCCTCTCTGCGGTACGCGGGCCTCTCACTGTTGTGGCCTCTCCCGTTGCGGAGCACAGGCTCTGGACGCGCAGGCTCAGCGGCCATGGCTCACGGGCCCAGCCGCTCCGCAACATGTGGGATCCTCCCGGACTGGGGCATGAACCCGTGTCCCCCGCATTGGCAGGCGGACTCTCAACCACTGTGCCACCAGGGAATCCCCAACATATGAATTTTGAGAGGGATACGGTTCAGTCTGTAACATCTACCTAGGAGGAATCTTTTCTTTGTAACCTTTTGTTATGAAACTTTCAATTATACAAAATATATACTAGCAGAGACCAGAATAAAGAGTCCCCTCCCATGTGCCTATGAACCAGCTTCAACAGTTACTAACTCATGACTGGGCCTGTTTCATCTATATTTCCCCACTCCATCCCATATTATTTTGAAACAAACCCAATATATCATTTCATTTTTAAATGTTTTAGTATGTATCTCTAAAAAAATAGGGACTTAAAAAAATAACCAAGTACCATTGTTCTTAAGATATCAATAATAATTTGCCAAAGCTTTTGATTTTAACTGAATAAATTTATATTCTATTCTAGAATAGAATGTAATTGAGAAGGCCTATAATTTATAAATTTGTAAGTTTGATGAAACCTACAAAGAATCATAAATTTGATGAATTATTTGATGAATTTTGTCCTGTTAAAAATATTTGTTGAAGAAAGGTACTCTAAATGGGGGCCAAAAGACAGAACCAAAGAAAAATATTTATAAGCTTCAGTATTAACAAAACTAGAATTCAGAATATCCTTTGTTTAGCAGCAGTTGCTCTGAGCTTCCTAGTTATCTCAGTACATTAAAAAAAATTTTTCCCGGCTTTGTTGAGATATAATTGACATATTGTATAATTGACATATTGTGTAAGGTATACAACGTGATAAGATTTGATACATGTATATATTGTGAAATGATTACCACAGGAGCATTAGTTAACACCTCTGTCACCTCACCTCTGTCACCTTTGTGTGTGTGTGATGATAATATTTAAGATCTACTCTTTTAGCAATTTTCAAGTATATAATACAGTATTGTTGCTGTATGTTAGATCCCCAGAACTTATTTATCTTATAACTGGAAGTTTGTATGCTTTGACCAACATCTCCCCACTTTCCCCCACCCCCAACTCCTGGCAACAACCATTCTGCTATTTCTATGAGTTTGGCTTTTTTAGATTCCACATACAAGTGAGAGCATATGGTATTTGTCTTTCTCTGTCTAACTTATTTCACTTAGCAAAATGCCCTCAAAGTTCATCCATGTTGTTGCCAAAGGCAAGATTTCCTTCTTTTTCATGGCTGAATAATATTTCACCCTGTGTGTGCACACACTCACACAATTTCTTTATACATTCATCTATTGACAGACAGTTTGTTTACATGTCTCAGCTATTGTGAATAATGCTACAGTGAACATGAGGGTGCAGATATCTCTTCGAGGAGTGATTTCATTTCCTTCAGCTATATACTCAGCAGTGAGATTGCTGGATCATACGGTGGTTCTATTTTTAATTTTTCCTCAATACATTTAGAAAGAATATTTTCTCAGCTAAAATTATTATGACCTACAAAGAGTCAATCAAAAGTTTTAACAATTTTAAATGTATTAACAATAAATTTGACAATTAACAATAAAGAATAACTTTGAAGTAGACAGTAGGCACTTTTATGAAAAAATTAAAAGTACTAAGATACTGAAAAAATTATCAGAAAATATCAATGACATGGTATTAGAATTAGATATGACTAAGGAACTGATTAGAGGATATGAATATCTGCTAAGAAAAATTGATTTTAATTCTGTAATATATTAGAGAAATATGCAAATGTCACAAATATATAGCTTGCTTAATATTCCTTTTGTTATTTTTAAATTTCAGATAATCAGAATTTACAAATTTTTAATATATTTTATTCAATAAATAATTTTACTTTTGAAAATGGTTTTCAAATAGAACCGTCTTTAGGTCCCCTGTTATATTAGTAGTAAAACCAATTTGACAATCAGTAGTTTGTTGGTCAATAAATAAGGTCTTTTTAAGGTCCTATAATTTTAATGATTTTTTTTAATGCCTTGTTTCATTTTTTAAAATGTTGCAGTTTGAACAGTACATTATGTGGTTGCCTCACTAAGCATTATCAAGATCCTGCTGTGAACCAGACACGGATGTGGGAATGAACCGGGCTGTGTCAGCCTATCAGCAGAGAGCAGAGAGTTTCCACTGGGAAATGATATGGACAGAACTAGTTTGTGAAGGGCCTTAAGTGCCTTTCTTCAGGATTAGTAACCCTACAGATATGGAAGTCTGTTGTGGTTTTGAATAAAAGAGTGATATGACAAAAGTGATATTCTAGGAAGTCTAAATAAGGGATGAATGTCATGGATGAGTGATCAGTGGCTTTAGCAGTGAGGATGGAAAGATAGAACAGGTTGAAGCTCATTATAAAGGAAAATTTTCTGGGCCTTATTCACTGGATTGGCAGCATTGAGGGAGAGTTCGGGATCTGAGAACATGCCAGTTTTCTCAGTTGTTTGGTTAAAAAGGAAATGTCCCTATTGATAGATACAGAGAATTCAGGAGGAAGGGAAAGTATCTTTGGTAGGGGAAGATGATGTGTTTTGAGTGTTGAATATGAAGAGATGTTGCCGTGTCGAAGTAGAGAGGGCTCACAGTCCAGTGAAAGCCAGTCCAAGCCTGAAGCCTAGGAGTGAGGCCAAGAACTGAGCTTGCAGATTGGGGCTTTTCTGTGGAAGTAAGGTGAATCCATGCAAGTGAATGAACTCTTGACAGAAAACTGTGTTGGAAGAGAACACGAGGCAAAATCTTGAACTTCGGGCATCTCCTGGGGTTGGAGGAAGGTAGAAGAAGTAGCACCAGTGAAATATGATTCAAACAAAATATACCAGAGTCTTAGTCAGAGGGATAGAAGGACCCCAAAGAAGGGAGTCATGGAAACTAAAGGAAGAACAAGTATCCGTAAGAAATGTCACGTGTAGTGATAAAGTCTAAAGAGAGCTAAGAAGAGTTTATTGGATTTGGAGCTCACTAACGACCTTCAAGACCGCTTCAGGAGGCAAAAGAGTGTGTGGCAGCTGAGGAAATGGACATAACATCCATAGACTGTTCTTTTTAAGAGCATGTCAAGGAAATGAGAGTCAAAATGTAGAGTGTTGTGCCAAGGGGCAGAAGAGTCAAGTAACACTGTTCAAGCTACTGGAGACCTTTATGTGGTTGAATCCAGTGAGTGAAGAAGAGATTGAATGTTATAGAGAGAGATGGGTTGCTAACCTAGGGAATGTCATTCTAGGAAGGAGTGAAATGAGAAGAGATGAAGGCATTAGCTCTGGAAACAGAATAATGTTTCCAACGAAACAGGAAAGAAGATGAGAGCATTAATATTATAATAGCAGTTTCTGTTTATTAAGCATCTTCTAGAGTGTAAGCTAGAATATAAGTGTAAATGAACTGTTTATAAAATCACTGTGAGGTATTGGGGGAGGGGTTACGAAAGAATTGTGTTGAGATGTAGCCTCTTGCTCTCCTTTGGTTTATATGGGCTAAATGGAGAGAAGAGGCAGAAGTAACTTTTCCTGTGACCAAGGGGTAGAGTAAATAGACGCCATGCTTTGGGTGCCTAGTGATGGTGTGATGAAAAGGAGGTAAGGCCTGATGGAGATGTCACGAACTAAGAGGAGTGGTTGGGATTTAGATAGGAGGCAAAAATTAGGCAAATAGTTTCGAGAAAGGAGACTAGCAGATGCAAAAATCAAGCATGTAGCAAGCAAACGTTTCTTGGTAGCTGTAGGTTTTGACTATTTATTCTTTTTTTTTTTTTTTTTTTGGCGGTACGCGGGCCTCTCACTGTTGTGGCCTCTCCCGTTGCGGAGCACGGGCTTCAGACTCGCAGGCTCAGCGGCCATGGCTCATGGGCCCAGCCGCTCCGCGGCATGTGGGATCTTCCCAGACCGGGGCACGAACCCGTGTCCCCTGCATCAGCAGGCGGACTCCCAACCACTGCACCACCAGGGAAGCCCTGACTATTTCTTCTTAAATTCAGTTGTAATGATAATTCTAGCAGCCAACGTTGAGTATTTACTAGGTGCCAGGTACTATTCTAAGCATTTTGCATACAGTTTTAATCCTCAGCCCAATCCCCAAGGTACTTACTGCTATTCCCCTCATTTCACAGGTGAGGAAATAGAGGGTTAATTAATTTACACGCGATCCCACAGCTTATGAGGTGTGGCGCTGGGATCGGGGTGGGGCTTTCTGATTTCAGAGCACTTACTCTTAACCTGTTCATTGTTTTGCCTCTAGAGGATGTTGTCTTATTCAGGAAGGAATGGCAGATTTGGCTGAGGTCAAGTTAGACGTTATGGAAAGCCTTGAATAGAAGACTGTCGGGTTTGAACGTTTTTCTTTAATACATAACCATTGGGGCTTTTGTCAGGAGCAAAGCAAAGTTGTAACTTTGATGTAATGGGACAGTCCAGCACATGACAGTGGGTGACTCTCTGCGAGACCAGGGAGTTTTAGAGGAATCAAGGCAACCTTTCCCTGCCCGTGCTATATGTAAGACTAGACTTCCACGATGTAGTACTCTGATAGAGTTGTTAATTAACCTGAGAACGTTTGTTCTTCTTTGATTTGTAGGGGTCAACTTTTTCTCTTTCATTTCAGTTCTTGAAAGAAGAAATGTTTTTATTTGAAATGGAGTTAGAGTTTCTGTTGTGCACTTGTGTTACTGTGGTGGGGAGGTTCGAGGATTGGAGCTTACATTCCAGTGGAGAAGAGAATAACCATATGCGAATAATATGTAGAGAAAAAAGAGATTCTTTCTCTTTTGTTCTTCCTTTCTCATATTGGTAAGCAATAAAAAATGAAACTCTTAAGGTCTAACTTGCGTAACTGCCAAGAAATACGAGCACTGTGATAACATCTGGGCTGTAGCTGGGACTAAGGGGTAGAGGGGAGGGCAGAGCTCTGCGGCCATAGACCTGACTCTGAATCCTAGTAATCCCAAGGTAAATCACTTCATCTTTCTGAGCTTCAGTTTCCTCATTTGTAAAGTGGAGATATAATCCCTATCTCAATTTGCTGTTGGGAAAATTAGAGCCAATATGTATAAAGTATCTAGCATATTTCCTGGCCCATAGTAAGTTCTCAGTTGTCGTGGAGTTTTCTGTCCTGCCCATTGCAGTGTGGTAGAAAATCATTGTTCCCCCATTATCTGTAGCCTAAAGATAGGGAGGTAATATCTAACAGGAGAGTTTCATGCAGATGATGTGTAAACACCCATGTTACCTCACATGTGAATTCTCTGGAAAGAGCAGGCAAATAGAAGAACCAGTGGTAACCAAGTCTAGGACAGGAATAAGAGGAGGACACTAAACAATTAATACCCTTTCTAGTAAAAGAAAAAAAGTGTGTATAAAATTCAGTTGCTCTTGTAGTTTAAAAGAAGACACTGACATAGAGGAAACTTTTGAGAGAGAGGGAGAAGCTGGCAGGTTAAGACTTGTGTTTCCTTAGGGAGGAGAACATAGTATTTAATAGTAAATGAGAAATTTGGTTACGAAAGAGTTGGTGGTGCACATTTTTAAAAACTATGAGCAGCGAGCATCATTTTAGGAAAAGATATTACCAGACAACATTGATAACTCTCTTGGATTTGGCTTGGGTCATTTCCTGTTTAATGAAGCCGCATTCAACAACTTATCTGCATTTGGGGTCATGGGAATGAGTCAGGGGTATAGAAAGGAGAGAATGGAGAATGTAGCTTGGCTTCAGGATTCAATTATAATGTGTTACACTTTATTATATGGAACATCAGAAAAATTCAGTCAATCCTGTAAGGAAAATTAGTAAAAAAACAAAAAAAACCAAAAAAAACCAAAAGTGAAGCTACTGATTATTCATTGATTCTGCAGAAGCCTTGAGGAGGAAGGAAATTTGAATAGTAGGCTCATAATTTAAGAAAGAAAATTGTAATACATAAGTAAATGACACCTATTGCAGATGTGCTTTAAATACCCTTGTAAAAATTAACTTTTAAAAGTAATCCATGCCCACTGTCCAGTGGTACTTAGTGTTCAACTTCTATTTTAATTATTAAGGTTTAGTAAGTGTTGCAGTTACTCTCTTCATCACATGTATTGCACACCAGAAACCAGGAACCATTGTGTGGCTTTAGGCAAATCATTTCTTTTCTAGGCCTCATTTTCCTCACCGCCTCTTTTCATTGATTTCTAAGCCTGTAATTGATCTGATTTCCTCCTAGTTTGTCAACCCTGCTGATTCTAAGTATTCTATTTGCATCATCAGTGTACTTGTTCTGCCACTAGATGGCATTAATGTACCTTTGAACCCTGTCACCTCCAGGTTTTCAGAATCTGAGGTCTGAAGGAGCCTTGGAATTTTTGCTTAATCCACCCCCCCACCCCCCTATTTAACAACTGGGGAACTAAGACTCAGAGGTTAAGTGACATGGCCAAGGTCATACAGTACCTTAGAACCTCTTGAATCCCAGTCATTTATCTTTCCCTCTATTGCACTGTTTCTGTAGGGGGCTTTTGAGGGAAATTCAAAGAGAGATCATGTTTTCAACCATTCCTGCTTTTTGATAATTATCTTTAAAATAATTTAAAACCATTCTTCAAGTGCATATATCATCATATTAAAGATAAATAGTTGGTCTGCTTTTGTGTTTCTGTACTGGCTCCCTCCGAGGAAAAAGCTAGACTGTCAGCTTCTAAAGATCACTGCCCTGCCTACAGCTTGCCTGCCTTCACAATTTGCCTTGGAAATAAGCTCCACAGAAATCTCCACCAGAGCGTCTCTGTCAGATGATTATCTTTCTCCATCCTTGCCCAGTCCCTTGGTAAGAGATTTGCCTTTCAGCTCTTTCCTCCAACCAAACAGCCATCGATTCTTCTGCTTCATCTTTGTCCACTTGCCTAATCCAGAGAGCTTTTGGAGGGGGGAATTAGATGATGCCCTGGTTCTTAAAAAATTGGTCTCCTGGGTTTTCCCAGCACATGTTAATTGGACTCTTTCCTTCCCCCCAACACCCCGCCCTCTCTACTGGTGACAAGGATGGCACTGCCGTAAATCATGGCTGTGTGTGGGGCAGACGGTGTAGCGGGGGGCGGCATGGTCACGTGGAGATGATGTGGGCTCTGGAGTCACACTGACTGGGCCTCGAATCTCTTCTTTTGCTGACTGCCTCTGGTCCATGGTCACCTCTTGAATGAGGGTGATATTTACTGCCTCACAAGGCTGTTGTGAGGAATAGATGAGGTTAATGTTTGGAAAGCTCGCAGTATCAGTGCTTGGCAAACATTGTAGGTGCTCATTAAGTGCTAATCTGGTTGCTGTTGTATGGAGAGGACAGCAGTGACTATAGTATATGAAGAGTTGGAGCCTAAGGGAGGGTGTCAGCCAGAGGAGCTAGTTTCTTCAATGGAGAAAAAAGGGAGGGATGCAGGTATGCCAGGGTCTGTCTCAGTGTTTTGGAGAAATAGTGTAGAAGTGTGCCGCCCAGTACGGTAGCCACTAGCCACATGTGGCGGTTGAGCACTTGAAGTATGGCTGGTCCAAACTGAGATGCTGTAAGTGTAGGACACACATCAGGTTTCAAAGACGTCATACGAAAAAAATGAACATAAAATATCTCGATAATTTTGTATATTGATAACATGTTGAAATGATACTATTTTGGATATGTAGAGTTAAATAAAGTATGTTATTAACATTCATTTCACCCATTTCTTTTTACTTTTTAAAATAGCTACTAGCAAATGTAATGAGGCTAGCATTATATTTCTATCTGATAGCATTGGACTAGAAGATAGAGACCTTTGGTACTCAACCATATACAACTTTAATTTGGGGAATCATGTGAGTTTTCTTTTTTTTTTTTGAAGCTTCTTTTGATTTTTTTTTCTTTTATGATGTTCTGTTCTTCAGAGCATGACCATCGTAAATCAAGATGCCAGTGAGGATAATATAGATTAAGTAATAGTTTAAAATGAAAAGAGTAAGAGGCACTGAATATTCTCCTTAGTCCGCCAAATTCCGAAGACCTCAATTGAGATGCAGGGTATGAATGCAGTTTTGATGGTTTAGTGGGTCAGCCAGAGCAGTTAGAAGATCCTAGAGTTGTTGGTTTTTTTTTAAGCCATTTCATGATTTCAAAGAATAGGATGTGTACAGAAGTCATCTCCCATCATAATTATATGTTATCAGTAGATGAAAACCTACTAGCAGTTAATGATTCTAGAATTTTCTTTCAGACACAAATTAAAAAGCAATTATACAAATTACCAAGAGCGAAAAGAGAATCATAATACTATATATTAAATTGCCATCTGCCTGGTTTTCATCAAATTTATTTTGGTTTTAGGACGTTGGTTACAAAATATTGACTTGCTTTGAAAACCTAAAGATCAACAGTAATCTCATCACCAGCTTGTGTTAGAGCTGTGAGATAATTGCTAATTTCAGACGTTTGTAACCTTCGTTTTTTCAGGTGGATTGAAAAATAAAGTTCTTTATTTACATCTTAAATTTACACTTGCTGTTTTTTATAACACATGTGAAATAGTTTTGTGGGGAGTTTGTCCTTTGCTGATGCAGGAAGCAAGCAGGGCACGTGCATTTTGAGAACTTCGAGGGCAATTCTCATTCTTCTTGATTTAGTCCCAGAATGAGGTTATACCTCATTCCAAGTAAACTTGCTGCCATGATTTATTGGGGTATGAGATGCTGTCAATTGTAAGAGGCACATGTAAGTGCCACCTTGTATAGAAAGTTGAATGCTGCCAATAAAACTCTGATCAGCTGTGGGTTATTAAGATGCATCTATTGCAGAGATGTTAAATGGAAAAAAAAAGTGTACCTTATAAATGATGAAATATAATACACAGATTTTGAAACTTTCAACTAGGTTAAAAGTAAGAGAGCTTGTTTTATATGTTGTTTTATACGTTAGCATCAGACCCTCCCCAAATGAGTCACGTTTAGTGAGTATGGAACTCTTTTCAGTTAATTCTGTAAATAACCAGACAAAAGCAAAGTGTAATGAGCTAATTTTTAAGTTGCTAGAGTCCCTTGATTGAGAAAAGTGAACTTCTAACTTTATTTCCACCTAGTACCTCTGCATCCCCCCCACCCCCCCAAACACACAGCCACCCCGTTTCTAGCCATTACCTATACCTCTAACAAAATCTCTTCTCTTAAAGGCTCCTCATAGCAGTTATTTATAGCCTCTTGTGAATTCAAGGCAAAGTGTTAAATTGCCCAAGGATGTTTGCTTTCTAAGCCTTATCTCTAATTATCGGCTAAAAATCTATATCTGCTTAAAGAAATTTCAGGCCTCAACTAGCCATATGGAACAAGTTTTGTAGGAATGGCAGGGGGAGGAGGGATGTAGGGGCAGCTTCCTACTTGCCTCTGTGGAAGGCTATGGACAGATAACAGAGCACCTCATTTCCTTTCCCACCCTAAAGTGTTCAACCAAGTCTGTCTGCTGGCTTACTGCCTTTGTACTGGAAGTCAAAGAAAGTAAGAAAGTAAACTGCATTCTGCTGCTGGCCTTACTAACTATATCTAAAAGGAAAGCAAAGTTGTAATAGCTGCATTTCTGACTAATTTCATTGAATTTTTATCAGTCTTATCTTCCTTTTGACAGAGGCTATTGAATTTTAAGGAAACCCTGTGATGTAAAGAATTCTTTTGTGATTTCAATAGCTACTTCCTAATTTACCTGTTTTCTACATCTCTAAGTTTACAAATCATACTGACTTAAGTCAGGCTTTCCTCTTTGAATGACTCTTTGGTAATCCAGATTCTCAGCCTGCTTTTTCTAAATTATTTTGGGCATGCCTAAACAGATACATGCTAGGGCAATTTGGCTCTTGGTTAAACTGCAGAAGTACTTGTGGTCTAACTTGAAGATGGAAGCAGAAATTTTTCCTCTCAAGTTTGTAATACATTCATCAGTTGTGAACCTGCTGATGCTCTGTATACTTTCTACATAGTTACATAGATGCTCAGTAAAAATGTTAGATTAATCCCACATTTATAATATCAGGGCTTGTCAACAGAGCTGTCCATTGCTTTCATGGAGTTGGTTAACACAAAAAATGGTCTTTCTCGGTAAAAGACGTGCAGTGATATTGCACGTGCTTTCAGTGTTGTATTAGCTTCGAAAATTATATGGAAAAATGCCATCTCCATTGCTAAGTTTCCTACATTTAAACTAATATAAAATGTAAGCCAAATTATAGCTCTACATTCTTTATAGTAGTGTAGTGTGTTTGTTGATAGTATCTTAAATGATTTTCAGGTTAATTCTATAAATGTCTATGTGTTTGAATGACTTTGTCTTTTGGTCTTTGCAGCTCGGGGTGTGGTTTTCTCTGGGCTGTGCCTATCTGGCCTTGGAAGACTATGGAGGTTCAGCAAGGGCATTTCAGCGCTGTGTGACTCTAGAACCTGACGTAAGTTTGTTTGTTCTTCTTTCCTTATTACAGCTTTTTGGTACTCTTTAAGTTATTTGAATTGTACTGCAGTTCAGAACAGCAATTCCTATGGGTCTGTAGTTTCAGTTATGTAAGATGAGTACACCTAAAATTTTTAAAAAGGTTGATCTCATGTTGAGTGTTCTTATCACAGTAAGAAAAGAGAGCGAGAGAGAGAGAAAGCGGCAAAAAGATTCAAACTTTGTATTATTTTATGTCAAAAAAAAAAGAAGAACACCAATTCCTTTTGTGGTGGAGGAAGGTATCTCTTTGGCAGAAGGTCACACCCTAAGTTATATGAGTTATAAATATAGAAATAAGTTTCTTCTCGTAATAGCTAAGTTATTCATTGTTTTGTTTAGAAAATAGTTTTGGTAGAACAGTTTTTTAGTTAAAAATATACTTTGCTGAGTATACAGCAAAGTGTCACATATATTTTGTTGCTCACCAGCATGTGCTGCCTATGTTAATTGCACTATTAGAAAGTTCTTTTAGTCTATAAATATTTGACAGCTTTACTGAGATGGTAAATAATTCGCATGCCATCTAGTTCATCCATTTAAAGTGTACAATATAATGATTTTTAAAATTATTTTCAGAATTGTGCAACCATCCCCACAGTCAATTTTAGAACATTTTTATTACCATAAAAAGAAATGCCCTGTACCTGTTAGCAGTCACTCCTCATTTCTCCCAAACACCTTCCACGTCTACCCCCCATCCCCACCCCTAGGCAACCACTAATGGACATTCTGTCTCTGTAGATTTGTCTATTCTGAATATTTCATATCAGTGGAATCATACAATGCGTGGTCTTTTTGACTGCCTTTCTTCACTTAGATTAATGTTTTCACAATTCATCCATTCTCTATTCAAAAATTTGAGAAACTGCCAGACTGTTCTCTAAAGCACCATTTTACATCCCCACCAGCAATGTGTGAGGGCTCTAATTTCTCAACATCTTTGGCAACACTTGTCTTTGATTATTGTCTGTCTTTTTGATTACAGTCATCCTAGTAGGTGGTATCTTGTTGTGGTTTCGATTTGCATTTCCTTGATGGCTGATGATGTTGAGCATCTTTTTATGTGCTTTTTGGCCATTTGTGTATCATCTTTGGAGAAATGTTTATTGATATCCTTTACCTATTTGGGTTATTGGTCTTTTTACTGTTGAGTTGTAAGAATTCTTTATATATCCTAGATACAAATCTGATATCAAATATATGATTTGCAAATATTTTCTCCTATTCTGCAAGTTGTTTTTCACTTTCTTGATAGTGTCTTTTGAGGTACAAAAGTTTTTAATTTTGATGAGGTCCAGCCTGTCTGTTTTTTCTGTTGTTGCTTGTGCTTTTGGTGTCATATTTAAGAATCTGTTGCCAAATCTAAGATCATGAAGATTACCTTATCTTTTCTTCTAAGAGTTTCATTGGTTTAGCTCTTATGTTTATGTCAAATCTGCTGTTAAACATATTCATTAAACTTGTTATACTATGTGTGGTGGTGGATATTCACTAAACTTATTGTGGTAATCAATATATCCCACCGATATATACACATATATCAAATCATTATGTAGTACACCTAAAAGTAATACAATGCTATATATCAGTTACATCTCAATTAAAAAAAAAACTAAACATCATTTCAGACAATGTATTTTTTTTTTTTAGTTCAAGAATTTTTATTTGGTTCTTCTATAGTTTTCATGTTTCTACTGAGATTCCCCAGTTGTTACCTTATCGTGTTCTCTTCAAATCTTTTTTTATATTTATAACAACTGCTTTGAAATTTTTGTATGCTTATTCCAACATCTCTTTAATTTCTGTGTCTGTTTCTATTTACTGATTTTTTATTTGGTTATGGATGAATTTTCCTGCTTGTTTGCCTGTCTACCAATTTTTAAAAATTATATCCTACACTTGTGGATGCTATGTTGTTGAGTTTCTGGGTTTTGTTGTCTTCCCCTTGAGGAAGGTAGAGTTTTATTTTGGCATTTGGTTAATTTACCTGTGAATCAGCTTGATTTTAAGCTTAAGGTGGGTCTGGAGTTGTCCGTATTCCAGAGTTGCTGTCAACCTTCTCTTGAGGTATAACCTTTTGGGGGCTGAACTTAATCCCACAGGTGATCAGTAAGAATTCTCCTCTCTGGTTGGTTGGAACTTGAATAACTCCCAGAACCGTGTGACCTCTAGAATCTCCATTCAGCTCGCAGCTGTCTGGTAGTTGTTCCCTGCCTGGCCTTAAGAAGTTTTGCCCTGCACACGTATAGCTTAATATTCAGACAAGGACTCAAGGAGATGCTTATTGAGATTTCTGGAGCTTATTGTCTGCACAGATCTCTCTTCCCTGTTATTTTGTCTTGCAAATTCAGCCACCTTTTCAGCCCTGAACTCTGAACTCTTTTCCCGCTCTTAGTAAGACTTGTTGTGCTTTGTTTGGTTCCTACCTTTCTGTGCTGCAGCCCTCAAAGTGCCTCTAGATAGAAGTGTAGGTTGATTGTTGAGACAACTCAACTGTCCTTCTCTCAGGGATCATAGTCCTGTGTAACCCTTTGTCCAACTTCTCAAAAACAGTTGTTTCCTAAATTTCGTCCAGTTTGTAACTTTTTATGGTGATAAGGCTAGTCTGGTACTAACAGTGCTCTGTCTGTAAGGAGAGGTCCATTGCCAATTAATTTTTATATCATAGGTATGGAACTTGAGAACTATATACTTTATGTTTTATAAAACGTGGAACAAAGAGGAACAAGCATAATTTATATCATTCTTGTTAGAATCAACATTTATATAGAGGCTTTAATTTATTTTTGTCATTGCATAGAGGAATAGGTAGAGAAGTATGTTTGATTGATGAAATACTTAGGCTTAACACTGGAGAACACATATTCCTTTACTCTTCCATCTGATGAAGGATGATGGTAAAATAGCAAAGCCTTTTATGATAGGAAAAACAATATTTTGCATTACTTTAGATTTGTAGTTAATCTATATATTGTGTAAATTATGTTGTAAATTGTCCAACTGTTTTGTAAATATAAATTTGGAAATAAAATCTTAGCAAACTTCCAAATTAGTGCTATAATAGTTATATCATTTTGTTGACCTAAAAAATTATTTATTTATTTATTTATGGCTGCGTTGGGTCTTCGTTGCTGCACGTGGGCTTTCTCTAGTTGTGGCGAGCGGGGGTTACTCTTCATTGTGGTGCACGCACTTCTCATTGTGGTGGCTTCTCTTATTGTGGAGCACAGGCTCTAGACGCTTGGGCTTCAGTAGCTGTGGCACGTGGGCTCAGTAGTTGTGGCTCGCGGGCTCTAGAGCACAAGCTTAGTTTGTGGCACATGGGCTTAGTTGCTCTGCAGCATGTGGGATCTTCCCGGACCAGGGCTTGAACCCATGTCCCCTGCATTGGTAGGCAGATTCCTAACCACTGTGCTACCAGGTAAGCCCTTGTTGACTATTTTTGTTCTAAATTATAAGTGTTAAGTTTAATTTATTTAATTTTCTTATACATTTTTAAACATACCTTATTGAAAATTAACATTGTAAAGAGTACATCTTGAGCTAGGAAAATATGTTATATTTTTTGGTTGCAGCAATTATACCTAAATGAGAATAGTCTGTAACTGTTGTCTATCATTTCAGAACGCTGAAGCTTGGAACAATTTATCAACTTCTTATATCCGATTAAAACAAAAGTAAGTGCATCAAAATAGATGAAGAACTTTGCTTCCAAAATAAATGAATGAGATTTTCTTCAACTGAACACTGAAATATTGTGCCTTACTCTTTGTCTTTTTCCCCTTGCCTACCCATATCTTTGAGTTAGAATGACTTAATATCGCCATTTGCATTCCAGGTGTAGTTTATTTCTTGAAAACATTTAGTATGTAATAAAATAAGAAATATATATATATTTTTTTTTAAGAAATATTTTTTGACCTCTTTATTTGATACTGAAGTTTTGTATCCTAAATTTCATTGCATGGTAAAAGCAAGCATGCCTTTAGTCAGTCAGCTCAACTGATAGATTCTTAATGATTGCTTGCTGTGTACTGGACATTATTGAGACATATAAGTATGAACCAATGTCTTCAGGGAGTGTGGGTTTAAAAAATAAAATATTATGCCATATTATTTTAAAAATTGATTAATAATATAAGTTGTATGTGGTAAATCTCAAGTGAGAAGTACAAAGAGGGCTATAATAATGGTAGGTGATATTTGTAGAACAGTTATATTCTCTGCCACTCATGTAGTCCTGTGAGGACCTCAGAGGAGAGAAGGTGTGTGATGCTGGTTCAGAAATGCTTCTGAGAGAATGTTGGATTCAAGCTAAAATTTGAAGAATTGGTAGAGGGGAGAGAGGGAAGCCTTTCAGGATTTGGAAATAAATGGTCATTAATTTGTGTACCTAGCATTCTGAATCCATGTGACCAAATGCAGAGTGACAGGCATGAATGCCACACTTTAGGATATAGGAAGTAAAATAGTCCAGCTCGAGACTAGTGAGATCTATAGTGGGAGATGAGGTTGGAAAGGTCACTTGGGGTCAAATGGCAGCGTGT
Organism: Aethalodelphis obliquidens; assembly: GCF_003676395.1. Taxonomy (NCBI): domain Eukaryota; kingdom Metazoa; phylum Chordata; class Mammalia; order Artiodactyla; family Delphinidae; genus Aethalodelphis; species Aethalodelphis obliquidens. The sequence continues at coordinate 17,788,999 of NW_020837956.1, read as the reverse complement.
TCTGATTATCTGACTGACTAGTTGAGACTATCCTGTTGGCAGTAGGAAGCCAGAGATTTCAGTGGGGTGATTTCATGAAGAAAGGAGTTTTTTAGGAAGATTTATCTGGTGACAGTGTGTGAGACAGAATAGAGTGGGAACTGGGGACAGGGAAACCAGTTAGGAGACAGCTGTGGTAACAGTCCAAGCAGGTGATAACTAGACTGGAAAAAGAAGGGGCAGATGCCAGTTTATAAAGAGAACAACCAACTGGGCTTACTGACTGGCTATAGAAAGCAAAGGAAAGGGAAGAGGCAAGGATGGCTGTTGCCCCAGTTTTAAATAAATGAATTAAAGGGTAGATATATTTCCATTTTTATTTTGCCTTATTTTCAAATTTAATTTTTCTTTGTGGATTCACAAGTATTTCTGAAGATACCATTAAATCCACATTACGTCGAGATCATGAAATGCTTCCGCTGCTCTTGAATGACGATCTACATAAGTAAAGTACTGTTTGTTCTGCTGCTCCCTTTGGAAAGTAATATTATGTTCTTGATTGCAACTGATTGTGTTAAAACTCACCAGAGACCCTTTTGGTTTAGTTAAAGCAGGGGCAGGGGAAGTCCCTGTCATAGTTGTAGAATGATCTCAGTGGGTTTTTTTAGTAATACTGATAATTTTGTATGTAGTGAGGCTCTTGATACTCTGTGTTGTCCTCCAGCCCATTAATCCTAAGAATTCTAATTGCTTTCTCTCTTAGTGGTTCTTGCACATTGTTCCTCAGCTTCTTTTTGACACTTTTTTGTCTTCCTGCAGCTCCATGAATAGGTTTTTGTGTCAAAGTGGGGTTGTAAGGTCAGAGGTAAATCACTCCTTTATTCTTGCCTCTTTACTCTTTGCTTACTTTGCTGCTGCTGCTCCAGAGAGAGCTCAGTTTTGACTCAGGAGATTGTTACTTCAGGGGCAAATTATTAATGCTCCTCTCAAAAGAATCCTACCCCTGCCTTAAAGTGACCCTTTAAACTATCTCATCTCTCCCTCTGCTGTCACCAGGTTCTTCACTAAAGTGCTCTTTCCCCCGTTTCATCTGATTCCCCTAGGCATCATGTCCCTACCAGTCCCGTGGGAAATTTTTCCATCTTCCTATATAACTGTCATAGTGCAGTATCACTACCATTGTGGGTTTGATAAATGAATCCGGAATTGAAGCTCCTTAGAAGGAAGTCATACCTCCAAAAAAAGGATTTCATTGCAAAAATTTTGAAGCCAAAAAATTGTGATTGGAGGATAGGAGGACATACAAAAAGGATAATCCTCCTGGTGTGGACTGCTGCTTGTTGAGTTCTTTTCCAGTAGGACAACTTCACCCCCACCCCCTATGTAGATGGGAGACCTGCAGAATCTCAGTCCACTGCCTTTGAAGGCAGTTGCTATCACATATGAGGTGGGCATAGGGAGTAGAGTAGAGAAAGAAAAAAGAATCACATAGAAACAATTTATGGCTGAATTTGAAGAAGTATTAGAGCAAGGGCACTTACATTTTTAACTGTAAAGGAGGGTGGGTCAAGGGATAAATGAATCAGTGCCATGACAACTTTCGGTAAATTGTTTAATATAGGGTATAAGAAACTAAACTGTGGTGAATTGTGGTTATGAAAAGACTAAAAGGACTTAATTGTAAAGAAATTTTGATTAGTACTATAGGTATATTAGAGAATGAGTAAACGATTTGTGTGTTCAGTGACTAGCAGGGAAGGTTACTAAAAAGAATTTACACTTCTTTTTAAGTGCTTTAGGGGGTGACTCTTAGAACAAGGGCCTGAGTCAGCCAGAAGACCCCCCACCATCCTCTCTAAAATTTGCCTTGAAGTCAGCAAAGAGGAGGGGTGTTGGTGAAACCCTGTGAGGCTCAGCAGGGAAAGGGAGGTGGACCTTGTAGTCTTAAGTTAGCAAATTCAAAGTGGCTCTTGGAGACGGAGATTTGATAGCATACCTTTGAAAGAGGTTACTATAGTTGTCCAGTAAAGCATTTATGATCTATAAGGGAGCCAGTAAAGTATTAAGAATCTTTTTGAGAGCTGAGATGTTTAACTTTTAGAATAGGTGACATGAAGTTCTGTTGATTTCCTTGTCAATATCAAGTTTTTAATAGTGTTTTTCTATTTTTTGAAGTAGCTGGGATAAGGCAAGGATTCTGTAAAACCACCTAGCCTGGTTTTAATTTTTATTGATTTATTTGGCTTTCTATTTTTTAGCTCATTTTGCATAATTTGTTCATAATGTTCTCTTATGAGTTTTTTAAAAATTACTAATTTTATATATACCATTTTTCTAAATTCTAAATGGAATTTAGTTAGACATTTGTCTGTTTCATTAGTCTTTTTCAAAAAGTCAACTTTTGGTTTTGTTGATCATTTATATTCTTTATATTTTATTTCATATTTTCTTCTTCCTTAGAATTTCTTTTCTTCTTTCTTAGAATTATTTGGTGTTCTTTTACAAAATTAAGTTGGATGTTTTAGCTCATTTATTTCCCATCTTTCATAATTATAATCAATACATATAAAAATATAAATTTCTCTCTAAATACTGCTTTACATATATCTTGCAGATGGTGGTATATAATGCTTTCATTAAATTCTAAATATTTTATACTTTCTAATATGAATCTCTCCACGCCCTCCCCCCACTGTAGGTTCCTTTTTTTTAGGAGTGCATTTTTAAGTTTGCAGGCATATATTTTTTTAACTGTCTCTTTACTGTTGATTTCTTATTTAATTGCAGAGAATATGGTCTATATACTTGTAGTTTTACTTTTTTTTTAAACACAACTCATAATTGTTTTTGGTCTCAATAATTATGTAAATTTACTGACATACTTCATTTTCTCTTCTCACCATTGATCATTTCTTATATCCCTTTACTTCTCTTTGAAGTCCCTTTTATTTTTGCAAGAGGAGATGCTTTAATAGTTCTTTTAAGTTAGGGTCAGTAGGTGGTAAACTTCCTTAGTCTTTGTACATGTAAAATTTTTTATTTTGCATTTATTCTTGAGTGGTAAGTTTAGTTGATTATAAAATTTTAGGCTGACAGTTATTTTTACTTTGCACTTTAAATTATTTTATTGCCTTCTACCATCTTCTGCTGCTAATGAAATATCTGCTGTCCTCTAACTGTCATTCTTTTATAGGTTTTAGGATTATCTTCATGTTCTGCAGTTTCACACAAAGTGTCTAGGTGTTGGTTTACCTTTATTTATTGGCCAACCCAATATAATGCTCAGTACACAAAATATACTTTTGATCATAGAATTTAGATCTTTGTTCAGTTCTGGAAAATGCTCAGCTATTACCTTGTCAAATGTAGTGTCTTGCCATTTTCTGCATTTATTTACTCTGGAATGTCTATCGAATATATGCTTAAATCTTACCTCTCATTCTTTCCTCTGTCTCTTTATTACTCTTTTATTTTTTAATCTGAATTCCTCACTGTTATCTTTCAATTCATCAGTACTCTTTTTGACTGTGTGTAATCTAGTTTTTGTCACATGTTGAGGTTTTTTGGTTTGTTTGTTTGTTTTTGTTTTGTTTTGTTTTTTGCGGGGTACGCGGGCCTCTCACTGTTGTGGCCTCTCCCATTGTGGAGCACAGGCTCCGGACACGCAGGCTCAGTGGCCATGGCTCGCGGGCCTAGCCGCTCCACAGCATGTGGGATCTTCCCGGACTGGGGCACGAACCCGTGTCCTCTGCATCAGCAGGCAGACTCTCAACCACTGCACCACCAGGGAAGCCTGGTTTGTTTGTTTTAATGTCTCTTGCAATTTCAAAATTTCTACTTGGTTTTTATATATGTCTCCCTATTCTTGTTTCATTTCTACTTGTTTTTGTTTGCCATTTCCTGTTAGGGAAATTTGAGGTGGTTTCGGGTTGTTTGAACCTCTAATACTGTTTATTAACATGAATGATTAAGGACTGACAGAAAGTCCACATGAGTATTTTATACATTTAGCTATAGTTTATTTAGCTATGGTTATTCATTATTGTTTTTTTTGTTTTTGTTTTTTTAACTTGACCTTCAATAGAGTGAAAGCTTTTAGAACTTTACAAGAAGCCCTCAAGTGCAACTATGAACATTGGCAGATCTGGGAAAACTATATTCTCACTAGCACTGACATTGGGGAATTTTCAGAAGCCATTAATGCTTATCATCGGCTCTTGGACTTAAGAGACAAATACAAAGATACTCAGGTAGGATATTCATATTTTGTTATTTCAGTTTGTGTTTGGTATTAATACTTCATTACATAATGTAAATTGTTTCCTTGACTCTACATAGGAAAATTTTGTTAAACACAAGTAATATATAAAAGAGGGCTTTTTTGTATAGTTGAATATTCTTAGTTACATATTAATTCTGGCATTCCAATGTCAAATATGTTTGTGTAATCATAGACTGAATATTACTGTGACTCAGTTATGAAAATCTGATATGTGGTTTACATATGTATAGTCAGCTTGCAGAAACTTAATAGAGTGATGCTTGTGTTATTTATAACTTTGGTTATCTCAGTGCAGTAGCTGGATTAACTCCCATACTCATTTATCCACTCGTTGAACAGTCATTTACTGCATACTTTCAGATTGTTTGAACAATATAGAAATGAAGACTAACATTTTCTTTGCACTGTTTAATGAGATGGTCTTCATTGGGATGAAGTCAGGACTGGTTGATTCTTAACAGTACAAAAAATACTATATCCTTTCAGAAACTATGGGAGACTTGAAGCCCCTATGTTTGACATCCAATAGTATTAAATATATAAGACCTTGTGGGTTTTATTGTGGGTGAAGAGAATGTTTAAAGATAGGGTGTATAGGAGCTTATAGGTTACAAAGTCCAGGGGCTTGAAAATTTAATACTTTATTTGCAATAATCAACATATATATTATTTAAAGTGATGAATTTGGAATTATGAAAAAACAAATAACATGTAATATATGATAATACCTCACTACTCTTATGGCTTATTATAGATGTACTCCAGCTGTTCCAAAATTTACCTTGTCTGGTTTCTGGTTTCGTAGCCCCAGCCCTCAACCTGTTTGCATGTTCTTGCAAATCCAGCTATATAATTCACTAAATTGCTTTAAAGCTCAGGTTCTGGGCAGTTCACTTAAAGATCTGTGGCTTCAAGTAGAACCATATGCCTACTTACAGGAGCATTGTTGACCCCTTCAATTACTTTTCTTTTCCTTGTTTTTTTTTTTTTTCCCCCTTTTTAACTGTTGTACATTAACCATCCATTATAGAAAGAAGGGACTTGAATTTTATAGAGTGAAGATCACTTAAAACGTGCATGGAAGCATAGCAGAGTTTTACATCCTAGAGAGGATAGGAACCCTAGCCAATCTGTTTGCACAGTCCTCTGGCCATCTAGTACTTGTCCTGTTCACCATTGTGATGGCTCTTTCTCTTCCGCACTTAGTGCCTTGGCAAAGGGCACTGATGAGGCTCTGAACAGATCTCGGTGTGTTGCTGAACCACTGAGGATGGTGCAGAGATTGCAAAATGCTTGTCTCTTGTTTATCTCAACTGTAATTTTTTAAAAGACCTTTCTTTACTAAGAAAGCCTTGTGAAGCCTGTTCTAAAATCTCAGGGAGAATGTAAATAATTTGCATTGGTAGTATATTCCATTTTACACTTGAAATAAATTCTTTTTTTTTTTCCTTTCACAAAGCTTGTTCTGAATGCATAGAGATGTATTTTGAGAAAAGGAAAAAAAGTTTTAAGAAAAACCCCAAAACTTCTCCCAGCATAAATTAAGATGCTTTCATTTAATTTTTATCTTAAATAGAGTTTCCAAACATATTTTAGTGATCATATTCACAGTTTTAAACTCCTTCCGGCAAATCTAATCATAAGAATTTTCACCCATAGCAAAACGGTGTTCTAATTCCCATTGAAAATTTTCTAATCCTCTACCTGTTTTAGCAGAGTATTTAACTTATATCATTTTTAACTTAAGTGAAAATTGAGTCGTTTCCTACCTAGAGAAAATTATTAGGATTTAGTTTAAATTCATGGCCAGCTAATACGTTGATTTCTTTTTTCCTGTAATTCTTTTGTTCCTCAAATTCAGAATATGAACCAAACCTCCTTTCATACAATAGTATTTCATCTGAGCACTAATATTTTGATGAGTTTGAAATTAGTTTTTATAAAAGTTCAGTATTTTTAGAAACAATCAAGGGTGGCATCTATATTCTTAAGACTTCTTCCCTCAGCATCCCTGCCACACACAGGAACACCAAGAATCATTCCTGTTAGACAAAATACTGCTTATAAACAGAGCACCTAGAAAAACATAAGGTGCTATAAAGATGTCAGATGGTATGGCTGTTAGCTTAATTTTTATATTTGGATTTGGGGAAATATTACTCAGAACGTAAGAACTAGATAACCAGTGACTTGCTCGGGTCAAATGATCATCTTTAGCACCTTATGATAGAGAACTTTCGGGTATTCAGATGGAGAAATAGCCACAGTGAGATAATTTGTCAGTTTATACTAGGCCCTGTTAATAGCTTTCTCCAGAAGTGTCACAGAATACTGATGGAGGTGTTTGCTCTCTGGCAGGTGTGGGTAGAATCACTCCAGAGTGGTTAAATCATCACTGAAGGAAGGTCTTGATGGCTGGTGTGGTCTCAGTCATATTTAGCTTCGTGGCATATTTGTGTCTGCCATCATGTTTTCTCACTGCTGGTCAGTGTGAACTGAGACAGTTGATAGATTGTCTGGAATATTTTTATCTTGGCTAAAATAATTTTACTGAATTTGACTCTGCAAGTTTGGTAACAGGTGTCTTTCAAAAAAACTCTGATATTCTTATGTTTCACACTACCTGACCTCATTCTATTTCAGTTTGCTTTAAAATTCTCTTTTTATCTATTCTTTTTCTACTTCTTTATAGATGTGATTACTGCCATTTTAATTTTTTTATTGTGTGTATGTAAATTCATATTCATTTTAATACAGACACATGATAAATTAACTATAAATTGTTTTTCTCACTATTTGTAATAGGAGAATGGGTGGATATACTGCCTTTATCATTTACTGCCTTTTGTCTCTATGTCCTAATTTTGACTAATGCATAGATTAGTATAACTCAAGAACACTGTTCTATAATAGATATTTATATTCATGTCTGGATTGTACACACTTTTATTAATCTATCATAAAACTAATTTTCATGTTTCTGTGTAATTAGTCCCTGTTTGATTTTCCAGTTTTCTACTATTGTTAATAGTGCCATGAATATCCTTGTAGACAAATCCTTGTGTACATTCATGCTTCTTTCCTTGGGATAATTTCTAATGTTGATGTGTTCATTTTTTTTCTTTTTCCTTTTCTTTTTATCTTTTTCTGCTCTTCCCCCATCCCCCCTCCTCCTCCCCTTCCTCCTCTTCTTCCTTCTTCTTAGATAACTTTCAGTCATTTGGGGAAAAATTTAAGTATTGCATTATTGCACCCCATTTGCTGTTTATAAATGGAAGAGGAAGGAAAGGGGATTAACATACATCCAGTGCTTACTATGTTCTTGGCACTTAACATGGATTATCTTTTATAGGGCATACAGTATTTGAGGTGGGTACTAAATAGTCCTCATTTTACAATGTATGAATATGAGACCCAGAGAGGTTATATAACTTGACCAGTCATATATCTAGTAGGAACCAGAGATAAGAATCACATTTAGGCATGTCTGTTTTTTGTGTGAACCAAGCCTTGAAGTCTATGGGAAGATTTATATTAAAAAGCACATTTCCCCATTATATTAATGTGCATTTGAACTATATCTAACAAAGTTTTTTTTCTTCAAATTGGGGTATAATTTACATATAATAAAATGCACAGATCTTAAGTGTAAGTTTGATGTGTTTTGACCATTAAGTATTCTTATGTAACTACTTCCCAAAAAAGATATGGAACATTTTCATCACCAGAGAAAGTTCTATTATACCCCTGTCCAGTTAACTGAGCCACCACCCTTTCCCCTCACCCAGGCAACTACTATCTGATTTCTGTCATCACAGTTCAGTTTTGCTTTCTCTTGAATGTCATACAATATGTATTCTTTCCTATGTTGTTCTTTGTGTGGATTTCTATTTGGGGAAGGAGGGAGGTGGTGTTGATGGGCAGTGGGGCAGGTTGCCAACCAGATTGAAGTCCTGGAGCAAGTGGTGGCTGGGCTTACCTGAGAGAGAAGAGCAGAGGGAATGGATATATTGTATACAAATTCTGTCTCTGTGAAGTAGATACTATCCCCATTTTACTGCTGAAGTATCTGAGGCTCAGCAAGATGAACTAATAAAGTTGATCTTTCACAGCTAACGAGCAGTCAAGCCAGGACTTGAAGTCTGACCTATTTAACCTAAAACCTGTGCATGCCTTTTCCACACGTGAAGAAATTTTTTCTTTTTTTGGTGAAGGAGTGAAAAAGACAATGTTAAACTGCCTACGTCTCTCTGATAACTGAGGTGTGGGGAAGCCAAGGGTCAGGGTTATCAGACCAGGAAACAGAGCAGGTTCTTTAGAGAGCTCCAAGTGGAGGGGGGACTTGGCCAAGCCAGGGAGGAGGGAAATGGCCTCATTCCTGGCCTCCAGCCCTCCTGGAAGTGTTTGTAACTGGACCTGAGGCAATCCTATTCCTTCCTGCTTTGAAGACCTCCAGGATTCAAAGGGCCAACGCCTTGTGCTTTCAGCCAAGATTTTGGGGAGACTTGGCCAAGGACCTCAAGGTTAGTGTTGGGGAAGAGGATAGTTATACTTTTCTCTTTGTGGAGATTAGAATCGCTGCTCCTCCATGTGAGAAAACGTCAGCTCTCTTCAGGGGCTAGTGGTGGTCCCCCACAGTCACACTCTGCTTGATGCAGTCCATGGACCATGGTGGAAGTGAGAAATAGGCTGAGGAAAGAGAATGAAACAAAAGTGCTCTATCACTGAAGTGATTAGAGATGTGGGTTAGAGATTTAGACGTCATTACATGAAGTTGGTGGTGTGGCATTGGTTTAGTTAGGAAGTGAGGGGCTGCAGGGCTGTTTATACTGATTAAAATGAAATCCCTCTAAACATCCAGGCTCAAAAAATATACTTAGATTATTTTATGATACACAAAATGAATTCCAAATGGGCTAAATATATGCTAAATAGTTTTTCATCTCCTAGAAAAATTAGCAGTACAAGTGGGTATTTACCATATTTCCTGAACTTTGAAGCAAGAAAAAAAAAACGTGAAGGAATTTTTATGACTTCATGGAAAAAATATGTGATGAAATATTTGTAACAAATAGAAAAGATAAAAAGCTAATAATATCCTTATTATATTAAGAGTTAACATCTGCTACAGGAATGAAATGGGACAGGAGAGAGGATTCAGAAACAGACTCAAGTATGAGAATTTAGTTCATGTTAAGGATGGCATTTTAAATCTGTGGGATAAAATAAAATATTCAATATGTATTGAAATAGTTGGCCAAGCATTTGGGACCCAAAATGAAGGCTCTGCTTCACTCCTTAAACCAAAATAAATTCAAATGGATAAGATATTTATTTATTCATTTATTTATTTGGCCGTGCCACCTGGCGTGCGGGATCTTTAGTTCCCCGACCAGGGATTGAACCTGTGCCCCCTGCAGTGGAAGCACAGAGTCTTAACCACTGGACCGCCAGGGAAGTCCCTGGATAAATATTTAAATTGAAATGGCTTGAGAAGCAGGATCATGTTGTAGGTAAGAGCATAGATTCTGGGGTTAGACAGCCTTTGCTTACTACCTCTGCCAATCACTAGCTATGTGACCTGAGCAAATTACTGACCACTTTTGTTCTTCAGTTTCGTAAAACAGGGCTGATATTATTAGTACCTCACAAGACTGTTGTGAAGACTAAGTAAGTTAATATATGTAAAGGGCAGAGAATAGTGCCTGGCACATACGAGTGCTGTGAGTATAGCTGCCATCAGCATCGTGATCGTATCGTCGCTATTATTGAAAAAGTAAAACCATAAAAGCACTAAAAAGAAAGTATGGTAAATATTTTTATAAGCTTGGGGGTGGAGAAAACATTTTTAATCATGACACAAAAGCCACACTCTGCTAAAGAAAAGATGGAGAGATTTGAATTGAAAACTTCTACACATGAGGAAAGGATGACTTCTGACCAGAGGGCTGGACGCCACTGTCCTGAGGAGGGACAGGCTGAGACATGACAGCCTTACTTAGTGCTTCCTGAACTGAAACTGGAAGAGGGTTAGTAGAAGCCAGTTAAGTGCCCTGGGAAGCGTTCCTCGTACTGTTCTCCACGTTGCCTTAGTCTTTCTACATAAGACTGCTGGATTCATTACCTGGGGCTATTCTACCAAATTACTACATGCTTGGTGTCTTCAAACAACAGAAATTGATTCTCTTCAGTAATGGAGGCTAGAAGTCTGAAATCAAGGTGTTGGCGGGGCCATGCTCCCTCTAAAGGCTCAGTGAAGAATCTTTCCTTGCCTCTTTCAGCTTCTGGTTCCTGGCATTCCTTGGCTTGTGGCTGCATAATTCTAACCTGTGCCTCCCTCTTCACCTACTTCACCTCCTTCCCTCATGTCTCTGTTTGTCGGCTCCTTTTCTTAGAAGAATATTAGTCATTGGATTCAGGGCCCACACTAATCTAATATGACTTCAGCCTAACTAATTATTTCTACAAAGACCCTATTTCCAAACGAGATCACATTCTGAGGTTCTTTTTCAACATGAATTGTGGGGGGGGACACTATTCATCCCACCACAACTTTCATGCTCCTTTTTAGGGAGAAAGCGGTGGCTTTGAGAATAGTGAGGCTGGTAAAGGTAAGGGAGTGTGTCCAACACACACCTCATTGGTAGCTTTGGTAGAAGGAGAGGCGACATGCACAGAGGTGCCCCTGAGAGAAGGCCAGAGAGACCTCAGCTGATCACATGAAGGTCTTGCCTAAAACAATACCAGAGATTTGAACATCTGGAAGGGACAGAAGGGATAATAAGAATAGGGAAGGAGTTGATAGAAAACTAATAAAGCTTTTCAAAGAGATACACTTACTTAGTCGTATGCAGTATTGAGAGAGAAGACCAGAATCCCATGCCACGGTGGACAAATTAGAATTTCTAAGAAGGATCTATTTTTAGGCTTCAGAAGATTGTGAGATTACCTGAAATATCATGAAAAAAATTTGTGTATGTGGCTATGTACCTATTCTGGGTAGAGGGTTCAAAACGCTCAATTAGATCCCCAAGGGTGTCCAGAACCTCAAGAAAAAAACCACAAACGAAATAAAGAATATCTTTGGAGTAGAGTATTAGGACTAGTTTTCCAATAAAAAGGCAAGTGGACCTTCCCTTATAATCACCATGGGTTAAAGTTTACCTGTATAGCTGTGTTATATTACAAATGCATTTATCATTGCTCTTGTTTTTTGAAAGTTCTCAAGCTTTACAAACTGTGCACAAATAATTTATGTGCACTCCCCCCACCCCCAGCCCAGTCCCCACCCCATTCCTCTGCTGCTCTTCAGGGCTGACTCTTTGGGAGAAGCATCTTGCTGCACAGTCTCCACTTCCCCTCTTCCTGTCCTCTTTGGAACCCACGCCTTCTAGGCTCATCTCCGCCAGCCTACTGAGCGTGCTGTTGTCAGGGTCTATATTGCCACATCCAGGGGACAGCTGTCAGCCCTCAGGTTTCTCAGCCTATCTGTTACACTTAACGCAGTTGATCTCTCTTCCTTCTTCAAATGCTTTCTTCGGCAGGCTTCCAGAATTTCACAACTCTTAAGCCACCAGATGCAGCTTCCTCATCTCCTTTGCAGAATCATTCTCGCCTTTCCTTCCCTATGAGAGCAATTCCAGGCTCAGTCCTCACGCTATTTTTCTTCCGCACTTACACTGCTACCCAGGGGATCTCACCATTTCCTTGGTTTTTCCCGCTCATCTTCCTGAGGATATGTATTATGAAATCAAGTTTTCCTCCACATGTCCCTTTAATTCTTTGTCACATAGGCTGTTCAATTTGTTTCTTTCATTATGGTTGCCCTTTCCAGATGTCTTACTTTTGTCCCTCTTGGCTCCTACTCCCTGGGGATATTGGCTTCTTGACTGGTAATGCGCACTTGGTGAGAGGGCCCAAAGCAAGCCCAGGACCAACTGTGCGCCTCCTGGTGAGTTTGGGCCACAAGGGGAGCTCACCTTTTGGAAACACCTTGCCACTGCCTCCTCCCACCACCGCCACCGCCACCGCCAAGTGGCCTGGCTCCTCAGGAAACCTTTCTTATCTCTGCCAGGCACTGCTGTCTTCCAGTCCCATCTTCCTGAGTAGTCATCCAGCAGGTGGGGGGCTGGCCAGGCCCTCTGCCCGCAGGCGGTACCTGCCTGGTCCCTGGCTTGCACTGGGCTGGCACTGCTGTGTTTCAGTCTCTCCACGTTGATGGCAAGTGGTGTATAGAGTAATGTGTGGAAGAAAAAAAAAAGCACAACTAAACAGCTTTTCTCAGCCCATCTGTGAACCTTGGTCCCTTGTACGTCTCCATCGTGGGCTGCTCTTCTCCACCAAACCAGGACCCAGCCAGTCTCTGTCTCTCCAGGGTTTCCCATGTGTTTGCTGTTACTTTCTCAGATTCATCAACTTTCTCTTTTTTTTAAGCAGTGTACAGAATTGGGGTTCAGAAAAAGAGGCTAGCAACGTGTTAGTGCATCAGCTTGTAGGCTATGTAATCTCCATATGAAGATGAACAATAAAACCGTTTTCACATTGGAAAATAATGGGTTCCGTACAAATTAAGAAAAAATTTAAATATCTTAAAAAGGAAATATACTTACTGAACAAACATTTGGAAAGAGATTTAAATTCACTAATAATAAAAGAGAAATTCAGAATAATAGCTGCGTATATTTTTAGTGAAACAAAATATCAAAGATTAAAACGCCTACACACACACACACACACACACACACACACACACACAGTGCTGGTAATATGCAGTGAAATGACACATGTTCATATACTACAGATGGACATCTAATTTGATTTAGCCCTTTTTGAAAGTATCCAGGTTATCTCTAGAGTCTTAAAATGTTTATTCCCTTGATTCCATAGTTCTGTTCCTGGAATTCTAACCTAAAGAAGCTTCAGTATGAAAAAAATCTTTAGGCACAAAAATATGCAGTGAAGTGTTCTTTATAATGATAAGGACAATGGCAGTACATGGAAACAGCCTAACTGTCTAACTGCAGGGGAATTGTTAAATAGACTGTGCTCTGTCAACCCAGTGGGAGGCTTTGAATCTATTAAAGTGATCTATCTAAAGAATATATGAAAACATCAAAAAATTCTATGACATAATGTTAAGTGAAAAAGGAAGATAAAACAGTTTACATAGTATTATATTTAAAAATTTACATACAGTAAAGAAATTAATGACAGTAGTGCTTGTGTTTGTGAATTTTATTTTCTCTTTTTATTTTTTATTAGCTCCAATGTCTTGGGGAAATTTTTAAGTTAAAAAAGAAAAAACTACAAAAACCTGTCTGGTTTGGGTTGATTCAAGATTTGGCAAAAAAATGATAATGAACTGATCAAAGTTATTGGCATACATATTTCATAAAAGAGCAAATCTTTCCAATAAAAAGAACTTATTATTAGAAAGGAAGGAACAACAGAGGAGTAAGGAGCTGTGCTTTATCATTTAATACAGCAAATGCTTGAGAGCAAGAGCCAGGATGCGAGCTGCAGGTTCAAATCCACCTCTGCCTTCCCTAGGTGTGTGACCTTGGACAAGTTATTTACCTTCTCTGTGCTCCAGTTTCTTCATCTGCAGAATGCAAATAACAAGAGCACCTTCCCCCTAGGGTTGTTAGGAAGATTGTGTTCATAGAGCCCCCGGCTCATAGGAAGGTGTATATGTATGAATATTACCTGCTATCATCATCGTCTTCTCTTCATCCTCATCAAAACTCAGGAGGCCAGTATCACTTGTGTTCAAGACCCAGCTCCACCATTCACTTGCGTTGTGCCCTTGAGAAGTTCATTTTGCCTCTCATGCTTCAATTTCTTTGTAAAGTGGAGATAATAAAGTCCCTGCTTCCTAGGGTTACAGTGAGAACTAAATGAAATCATGTTGGTCGCATACTTAGAATGGGGCTTAGCACATGGTGAGTGCTCAGAGCAGGGGTGGTGGGAGGTATTGAGGGCTGATACCATGGTGGTAGCGTTTGTTCTTCTTTAGCTCCATTTTAATCCAATTAAGTATAGGGGCACATAATGAGTGGGCGACGATGAGGGCTTTGCTGTCCCCTTTTGACAGAGTAAGGAAGTTGAGGGTCAGTGATGATTGTGATAGTTTATAGGTTTATATTGCTTTACAGTTTTTGAAGCTCTTTACCTGTATATTGACTCCTTGATACAACAGTTCTGTGATGTTGCAGACAGAAGACCTGTCCTCGTTACCACTGTTTAGCAACTTCCTAGCCATTCCCCCATATTCATGGTGGACTTCAGCAACCGACTATGTATATCTTCCTCCCCACTCTAGATCTACTGTTCTTGAACACTTGGTTTTAGGTAGATGGCACGTCCAATACTTTGGACTTAAACTTCTTTGCTCTCATCTTATTTCATAGGAGCAACCCATCCAAGTGGCCATATCTTGGATCCTGTTTCCCCAAGAATCGTTTACCTCTAAATTCTTAAACTTTAGGACTCTACCCTTCAGCCTCTTATTACATACTTAATAATTTATAGTTTTAACTAGTTACTGATGGGTTCTGTAATCATATTTTTACCCAGTTTACAGTAGATAAAAACATTTACCTGTTAAAAAAAATCTTTTTCACCTTTGATGGTGCAAAGGACTATAATGCAGGTAAACTTTGTAGACTGCCCAGGAGAAAGTCATAATCCTTGGTGATTCATTTTATCAGAGAAATCCTACTACAACACCCTTTGCTTTTTTTAAGTTAAAAATATGTGTTTACTAAAGAAGGGTTAAATATATGTTAAAAGTTACTATTTTGGTAGTCAGTCTGGATAACAAGAGTGTGATTTTTCTCACCAGTTAGAGGGAAGGAAATGATGATATTAACCAGTAAATTATAACATTAATAGTTTTTTTAAAAATTTTATCACTCTAAACCCACTTTTGAAGATTACATATTAGCTCCATTTGTTACTACATTTTAATAACTCTTATTTTTTTCCTTCAGTTTATGGGGCTTTCTTAATTGCAGGAAATACCTTTTTAATTAACGTTTATTAAAATAGAGTGAAAATATAGAAAAGTACACAGGTCATAAGTAAACATGAATTTTCACGAAGGGCACGCACTTGTGTAAACCACCCGGGGCCCCCCCCCGCCGCCCCACGCCCTTCCCCGAGTGTGAGTCCGAACATCACCAGCATCCCAAAGTCCTCACGGTCCGTTATAGTCTTTGCCCCTCCCCCCTCCACCCACACACACCAAAGACATAATTTTAAAGTTTATAAATGAATATTCATGTGTGCTGTCGTTTTTTGTTTCCTCTTTGCCAATCTTTGTATTTATTCTTTTTCTCTATTTTTAAATTTTTGTGTTATTAAAGTAACACATAACATATAGTTTTTACAAGTTAAGTCGTAGTATAAGGCTTATAACAAAATACAGCAATTTCCTGCTCCACCGCTCCCCCCTCCTATTTTTTATTAACCAAATTTTAGGTATTATCAGTTGACTTCCTATTATAGTAAATAAGGACTTAATTCTTTTATATTAGCATTTCCACTGCTTCCCTTTCTTATTTTCCCAATGTATTTATATTAAAAATTTTGGTTACATGAATATTTTCTATTAATATTATATGCCTATGCAAATTATATTCAAAATAGGTATTACAAGATAATATGATTGGGGGTATTTTTTGCTTTTTGTTTTTTATGATGTTAATACTTGTCTTGGTTTTCATGTGATTCTCTTTGTGAGCCTCTTGTCTAAAATCATGATCTCTCATGCCCTCCTTTTTCTGGCTTTAGCTCTGCATACAGTCGCTAACCCGTGTACCTGCCAAATCCAGCAGAATCTTCCAGTCCTGATCTTCTGTAGATGTACTCTCCTTGTTACTTTCTCCTTCCCTGGTTTCCATGACATCGCTTTCTGCCACCTTTCCTTTGTGCATAGACCTCTGTTCATCTACCCTCCTTTTAAATGTTGTGTTCCCTAAGACTATCCTTGGTCTGATGCTTACCCAACACAGTCTCTCTAGGCAATGTCTGCCGTGGCCATGAATGACTTCTATTATGTATTCTTCTATATAGAACTCTCTTCTAAGGCCCAGATCCAGCTATTTAATCATTGTACATCAAATAGAGAGTATAAAAACAAATTTGTTATTGCCTCCCCTTATATTCAGGGTCTCTCTACTTATGGTATCTGCATATGAATTGGGTAGAGGTGTTTGGTATCTGCCCCCTAACCCCAACACAGAGGCACTCTATCTACCTCCTTACCCTTTTGCAGTTCCCTCTATGCACCCACAAATACACACACACAACCTGCTTCACCAACTTTCCCCCTCTCAAACAGCAGTACTGCAGCTCTCCATTTTTATTAGCAAGAAGGCCAAAATATTTTTCTTCCCCTTTGGCTACTCATCGTGGCTAAAATGAGGGGATAGGGTGTTGGGCCAACTGTGATATCCCAGAAAAAACCAGAATTTTACTAATTTAGTATGCTTCATTTGTCCATGTTTTATAACTATTTCAATAGACCATCTCTTTCGAAGTATGTTAATCCTTGAAACGTTTACAGAATGATTACTCGAAACAGGTAGTGCACATTCATACCATTTCTCCTGCATTGTGACTTTCATATTTAAAACCATGAGTGGAATTGTAATATCTATTTCATTACTTTCAGATTTAAAACTACATGTTGGATTGTAATGTGAATTTATAGGCAGAGATAATTTACCTTGTCCATCAAAAAAGAAAAAAGCACAAGTGAGTGTTCTCCTGTCCGCTTTTCTCCCTGTATATAATTAGGACCATAAGTCTGAGCTCACATTCGTAACAGTGTTCATGGGCCAGAGGAGCCCTGATTCCTTGGATGCGTCTCATGCCTAGATCAGAATGCTCTACGGGGAGACGGAGCAAGGTGTCACACTGGTTGCATTTCTCTTAGCAAAGCTTTCTGAAAGAGGTGTGTTCATTCAGTCTTTCTTTAAGGCATAAGTACTCCTTGCATCAGAGCTGTGTGCCAGGCTTGATGTTAGATACTGGGGACACAAGGTGATGAAATGTGGTCCTCTCCCTGAAGTGGAGAGGAAGAATAAAGATGTGGCACCCTGTCTCTTGGAACCTTGCCACTCAGAGTGTGATCTGTGGACCATCAACACCAGCATCACCTGGGAGCTCGTTAGAAATGCAGAATCTCAGTTAAGACGGAGCGGCATCTCCATCCAGGATTCCTCATTTACAGCGAGCTCCTGGGTGATGCCAATGCTGTCCGTCCAAGGGCTGCACTGAGTAGCAGCAAGGTGTGAGGGCAGTCTCCTCGAGCTGGTTCTTTAGGTGGATCCATGTGTCTTTGCTGGTCTTCTGTCACAGGAGTGGATGACGGAGGATGCACTTTCTATGCTTCCAGGCAGCCTTGAGATACACAGCCTAATATAGATGTGACAGATGTAGCTTGTCATAACAGTGTAACCCACGGTGGGGCTCACCTTAATTCATCTATCAGCATTCAAGGCATCTGATTAATGAAAATGAGATGGCCACGAAATTGCAAATGGTGAGCGGACCTGGGGTAGTTGGAAGGTCAAGAGCTACTTTGTGGGTACCCTGCATACCTAAGGCAAATGCACTAGCAGTTTATTATGCAACAATTAGGAAGGGCCAGGACCTCTTTTAGCAGAATTAGAGTGTTATCACTGCAGTCCAGGTGGGAATAGTGAGGTCCAACCTAAAGGAGGAGAAGCTGGATTTAGGACTCATTAGGAATGTTGAATCAAATTGGTTACATGTGGCCCAGCCAGGAGAGAAGAGACTCTAGGTTGGTGCTCAGGTCACTGGCTCTGAGACTGCAGGAGGAAGAGGGATCTGGGATCTAGGTTTCCCTCTGGGATCGATGGAGCATGAGATGTTGATGGGACATGGCTGGTAGATATGGAGGTGCACAATCCTGGGGCTCCAGAGAGGAGTCGGGCTGGAGCTGCGCTGACAGTATCGGGTAGACTTGGTCATAGTGTATTTGCAGCTACAGGTGTGGAGCAGATCATTCAGAGAGAGCCCTCAGAGTGTGAAGAAAGGTGCACAGAGCCTAGGGCCCTGTGGAAGCAGAGCCCTCCAAGGAGCCTGAAAAGGGACACTGGGAGAGGTAGTCGGCCTGCGATTCCAGACCGTGGTTCGGGATGGCTCGTCTTGTATTTTATTTTTCAAAAGTGACGGGTGATATTCTTACAGGCCTGACAAGGTTTTTCACTGTCATCTTCGTTGATGGTGAGGGTAGCTCTTTGTTTTTAGTTATTGTTTGGTTGTTTCTAGCTTCCCAGTTTCTCCTGTGCATCTTTTAAGGTCCTTACAGTTCTGGTCAGGGCAGTGATGGATGGGATGGCTGATCGTAGTGGAGATGTTGCATCTGGCCTCAGAGGAAAGCTGCAGGAGCTGTTTGGCAGAGTAACTTCAAGAGTGACGAACGACGGAGAAATCTGGAGGCTATATGCCCAAGTGTGTGGAAATGGGCAGAGTGACAAGCCTGATGAAAATGAAAAGGTGAGTCGTGCCTCAGTCCTCCGGGGCTTTTGCCTTCTGTTTGAACATAGGTGTAGTGGATCTGCTTTTTTGATGGTTGGAGGAAGACTGTGATAATTTGAAAGGTAAGATGAATACGCTCAAGTTTTCAGGTGTGATTCAGAGTTCTTAACATAAGCACCCTGAATTGTGGACACGTTAAGATTTGTAAGTATTCATCTTTTTTCTTTCCATGAATTTTTCTTAAATAATTGTTCTCTGTTTCCTGCAAAAGGGTCTGTCTTAACCTGCTCTCCCTCCAGAGCTGCAGCGAACAGCTGGTTCTTGTTATTTACTCCACACCCCTTTCTGCAGGCTCCTTCCTGAAGACTAAGGTAGACGGTACAAGGACAAAAGAGTGTTTAAATCCGAGATGGAGACTATGAAAAGGAGAAAGAAAAAGGGGCTAGATAAGAATATCAGAGAGGAGCTTTTAAAGTCTAAACATAAAATATTTTACAAAGGTTACCCTGCCCCTTTCTCACAAGTGCAGTAGAACACCAGATAGATTCAAGTTATGCCTTAGCTTCTTATCTTAGAATGTAGATGCACCTCCAGAGTTTCCAAGGTTGGAATACTAAATATTTTGTGCTCTTTTCAAAACATCCACAACAAATCAAGTGTAATTCTTGTGTAAGTTTGGAATTCGCCACAGTACAGCTAATCTGTGGGATTCTTAGCCATTCTCTCCTCCCTCAGTCCACCCAGCTGGCTTCCACCAAAGCCCCGTCAGCCCAGAGAACACATACTCACACGCAGGCATGCACACACTCCTGCTTTCCGTCCTTCCATTTTGCCTTGAATTATGTCCCCTGTTTATGTGCAGAATTAAGGGTACTCTGAATTCTCTGATCTGTGACTTCTCCCTCAAGAATCCACAAGGGTGGGGTTGTGAAAGAGAGTGTTTTAAACATCTGTGAGTTTACACACCTACCAGTAATTCAGTAGTTTTCACCAAGTTCACACCTCATTCTCTAAACTGGTCTCTCAAGCTGATGGCTGTAAATGCTAGGGAAATGTGTATACTTCTTATAGATTTCCAAACCAAGCGTTTTTATTTTTCTGTTTGGAGGGAAGTGTCTCTATCCAGACACATCCAGTTGATTTCTTTTAATTGCTCATTGCTGTTGGATGTACATCTATGCCCCTTCTTTGATGAGAATCATAGAAACTGTGCTACATAACAAGAGAGACTGGTTTTTCGGTTGGAATTAGTTCCATATGACTTCCAGGAAGCTGAGTTTGAAATGTGAATTCTACTTGTTAATCTGAAAGTTGTTCTTTTTCTTTCCTCAGGCGTTCCAGTATCTCTCTAAGGCATACAAGTGTGACACACAGTCCAGTTGTTGGGAGAAAGATATTACATCATTTAAGGAAGTGGTTCAGAGAGCCTTAGGACTCGCACATGGTATTTGATGTGATGTTTGATATCCATGGCATATTTTAATGTATTTTTACTGATAAGAAGTATTAGTCAAAAGCAAAGTTCCATTACAAATAATTTCAGGTTATTTCATTATATTAAAATTGTTGTAGTTAATTCAGCAAATATTTACAGACCAACTATTATGTAGTAGGCACCCTGGAGCAATAAGAAGAAATAGGCTAGAGGCTTAAATAGTGTTTGAATAAGTGACAGATGATAGAAACTTTAGAGATAGGAAATACTTTTACAACTGTATTTAATCTTCACTTCACACAGAAGTAACCTTCTCCTGCATTGATGATGTAGTAGTGAGAAAATATTAACTTTTCCTGACTCATGTTCTTCTTTTATAAATGAAAATATTCATAAAAATACATAGATTTCTGGAGTGCATAGCAATATACATAAGAGCTATGGCATATACAAAGGAAATTACAAATATAATCTAATCCATAACTTTGGGAAATTTAGTGGGTGATATTTGAGGGGAGGGAAAACCTTACATATAAAATTGTAGGCCAGTTGGGGTAAGATACTCCAGATAAAGGCCGCCTTTAATTATTTGCATTAATGAAAAATATACTAGTTAAAGGTAATAATGCACTTTTATATTTATGTTTGAATATAGGCATGTGATGCCCTGGGAATGCAATTCAAATAAAATAATGAAGCCACACTGTCAAGAACTGAATCACAAGGACTGTGAACCTATCCTAAAGTCCTCCTCTAACTTCTGCAACTAATAGTTGCAGCAAATAGGTAGCCAACAAGGGACAATAAAAAGGGCAGAACTTTGGACTCAGGGAGGCCCAAGTTCCAGGACCAGCTCTACCACATACTAACTAGGTGACTTGGGGTCACCATTACTTAGCTTCTCTGACTCTTAGTGCCCTCATGGGGAAACTGGGGATAACCTACCTATGGTTGTTATGAAAAATAAGTAAAAACATATTTAAACACTTACCAGTATCTTACACATGGTTTAAATGTTAATCCCTTGCCTCCTTACCCCCACCCTGTTCCTTCTATGGTAGAGGATCTGGGCTGTATGATAAGGGACTCAAAACTAAAAAGAAAAAAACGAACAAGAATAAAGTTTAACTTTGCCTTGAAAGAAGTCATAGAACATTCAAACAATTTAGAAATGGGCTTAGTAGTTAATAATTACTTATCTTTGACAAAAGGATATAACTATCCAAAAGGTTGAGATAATTGCCGATAGACCAGTGGAAGGATGGTCTAGGGTGGCTAGAATTTATGTAGCTTGTGCTGGCCTCCTGGTGGGTGGGCTTAGATGGAGCTCATTCTTTATCCCTTTGGCCTTTGTGGATATGGTACTGTATTTCAGTAAACCCATGCTAAGCAGTTATAACAGGGTGCAATTTTCTCTGAATTTATCTGAGCTACTTCAGCTTGCCAACCCTAAACATTTCGGTGAACAGCAGGCTCTATAACAGTCAAAGCCAAGATATTTTCTGTAATCACTAAGTGATAGTGTTAAACCTGTCAAATATAAATATGCAGGTTAAAGAAGTACTCTAGGAAAAATCTTCATTTTGCCTCTTAAAGTTGATTGCGAACTATTTTTGGTACCTTTTTTTGTTTTTTCATCCAGGCAATACTTAGAGAAAAACAAGTGTCTGTTCTTTTTTTAAGTTTCCCTTTGACTTAGTGAATTATGTGTTCGTGCTCCTGCAACATTTTAAGCATACTTGAGTGGATGCTCAGCTTTCTTTTCTCGTGATATTTTAGATTTATGGAGATAAATCTTAACCTTTTCTATGTTGCTTTTGTATACCAGTGCTTCATGGAAGAAAGAGCTGAGTTTCTCTGTTATTTCTGTTCTCTTTTTTTAACTTTCTCCCCATCACTGTTCTCCACCTCACCCAATTCTGGAAAAGGAAATATAACATTTAGAAAAATCTCCATATGATTTATTCCCTTCTGGGTTGCTATTTTTAAGAGTAGCCACGTGCTTCAGAAAGCTTGGTGTAAGACATTGTGGTCTCCACGTAGTGTTGGAGACCCTTCTATGATAGTGTTGTCATCGTGTACCCATTGTTCTGTCTGGAAGGTATTCATTTACAGTGTCTGCTGTTCTGTCTTCTGGGAAAGAGTGGACAAAAGTTCGTTCCTTCTTTGCCATCCAGGAACTTCTAAAATAATAATTACACATTTTAACTACAGTCTGCCTGGAGGAAGCACAGCTGTCTTGGATTTCCCGATGATTTGAAACAGCAGGTTGTTTCTCTCTCTCCCTGTCTCTCTGTCTCTCTCTCTGTCTCTCTCTGTCTGTCTTCCCCCCCCCCCACCGTCTCCCCATCTCTAACGCCTTTTGGAAATGGGATTGAGGAAGGGGACTAATGGAGCACTGTTTGTCTTTTTGCTTTTTTGTTTTTATCAAAATGACAATGAAGGATTGAAAACAGAATCACAGCTGTTTTTGATATGTTACTAGGTACTAAATAGCCCAAGTACCTCAGTAATAGCAGTTACAACCTTCCTCTATTATGGGACACAGACATCATAATCCTCACTATCTCCATGTTAACTGTACCCTTTGAAAATGCGTGTAACGTTGTTGATTACCATGCATCCTTTCAAAGTCTGATTATTATTTTAGAATAGGAATGTCAAGCATAGTTCTCACCAGCCATGGAAGGTGTTAATGAATGGCAAAACTATTTTGCCAGGCACAAGCAACCTCCAATTGGTGAGAGTTTGCATACAGAAAGAAATCTGTTTTCCATCCCTGTTCTGTGATACAGGGTACTAAGTAAACTTCAGTTGTTGCACTGTTTAGTGTAGTTTTAAAATAGGATCTGATTATTGATCTGTTTGTAGTGAGCATAATTTAGAGGAACAAGAACAAATCAGTGGAGAAATACGAGGCATTTTAGATATATATATATATATATATATATATATATAAGCAAGACATTAAATATTATTTATTCCAAGTTAGTTTCATTCTTTTAGAATTTCTCATTTTGTGCATGTTTTATTATTTTTTTTCTTTCTTAATTCAGCAACATTTTATTTTGCCCCTCTGCTCACTAGGCATTTACTGTCTTTTTTTTTCTTTTTTTATATATACACATTCATATATATATATATATATATGTGTGTGTGTGTGTGTACTTAAAAAATTTTTTTTAACATCTTTATTGGAGTATAATTGCTTTACAATGGTGTGTTAGTATCTGCTGTATAACAAAGTGAATCAGCTATACATATATCCTCATATCCCCTCCCTCTTGAGCCTCCTTCCCATTCTCACTATCCCACCCCTCTAAATGGTCACAAAGCACCAAGCTGATCTCCCTGTGCCATGCAGCTGCTTCCCACTAGCTATCTATTTTATATTTGGTAGTGTGTATATGTCAATGCTACTCTCTCACCTCTTCCCAGCTTCCCCTCTCCACCCTGTGTCCTCAAATCCATTCTCTACATCTGCATCTTTATTCCTGTCCTGCTCCTAGGTTCATCAGAACCATCTTTTTTTACATTCCATATATATGTGTTAGCCTATGGTATTTGTTTTTCTGTTTCTGACTTCACTCTGTATGACAGACTCTAGGTCCATCCACCTTACTACAAATAACTCAATTTCATTTCTTTTTATGGCTGAGTAATATTCCATTGTATATATGTGCCACATCTTCTTTATCCATTCATCTGTTGATGGACACTTAGGTTGCTTCCATGTCCTGGCTATTGTAAATAGAGCTGCAATGAGCACTGTGATACATGGCTCTTTATGAATTATGGTCTTCTCAGGGTATAGAGGCATTATATTTTTACAAAGCTCTTCACTTGTTCTTTTTTTTTTAATTAATTTATTTGGCTGTGTTGTGTCTTCGTTGCTGCACAGGGCCTTTCTCTAGTTGTGTTGAGCAGGAGCTACTCTTTGTTGTGGTGCGCAGACTTCTCATTGCAGTGGCTTCTCTTGCTGCAGAGCATGGGCTCTAGGCATGGAGGCTTTAGTAGTTGTGGCACGCGGGCTCTAGAACGCAGGCTCAGTAGTTGTGGCGCACAGGCTTAGTTGCTCTGCGGCATGTGGTATCCTCCCGGACCAGGGCTCGAACCTGTGTCCCTTCATTGGCAGGTGGATTCTTAACCACTGTGCTTAACCACTTGTTCTTAAAAAGCATTAATAGGCAGGCCCTGTGCTAGGAAGGGTTACACGCTCTTGATAATTTCAAGTTTTAGGAAAATGGGCTCTCCAGAATGCTGGAGGTAGAGGTGTCGGGAATGAGTGACTGTCCTCTCCCCTACTTCTTGCTAATGGATACCAAGCATGGCTTAGTGACCCCAGAGCCTGGTCGTGGTCACGTTCCCTAAATGCAGGCGCCTAGGTTGTTGGCGTCACTTCTTCCAGAATGGTGATGTAAACTCTGAATACGAAAATGCAGCAAGAATTGAGCTGTAGATATCTGGCACGTCACTTCTTTGGGCTGGTGTCATCTGCAATTGTGATTCCCCATTAGGGACTCAGTACCGTGAGAAGCCACATTAAGATGAGCTGTATATGTTTTTGTTCTCTGTGGGTACCTTGTGTTCAATTAGACCTTGTCTCTGCCTAATTTCATTACTCTGTGCTTGTGTGTGTGCACGTGCATGTGTGTTTTCACGGTCCATTCCCAACAGTCTGTAACTCACCAAATATCCCTCATTTTCCTCAAAATTTTCCTTTTAGCAATAAGCTATCCTTCTTAAGGGATAAAAGGAAAATTTATGCATATAACTTATTTTCCTTTCACCAAAATAAAACTTGTCACATAGAAATATTTCTGAAGTCTGTTACTATAAAATCCTGATTAACTAATTGGTTTTTGTACTTACAAATTATCATTATCAATTTTTAATGGATGTTTTCCCCATATTTATCTTCCAGTGGCTATAAAATGCAGTAGAAGCAAATCCAGTCCCCAAGAGGCTATACAAGTGCTTTCTTCAGTGCGACTCAATTTACGGGGCTTGTTATCTAAAGCAAAGGTGAGAGTGAAATGTGAATTAATTAGAATTATCACAGAAAATAAAAGGTCTTTGGTGTCAGCCAGGTGCTCTTAAGTCTTCCTTCACATGAAGGATAATTTTAGGCCCATGTTATATTTTAGACATCAGCCCCCAGGTGATTAGTTGTACTGGTGAGGAGATCATTGACCCAGTGGCTAAATCACCCTACACATGGGTAACTTAGGAGTCTTTGAAATTAATATTTATAATCCGGCTCTTGATGCTTTCTTTAAGTCAAATTAAAACACTGCTCTACTACTTACTATCACTTTTTCCCGAAGTGTGGCATATATACTACTAGTAGCACTTGGGTAAACATTTTATTTTAATATGTATTTATTTCAGTGCATCTCAGAAAAAGTATAACTAGCATATCAAACCTACAATTTCATGAATAGTATTGCTTATTTTCTATTTACAGTAGTGTTCTAATGTTTCCTTTAAAATACTTTTATTTAAATAAAAAATTGATTTAGAGACGAATATTAAGTAGGTGATATATGGATTTGACACAAATATTAAGGTAGATAGGTTGACTCAAGCCTGACAACTAAAACATACGGTATCAGATTACAAATGCCAACCTATGATCCAGTGCTAGGATGGGGACACCCGAGAATTATGGAGGGAGGTTTTTTGAAGATTGGACTCCACATCTCTACCTGGGACAGATCGGGTCTGGGACAGAGCCTGGGAAGTTTGTGTTAAATTTCCCAGGTAATTCTAACATGCAGCCAGGTTTGGAGTACACCTCAGGAACAAAATTTAAAGGAATATAACTTCTAACACACTTTAGCACTTTTTTTTCTAATCTTTCCTTGCCTTCACTATTTAATCCTGGGTTGCAAACTAATTTTACTTCACTTCTGAGAGCAAGTCCATGGCAAGTGAAGGTCACTTCTGGACACATGTAAAAACCTTTCCAGACTATGCTTTTTATTAATTGATGATCTTTTCAGATCAGAGCATCATTTTTGCCTCTTTAGATTATTAACTCACTTTTCTGTCCTTATTAGTCTGCATGCTGGAACCAGGTTTCTGTAATCTACCTGGGGAAACTGTATTTCCTCCCAACAGGAAACTTCAAACAACTTCCGATTATGAGTCTCTCAGAAAACTGCAAGAGCTCTCTCAAAGAAAGTCAAGGTAGCAGACTTTTTCTGTGACTCTCCTTCCCAAATTGGGAGCTAATTTTCCTAGTTTTGGTGAGATCACTAACCTACCCATGATTGTTTATTTCTTCAGGATGTACTCTACAGATTTCCCTATTCTGTGCAAAACTGTTTCTTATAATGTATTAACTTTACATAAACCTATACTTATATGACTTAAATAGTCTTGTCTGTACTACCCATCCGTTCATATTGTGGAACTCCAAACATTGAAAATGAGACCTTAGAACATCATCTGTATTTAGATTTTGTTCTCATTAGATCACAACTGGATTATCTGAAAATGGGAAAAATTGCTTCCCAACATCTCCTTTGAAAGCACCTTTTTGCATATAATATTTGGGAGTCTCTGATTTTGTAGTAAATCATATGCCTTTTCTACTTTTTCAACAAATTGGGTTTGCTAAGCAGAATTGCCTTCCAAAAGAACACTTCTGCAGAACACTTTAAAAAGTGAAAATGGGGGGCTTCCCTGGTGGCGCAGTGGTTGAGAGTCCGCCTGCCGATGCAGGGGACACGGGTTCGTGCCCCGGTCCGGGAAGATCCCACATGCCGCGGAGTGGCTTGGCCCGTGAGCCATGGCCGCTGAGCCTGCGCGTCCGGAGCCTGTGCTCCGCAACGGGAGAGGCCACAACAGTGAGAGGCCCGCGTATCGCAAAAAAAAAAAAAAAAAAAGTGAAAATGGGGCTTCCCTGGTGGCTCAGTGGTTGAGAATCTGCCTGCCAATGCAGGGGACACGGGTTCGAGCCCTGGTCTGGGAGGATCCCACATGCCACGGAGCAGCTAGGCCCGTGAGCCACAGCTACTGAGCCTGCGCGTCTGGAGCTTGTGCTCCGCAACAGGAGAGGCCGCGACAGTGAGAGGCCTGCGCACCGCGATGAAGAGTGGCCCCCGCTCGCCACAACTGGAGAAAGCCCTCGCACGGAAACGAAGACCCAACACAGCCAAAAATAATAAATAAATAAATTTTTTTTAAAAAAGTGAAAATGAATGACGATAACTGTGTTAAATAGCAGGCTTGGTTTGCATGAATCTCTGGTCTCTTCTTGCCAGGCCTGGGACTTCATGGAATTAAACTCCTAGGTAGAACCTAGAGATTCACCTAAAGTCATGAAGTCCATGCTTGGCCAGGACACAGTAACTCCTCGGCCCTCAGCACCCTGTCCTTGTACAGATTTGCTGCAGGGGGTCGTGAGGGCGGTTGGTGAAAACGCTGGAGAGCCTGGAGACAGAACAGATTTACCACTTACACTCCATGGGATCCTCAGCAAATTATTCATTCTTTCTAAGCCTAAGTTTCTTTCTGCTTTCTCCTTACTTTATAGGGAAGTGATGCACACTATTTTTTAATTAATTAATTTACTTTTGGCTGCATTGGGTCTTTGTTGCTGTGTGTGGGCTTTCTCTAGTTGCGGCGAGCGGGGGCTAGTCTTCGTTGCGGTGCACGGGCTTCTTATTGTGGAGCACGGGCTCTAGGCACGCGGGCTTCAGTAGTTGTGGCTTGTGGGCCCTAGAGCACAGGCTCAGTAGTTGTGGCTCATGGGCTTAATTGCTCAGCGGCATGTGGGATCTTCCCAGACCAGGGATCGAACCTGTGTCCCCTGCATTGTCAGGTGGATTCTTAACCACTGCGCCACCAGGGAAGTCCCAGTGGTGCAGATTTATGATGATTTGCAAGTACTGTAATTCTTAGTAAAAACAAATATGCTATGTGAGTCCAAGTTACTTTCCTCAAAGGTGTTTTCTCTACTGATCACATCGCAGCGGTTGGTATGTCAATCTGTTGTGAAATGCTGTACAAGGCGTGACTACACAGTAATGTGGCAAAGCTTTGCAAAGCATTTTTGAAGTTCTGCATTCAAGTGAATGTTCTTTGCTCCATAAATCACTATGAGAAACTCTAAGCTTATTGTAGTGATGATGCCGTCACTCAGAACATCTTCAGAATTCCCTTTTTAAAATAGCTGTCAGAACAATTGCTATCATCTATGGTGGTAGTAAATAGTTATATTGTAATGGTAAATTTGATTTTTGTAAACAAATCATCTAGTCAGTTGTGATGAAAAAGATTTATGGTAAACTGAGTAAATTACATTTCTGATTAAAACACATGTACGCACGCACACACACACACACACACACACACAGTCATAAAATCCTGAAGCTGATTTCTTGGGTGCCTATACCAGCTCAGCAGGCAGCTCCTAGAGAGGCATTCCAGAATGTTTCAGCCATGGTGGCATTATTGGAGTATGTTGCAATATGCCTCCCAAGGCAATTCCTTTTACCGAAGGGGGGCACTTTTATTTTGCTGGGCTTTTTTGCTGTCACCAAATTTTGATGATCTTTGTGGCCTCTGAGTCCTAAGACATATTAATTTTCAAATAATTAGCATAAAAGTATGATTTATATGAACTTGAATATAAAATACATTTGTTTTGCTTGTATACACAAAGAATAGATTTCTTTTGTTTGGATGAATGATGTCTCTTTATCCAAAAACCATCTTATGACATTGAAATGAATAATATAATCAATATTCAAGGCAACCATTTTGAAGAGCAGAGCTGATTTGAATTTACAAGTTCAGGCATATTGTTTGATTCATCCTTTAATTGTTGCAGCTTGTATATTTCAGGATGGCGAATAGAACAAATACTACTGTTGCTACTATAATGTATTATTAAGCAAAGGGAATTTTAATTCTGTACTCTATCTATATTATTTTAAAGAGATTTTCATCGTTTTGATAGTTCTGCCTTGTTCTTTGTGTTGCAGCAACTTTTTACAGATGTGGTAAGTGGAGAAATTTCCAGGGAGTTAGCTGATGAAACAGCAGCAATGGACACCTTAGTAACAGAGCTTCAAGACCTAAGCAACCAATTTCGAAATCAGTATTGACCATCCTCAGAACAGCTTCTGGAAAAGGTGCTTCACCTTCTGGAATTTCTCTTATACCTGTGTATCTAAACTACAAGATACTAATTTTTTTAATAAATTTCTCTTGTATGGGTAACATTCTTTTGTGATCTTTCCAAATGTTTGAACTTTCTGAAATACATTAAATAAAATGTTCCTTCCTTCTTTCTTTAGGCTTAATTACAGTTGAATTCACTATTTTTATTATCCTTCAGGTATTTCAGCACAAAGAGCAAAAAAAATGTAGTTTTCTTTTTAGCGTAGGGTTTATTCTGTCACAGCCTAAAATGAATTAGATCATTCTTTGGAAAAAGTCTAAACAGGAAAAAAAGAAATCACACGCTGCAAGTTTGTGGAATCATTAGATTGGCTGATGTGTTATCCAAAAGTGATAAAAGAGTACTTTTGGTGATGGAAACCTTTACGCTTCTTGAGATTTTGTATTTGGGTCCAAAAGATATGGGCTTGGCTAAGTTAGAAATGTGGGTATGGTTTAACTTCTAAATCAGGGAAAATGCAAGAAAAAAATGACATAACTCAAATTTTGACTCAGCCATTAGCCACTAGTAACCAGGCTGACCCTCATTGTGTATACTGCCAGCCCTAAAGATGGTTATTTAATAAGGTTATTATGAGTGAAGACAGCTATAAATGGTGCCATATTACAAAAATGCCAAAGTAAAATGTTTTCTTAGTAATGTCTATGGAAACAAATATTGAAGGCAGCAGCTGAGCTTAATAATCTCACTACAAAAGTCATAGTAAGGAATTTGAAGTCCTGGCTTGGGTTGCTGAATATTGGGTCC
Organism: Aethalodelphis obliquidens; assembly: GCF_003676395.1. Lineage (NCBI taxonomy): Eukaryota > Metazoa > Chordata > Mammalia > Artiodactyla > Delphinidae > Aethalodelphis > Aethalodelphis obliquidens. The sequence goes on along the minus strand of NW_020837956.1, from coordinate 17,758,849 downwards.
CATGCATAAGTCATTTGACCCTTGCTGTTTTCCATGTTCTTATTTATAAAATGTGAATAATTTCTATCCCTTGCTGCTTTGTGAGTTTCTACTGCCTTTGGAGATTTAAAAATATGTAATCCACAAATGTAAGTATTCTGACCATTAAAAAAAAAGTTTTTAAAAACTTTCGTCAGTGAATTTTGGTTATGAATGCTTAGCAGTGCTTCTTTTACTTAACCACCTGCTTGTCTTTTCTAGTATCATACTAGCCTAAAAAAAAGCTGATGTATGTCTCAAAGCAGTTTCTCTTACAGGAGATGCAGTAACTATGAGAAAGACCAGTAAAATGATGTAGTAGCATGAATTAACATTAAATGTCCACTTGAATCTTTTATGGAAGCCATTGGGGAATAGGTGGGTGGGTGGATGGTTGGATGGAGGGAACGAGGTTTTAAGATTAAAACCTCTTTATCGGTACCTAGCTGTGAACCCCAATAGAAAACAGATAAATACTGAAAAGGGTAAAGATTTCAGGAATCGAGTAGAAGATTGAAGAAGAATTTCCAGGTTTTAGAAGTTTTTAGTTCTCAGTTTGTTTTCCTTTGGGTTCAAAGTAGAAAGGCACTGGTGAGTGTGAACTGCCACAGACCAAGTCCTAAAAGGATTATTACCTTCCAGTCCTATTTTCAAATGCTATAGTGGACCAAAGTCTCCAGGAAGCTGCCCTACACCTATTTTTTCTTGGGATGATCTCACAAAAGAGCTATTAGATATCTTCTTTTAAAGATATAGACCTATTAGTTATGTTTAATAGTCTTACTAGGTGAGTGAATGTTAAGTGAATGTTTAACATAATTGAAGAAAATGTCGGGGATAGGTACTATGGTAAAGTAGGAAAAACTTGGGTTTTAGCAAAACCTCATCTGTACCACCTCCTAACACTTAATACTTAACGCTCTGGTACTTGATTTTTTCATCTGTAGAGAGTGTTGTGATAATAGTACCTCCTATCAAGTTCTTAATATCTCTTATAGCACTTTCACCCAGGTGCAGAGTCAGTAACAGAGTATCTGTTTAAACAGCTGTATATCATTTCCAATAGGGTCTTTGATGCTTTGTATTGCTATGTTATGATTTATATACTTGCTATTTCCAAATGCCTTATCTTTTATAGATTTCAACTTTGGTTTTTTAGTATTAATACATTGGTTTTCAGAATTACTTTTTTGTCTTATCAACTAGAAAAATATAAAGGTGTTATCCTTCAATCTTTATTTGGTTCCCACAGCATAAATAATAATACTTACCGAGTACTCACTATGTACTAGGTAGGTTTGCGACATCACCAGTAAACTAAAGAAAGAGAAATAGCCGGAATTCGAAGACTGCTGAAACCTGCATTCTTTGTACTTGCTATGTTGGGGCTAGAAAGAACTTCCAATGGTCAGCTGATTTCAGTCTTCTCTTTCCAACAATGGGATACCTGGAAAGATTGCCTTTCATTGTTTATAAAGTTTTTCAAGGAGAGAAATTCTGTGAAATCTCAGTTAACAATTGCCTGTGGTCTGTTAAGATTATTTAGGATTATTTGATCTTTATTTTAATAAATTCTTTGTTGGCCTTTTTCCAAAGAAGCAACATAGTAAATGGGGACCCTAACTGCAAAGGAGTTAAAATAAACCCAAATGGAATAAGAAATCACTTCCCTACACCCAAACCCAAAACTCAGGAAGCTTGGAGAGTTGATACTGAGTCTGGGAAGCAGCGCCGTGGGGGGTGTGTTGAGGGGTCGTGAGTAGAGTGGTGAGGTTCAGAACTGCAGAATCCCAGAGTGGACTTTGAGGTTCCCATGTAGGGGTGGACAGCTTGGCCTTACCTCACATGAAGCCTCAGTACAGTAATGAGGACCCCAAACATTGAAAGCACTGACTTATTTCATTTTGGTGTATTTTTTTTTTAGATTTCTTTTTGTGTTTGTGGACCATTTTTAAAGTCTTTATTGAATTTGTTACAGTATTGCTTCCGTTTTATGTTTTGGTTTTTTGGCCCCGAGGCATGTGGGATCTTAGCTCCCCGACCAGAGCTCGAACCTGCACTCCCTGCATTGGAAGGCAGAATCTTAACCACTGGACCATGAGGGAAGTCCCCGACTTATTTAATGTTGTATCAAGGCTGTTCTCTTCATGCTGTGCTTGTTTCTGTTGGACATCTATTAGTGTGCTTTCATAAGCAGAAATGTGAAGAAATGGTATCAAGTATGTGTAGTAAATTCACCTACTTTCCAGACTACATTCAAAGATTGTGACATAAGCAGAGGTATGGCCAAGTTTGGGCTATTTGTGACCATTTATCCAAATTATGGTAAGTCTACTAGGTTAAAACCCTAGGTGAGTCTGATGAAAAGTATTCTTTTTTCCTTTTTCTGTTTGTATAACATTCACATTCATCTAAGTTGGTGTTTAGATAAGGTAACTCTATTTGCCAAGAGTGAGGAATAAAACCTGTTAAGTGGGTGCAACACACTTCCTTTCTGCCCGTTCATTCAGCAGGCTCTATAGTGAAATGGCAAAGAGCCTTTATTGAAATGGTGGGCGCCATGCTGTGGTGATACAGATGGATTTTTCACAACGTGCAGAAGTGCTTATAAATAGATAGGTTTCAATCAACAAGCAGCTTATTCAGGCATGTGCTCAAATATAGTAGCTGCATTCATTAGATAGACATTTCCACTAATCCCAAGACTATACTAATAAAAGAGTAATCCTTTATGGGCTAAAGGTAGTGCTGGCTTGCTTTTAACTCTTAGAGAGTCTTTCACAGACCAAGGCCTAATAATAATTGTAGCTGCATTAGGTTTTCACCAAGTGGACTATAAAAGCTGAGCTTATCTTGAAATTTTTTCTTTTCTTATTTTTTAAAATTGCAGTAGCTTAGTGGACAAAGAGGTACTTTTTTACTCAGGATATGCAGCTCACAGCAAAGCCAATTTAGAAACCAATTTTGTGTGCATTTGTGTGTGTGTTCTCATTACTTTATTATAAAGTGCCTTCTCTTTCACCGTGGTTAATAAAGTGGTTAATAAAGAGTTCGCTTGAGCAGATTTTGTCTTTCCCTTTGACTTTAGGATAAATAACAAGTTAATGTCAATTTTGAGGAGATTTGCAAACTCTTAGTAGAGTGGTTGGACTTTCTATGTGGACCTTTTCGGGATTGGATTTGTCCAACAAGGTCTTCACTCCTCCCGCACTGTTCAGAGCTAGCTGTAATTAGTTCGCTTTGCACAACACTAAAATTTTTCTCTTGCCAGTGATGTCAGATCTGCCTTCCTTTTTATTATTCTGACTTTTTATAAACACAGTGACCTGTGAGTCAACCACACCATCTCTTGGCCGTGTGCCAACATTGTGATTTATGAAGAGGAACTCCCGCCAAGTACTGTGAGGCAGAAAGCTGCTATTATGAAAGTGGTCCTCTGAACGGTAAGTATCAGCCATTTTTGAATCTTTTGTGGTGTTGCCAGAAAGGGGTGGGGGGAGGTAAATCATGTTAATGTTGTTAAGGAGCTGACCCATGCATTGCTAACTTTTTCCAGACTGAGGGCTCAAATGAACATGAGCATCTATAGGCATACAGATATTATTACACAAAGCTGCTCACAGACAGAGAAATGCTTCTTGAAGACTCTATTACCATGGGACTTGAGGAAGTCCTTAGCCTCTCTGTAAACTGTCAGTGATCCATATGACAGAGATGTTATCACAAGATCAATTGGGAAGATGCATGTGGAAGTGCTTTGAAAGTAAAATTTAATAGAAATACAAATAAGAGTGTCTTAGAAACCACTTGGTAATAAGCATTGATACAGCCTTTTCTGTTCTCCATTGGGAGCTTAATGACATTTAGTGCTGCTGGACCATGATGCCAAAGTGTCGTGATTCTCAGCATTTTCATTCTGTTGCAAACTTTCCATGTTTCTGGGCTACAGGTGCGGATAGGGGAAGGGAAGAAGGAAAGACTGTGATAGATTTTTATAAAGTCAAGGAGAAACAAAACCAAGTTCCTATCATCAGGATTTCTTGGGTTGGTGCTAGGAAAAGGAAAGAGTAACAGTGATGAGGGAGAGTAGGCAGAACAAATAGGGAATTGGCTGCCTAGGATAAACTCAGGGTTAGAAGACCTAGATTTAAGTCCCAGCTTCACCACTTCCTAGCTGTGACCACACCTGAGCATCTGAACCTCTTTGGGTCTCAATTCTCTCAACTATAAAATGCAAATAGCCTACAGACCAGACAGAATTGCTATAGGGGTCATATCAGATGATGTGTGCAAAGTGTTTTGTGAGCAACTGAGCACAATTAGTTCTTGTTATGATCAAGAGAAAGGGGCATTGTGGATGGTCTTTTGGGTCCCAGGGACTGGTGGAGTCCCTGGATGGGGGCATCCAGCAACTTGGCTCCAATTTCTGTAATCCCTGTGGGGTCATGACCCTCGAGCTTGAGAAACAATACTGCAGAATTGTTTCCAGTCTTCTGTGTGCCCTTTATCACTCTACTTACTGAAATCAGTTTGGCCTATAAGATGTCTGGTGCCAGGGTTGATAAAAGCTGTCTTGGTATTTTTACAGCCGTCTGGCCAGAAAACCTGTTTATGCCCCAACAGTTCTTTTTCACAAAAAAAATATGTAGCAGTAGCAGAGCTAGAGTGTGCTTCATATGCGCAGTTGGTGCCCTTGATCATAACCAGTAGGAAACAAGGTTATTTATTTTGAGGGGGTGGGTAGGCATGCCCTGATTAATGTTCACCTTCCTACTTTAATAAATTACACACGTGTTCCTTCCACGTTCATTGTCAAAAAGTTAACAAGCTAGAAGAAAAACACTAAATCACCCAAAATCGCACCCCCATACTAGATAACCGTATTAACATTTTTCTGCATATTCTTCTAGACTGTTTCCTATGAATGTGCACATACACATCTGAGAGAGAGAGAGAGAGATAGGCTTTAAAATTTTTTTTAATTAATTAAGTTTATAATTAAGCACATGGAAGTAGGCCTGCCTTTAATATGGTGGGGCTTTGAGCCAGAGTACAAATGGAGGCCCACATACCATATGTCTAAATTATTTAAAAGTTATAAACCAAGCTAAGAAACTGTTAAATAAAATTTGTTTTGTTTTTTGATCTTGACAAATATTCCTTCGTTCTGACTTGGAAGGGCATTTAAAATTTTTTTTTATTTATTATTAAAAATTTTTATTGAATGAAAGATTGTTTAAATTCTATAGTGCTTTACAGTTTCCAAATGTTTCACACACATGATTTCATACAATCCCATAATAACTCCTTTTTTTTCCCTACCCCTATAATGCCCCTCCCCACTTCAGTCTCCCCACTGGTCACCAGTAGTTTGTTTTCTATTGATATATCTGTGAGTCTCCTTCTTTTTTGTTTTATTCACTAGTTTATTGTATTTTTTAGGTTCCACATATAAGTGGATATCATACAGTATTTGTCTTTCTCTGACTTATTTCACTTAGCATAATGCCCTCCACGTCCATCCATGTTGTTGCAAATGACAAAATTTCATTCTTTCTTATGGCTGAGTAGTGTACCATTGTATATATATACCATGTCTTCTTTATCCATTTTTCTGCTGATGGACACTTGGCTTGTTTCCATACCTTGGCTATTGTAAATAATGCTACTATGAACATTGGGGTGCATGTATCTTTTCAAATTAGTGTTTTTGCTTTTTTCAGGTATATACCCAGGAGTGGAATTGCTGGGTCACATGGTAGCTCTATTTTTAGTTTTTTGAGGAAGCTCCATACAGTCTTCCACAGTGCCTGCACCAATTTACATTCCCACCAACAGCGTACAGGGTTCCCTTTTCTCCACATCTTCACCAACATTTGTTATTTGTGTTTTTTTTGATGATAACCATTCTGACAGGTGTGAAGTGATATCTCATTGTGGTTTTGGTTTGCATTTCCCTGATGATTAGTGATGTTGAGCATCTTTTCATGTGCTCAACATCTGATGAGCTGTTGGCCATCTGCATGTCCTGTTTGGAAAAATGTCTATTCAGTTCTTCTGCCCATTTTTTAATCAGATTGTTTGTTTTTTTGATGTTGAGTTGTATGGGCTATTTATATATGTTGGATATTAACCCCTTATTGGTCATATCATTTGCAAATATCTTCTCCCATTCAATAGGTGTCTTTTTGTTTTTTCAGTTGTTTCCTTTGCTGTGCAAAAGCTTTTAAGTTTAACTAGGTCCCATTTGTTTGTTTTTGCTTTTGTTTCCTTTGCTGTAGGAGATGGATCCAAAAATATATTGCTCTAGGTTATGTCAAAGAGTGTTCTGCCTATGTATTCCTTTAGTAGCTTTATAGTATCTGGTCTTTCATTTAGGTCTTTAATCCATTTTGAGTTTATTTTTGTATGTGGTGTTAGAGAATGTTCTAATTTCATTCTTATAAATATAGCTGCCCAGTTTTCACAGCACCACTTATTGAAGAGACTGCCTTTTCTCCATTGTATATTCTTGCCTCCTTTGTCGTAGATTAATTGACCATAAGTGCGTGGGTTTATTTCTGGGCTTTCTGTTCCCTTCCATTGATCTCTGTTTCTGTTTTTGTGCCAGTACTATACTGTTTGGCTTACTGTAGCTTTGTAGTATAGTCTGAAGCCAAGGATTGTGATTCCTCCAGCTCTGTTCTTCTTTCCCAAGATTGTTTTGGCTATTTGGGGTCTTTTGTGTTTCCATACAAATTTTTTAAGATTTTTTGTTCTGGTTGTGAAAAATGCCACTGGTAATTTGATCGGGATTGTATTGAATCTGTAGATTGCCTTAGGTGGTATGGTCATTTTAACAATATTAATTCTGGAAAGGCAGTTTTAAAAATTGAATGATAGTTGACTTACAATGGCGGGTCATATTTTAACTTAGAATATTCAAAACCTCAGAATTCCAGACCAGAAGAGGGTGGTGCAGGGATAGTTGGCCCTCCTTCAGTGCACCCTAGTCTTCTGGGGCCTCTTGTGTACCAGTGTGCACACCCCAGCACACGTCTCAGGTCTATCATACCCCCCACAAACAGTTATAATGCTACCCCTCAGACCTAGGGGTGCAAGACCAGAGGCCACTCTACCCTTGGGAATATAGGCCTGGGAAAGAGGTCTATGCAGCTCTGTGATGCAGGCTTTGGGTGTTTGGGCAGGTGATTCTGGGGTCTCAGTTACCTAAGCATGGCCTAGAAGGTGCGGGTAGTACAGGCTTTAGGTAGGCATGTCCCTTTCTCTTGGTCCCATGAGTGAGGGGTGTCTGTAGAGGGACAGAGAGGGACCCGTCAAAGTGAAAGGTCAAGGCAGAGGCCCCTCTTGACTGGTTTTAAGGGAGGTACTGATAGGAAAATAGTGTCAGACATAGGAGGTGTTGAAAGGAACACCTATTCGCCAGTCATTAATTTTCCTTAAAAAGAAACAGAATTTCCTTCCACATTGTAGGAAGGAGAAGAACAGGAGGAATAATTTAGCATCTCTACTCTGTGTTTACTCCAGTGCAGGAGTGACTTAAGGAACTAGACAAGTTCGGCCCTCCCTCTCTTCCTCTCTTCTCCTTCCCCCTCCCTCCCTCCCCCGTTCCCCTTCTCACTTTCCTGCCAAAAGAGAGGTCGCATTCTCTTCCCACCCCTGCTCTCAATGGAAGCACAAAAAGTCAAGGCCCAGCCTTGTCTGAGAGTTAGCCCCCCTCTTAGTCTCCTTAATGGGGCAGTAATTCTGGGTTGAGGAATGTATCTGCTCTGTAGTCCCAAACTCTTCCTTTATGGATCAATCCAAGAACTAAACTTCAAAAGTATCAGGAGGCCCGAATGTGATAACACATAAAAATAATAAAACTGACATTTTAATTTCCATCTGTCTGAGTCCAGCATCATCAGTACGTTAATTAGTTTCAAAATCAGTTCAGAGAGGGGAGGGGGGAGTAATTAATTAGAGGCAGAATTCTTGGATTCAAGCCCTAGCTGTGTTCAGTGAGTTGTCTAGTGGATTTTTTTAAGCATGGTGAATTTTTAACCAGGGCTGTGAATCAGAACCACCTGAAGAATTTTACAAAAACCAAAACACAGGAAACAAAAAAATCCTAGATTCAAACCTAGGAGATTTAGATCCCCTAGCCCTGAGCAAATGTGTTTTTTTAAAGCTCCAAAGATGATTCTGATACTTGCCTGTGTTTGGGGATTGCTGAACATAATTAAGCTTTAGAAAATGAAAATGATTCCTGTATTGCTTCGTAACAGACTGATGGTAAGGATTAAATGAAAAGAAAAGCACTGAATGCTAAAGGTCTCTCTCTCTCTATATATAAAGTATTGTTACTTCTATTACGAATAATTATTTAGTATTACTAGTATTAATAATTATCTAGTATTATTAATTACTACAGCTATTAAGTAATGTACATTTGGAACAAAATATAGTAAAATAAATATCAATGTTAATTGCCAACAATATGATTAGACATCCAGAGAAACCCATACTTAAAAGAACTGAATATACTGGATAAAACATTTATTTAAAAATTCCTTTTAAAGGGGTGGCTGAATTGGTGGGGAAATAGGGAAATTCTTGGTGGTCATAAAGCATGAATCAAGAGAAGTAAATAAATGCTAAAGGGGCTGTGTGCTCTGAAAGCATCTACTAATTCCTGGGGGGTAAACTTAGGTATTAATGGGCTGAGCGTGCTTGGAGACATGGGACAAAACCTAGGATCCATTTGAGTAAGAAGATTGGCTCAGGGATCCTCTGTATCCGGGACCATCCTCCATGAAAAGTGTAACAACAGTTACAACAAAAACTCACCCCATAGAGGGACATTGATGGAATATTTCTCTGTCTCAGACTCGGCTCTGGGTTAAGGGGGGAAAAAAATGAAAAATCTCTTCTCTGAAAATTCTCTGATAATTCCTAACAGCAAGGCTGCTTAATATTGGAATTCATACTCCCTGTGTGGGCCTAAAGACAAAAATTATATCTGGCCCACCCAGATTGATGTGCCACCAGATATTTGTGATAAAATAAACCTCTTTGGAGGCATGCATTTTGAACACAGACCTCAATGCATTATTCCAATAAGGTTCTAAGGAATAAGTATTCACAATAAAAAATAAGAAATGCAAATATGTAAATGATATCCAATAAGGGATTAATATCCAAAATGTATAAAGAACTCATATAATTCAACATAAAAATAAATCCCAATTTAAAAATGGGCAGAGGGGGACTTCCCTGGTGGCGAATCCTCCTGCCAATGTAGGGGACACGGGTTCGAGCCCTGGTCCAGGAAGATCCCACATGCCTCGGAGCAGCTAAGCCCGCGTGCCACAACTACTGAAGCCCACATGCCTAGAGCCCATGCTCCGCAGCAGGAGAAACCACCGCAATGAGAAGCTCGCGCACTGCAACGAAGAGTAGCCCCCGCTCACTGCAACCAGAGAAAGCCCACATGCAGCAACGAAGACCCAATGCAGCCAAAAATAAATAATAAATAAATTTATAGAAAAAAATAGGCAGAGGATCTGACTAGACATTTTTCCAGAGAAGAGAGGTACATGAAAAGATGCTCAACATACTAACCACGGAAATGCAAATCAAAATCACGGTGAGATATCGCCTCACAACTGTCAGAATGGCTATCATCAAAAAGACCACAAATAACACATGTTGACGACAGTGTGGCAAGAAGGGAGCCCTTGTACGCTGTTGCTGGGAATGTAAATTGGTGCAGCCACTATGGAAAATAATATGGAGTTTCCTCAAAAAAACAGAAATAGAACTACCATATGATCCAGTAATTCCACTCCTGGTATTCGAAGAAAATGAAAACACTAATTTGAAAAGATATTTGCACCCCTATGCTCATTGCAGCATTATTTACAATAACCAAGATATGGAAGCAACCTAGTGCCCATCAATAGATGAATGAATAAAGAAGATGTGGTATAAATATACAATGGAATATGACTTAGCCATAAAAAAGAAGGAAATCTTACCATTTCATGGATGGACTTAGAGGGTATTATGCTAAGTGAAATAAGTGGGGAGGTAGTCAGTAACTATGTAATATCTTTGGTGACATAACTAGACCTATCATGGTGATTGTTTTGAAATGTATAGAAATAATGAATCACTACGTTGTGTAACAGGAATTAACAGTGTTGTGGTCAATTATACTTCAAAAACAAACAAACTTACAGAAAAAGAGATCAGACTGTGGTTACCAGTGATGGGTGGTAGGGGGAGGGGGAACTGGATGCAGCCAGTCGAAAGGTACAAACTTCCAGTTATAAGATAAGTACTAGGGACTTCCCTGGTGGCACAGTGGTTAAGAATCTGCCTGCCAATGCAGGGGACTCAGGTTTGAGCCCTGATCCTGGAAGATCCCACATGCCACAGAGCAACTAAGCCCGTGCACCACAACTACTGAGCCTACGCTCTAGAGCCTGTGAGCCACAACTGCTGAGCCCATGTGCCACAACTACTGAAGTCTGCACTCCTAGAGCCCATGCTCCACAACAAGAGAAGCCACCGCAATGAGAAGCCTGCATGCAGCAACGAAGACCCAATGCAGCCAAAAATAATAAATAAATTTTTAAAAAAAGATAAATACTAGGGATGTAATGTACAAAATGATAAATATTATTAACACTGCTATATGTTATATATGAAAGTGGTTAAGATAGTAAATCCTAGAAGTTCTTATCACAAGGAAAAATTTTTTTCTATTTAATTTTGTATCTATATGAGATGATAGATGCTTACTAAATTTATTGTGGTAATCATTTCATGATGTATGTAAGTCAAATCATTGTGCTGTACACCTTAAACTTATAAACTTATACAGTGCTGTATGTCAATTATATCTCAATAAAACTGGAAGAAAAATAATCAGAAATGCACCATGGGTAAGAATCAGTTGAAACAGCAGCAGAATAAGATTGAGAAAGACCACAGATGTCGGAATTACAGAATATACAAAAAGTACATTTTTTTATGTTTAAAGAAATAAAAGGGGAAATCAACTTTGAACTCAGAAGACTATCAGAATGTTTCAGAAAGATTTAAGAAGAACCATATTAAACTTTGGGAAATGAAAACTATGATAATTGAAATTAGAAATTCAGTAGATAGGTTAAACCAGGGTTTCTCAACCTGATGTTTTCAACATTTAGGCTGGATAATTCTTTCTTGTAGGGGGCTGTCCTGTGCATTGTAGGATGCTGACTAGCATCTTTGGCATCTATCCTCTAGATGCCAGTAGTATGCCCCTCCCAGTTGTGACAACCAAAAATGTTTCCACACACTGCTAAGCGTCTCCTGGAGGATAAAATCACCCTCTTTTGAGAACCACTGAGTTAAAATGGCAGATTAGACAGAGCTGAAGAGAATTTGTGAAGAAAAGGATAGCTCTGGACATAATGCAGCACATTCATATCAGAAGGGAGAAAAATAAAAGAGAATTTAGGACACATGGAGAACAGATTTCCAGAAGGATGTTTCTAATCAAAATTTTAGAAGAATATTAAAGAGAATGGGAAAGGGCATTTGAAGAGTTTATAAATGAAAATTCTTCAGAATTGATGAAAATTATTCTCAAATTCAGAATTTCCATATAGATTTAAAACTCAACTTCTCAATTTACACATATACACAACCTTCAGGGATTTTGAAAAGAAAAAACAATGATACCATTTGTAGTAGCATAAAATCAAATACTTAGGAATTAATCTTTTTAAAGATGGGAAATACCTCAACAGAAAACTAAACATTTTCAGAGAAATTTTAAAAGTCCTAACTAAATAAGTGGTAGGAGATACTATGGTCATGAATTAGAAAACTCAATATAGTAAAGATGTTGTTTCTCCCCAAATTGATCTATAGATTTTGAAAATAGTCTTAATCAAAATTCCCATAGATTTTTTGGTAGAAAATAAAATTTTAATTTTAAAATGTATATGGAAAGTCAAGCACTGAGAATGCCAAAACAATCTTGAAGAACGAAGTTGAAGACTTACAGTACCAGATATTGATTTATTATAAAGCAGCAGTAATTAAGGCAGTGGAATATTGGTGCAAGGACAAATAGACCAATGAAGCAGAACAGAGTCCAGAAATATACATATACAGACACTTGATTTATGACAAAGGTGGCATTGCAAAAGAGTGGAGAAAAGATAATCTTTTCAATGAATGGCGCCAGGTATTTAGATATCTATATAGAAAAAAGTTACTCTTGACCCTCCTACCTCACACCATACATTAAAAAATCAATTGTAAGTGAGTAGACCTAAATGTGAAACAATAGTGCTTCTAGAAGATAATATAGGAGAATATTTTCATGACATTGGGGGAGCTAAAGATTTTGTTAATGAGAAAAAAAAAAGCACATTAAAAAAAATATATTGAACTACGTTAAAATTAGGAGCTTCTGTTCATCAAAAGACATGACAAGGGGAATCGAAGCTAAAAGGTGGGAGTAGGTATTTGCAATACATATAACTGGAAAGGATGTATACTCAGAATATTAAAAATAAATAAAAACCATAATAAGGAAAAAACCAACCCAAGTAAAAAAACTGAGTATTTCACAAATGAGGATAACCAAATGGCCAATAAATTCCAGAAATATGCTCAGACTCAGTCATCAGAGACTCAGTGATCAAATGCAAATTGAGGTCACAATGAGATGACCACATACCCAACAGAATGGCTAATACTGAAATGACTGCGCATACCTAGTGTTGGTGAGGGTGTGGAGTAACAGATGCTCTTAAACATTGCTGATAAGAGTATAAATTGATACAAATATTCTGGAAAACAGTTGAGCAGTGTCTACTAACTGAAGACATACATATGCTAGGATCCAACAAGTTTACTCCTAGGTGAATGCACATGCACAATACAAGTGCATACACACGTGCACCAAAACTCTCATTCAAGAATGTTTATAGCAGCATTATCCATAATAGCTCCAAATATCCACCAGCACTAAAAGGTATACACCCATGGGGGGGTAGCCATGCAATGGAATAGTATGCATCAATGAAAAAGAATTTATTACAGCTGCACCACAGCAACAACATGAGCGAATCTCTAAAACATGTTGCGCAAAGGAAGCCAGATGTGAAAAAAATGCATGCTGCATGTTTCCATGTACATAATATAAAGTTCAAAAAGCATCTGAGGACTTACCTGGTGGTGCAGTGGTTAAGAATCCGCCTGCCAATGCAGGGGACACGGGTTTGAGCCCTGCTCCAGGAAGATCCCACATGCCGTGGAGCAAATAAGCCTGCGAGCCACAACTACTGAGCCCGCATGCCCCAACTACTGAAGCCTGTGTGCCTAGAGCTCATGCCCCGCAACAAGAGAAATCACCGCAGTGAGAAGCCCACACACCTCAATGAAGAGTAGCCCCTGCTCACTGCAACTAGAGAAAGCCCGTGCAGCAGTGAAGACCCAACACAGCCAAAAATAAATAAATTTATTTTAGAAAAAGAAAAGCAGCTGAAATTATAATACTTAATGATGCAGGCATGGGTGTCAAAACTGTAAAGGAATGCAAGGAAGTGATTACCACAAAAGACCGGACGGTGGTTACCCCTGTGGGTACACAGGGGTGATGGCTGGGAAGGTGTATGGAGGGCTCCTGGGGAGTTGGCAATATCATTTATCAGCTTAGGTCATGGTTAACGTGATTCTTTTGCCAAATCATTGAGTTATACATTTTTCTATATATTTTTATGAATGTGTGTTACAGTTCATAGTAAAAAACTTTAAAATATTAGAAACAGAACAGTCAGGCTTAATGTGAATCTGAGTGTCTGCTTTCCCTTCCGGATCTTTGCACTTTTCTACCTCTTTGGCCTTTCCTTCTTTTTTAGGAGACCTGACTCCTTTTACTTGCAAATCATAAAACTGACTTTGAGAAAGCATACTTCTTTTCGAGGTAAAATTTAGCATCACAAACCCAAACTTAACCCCATGTAACTTTAACTCTCCATCCACCCACCCCAGCCTCTCAAACACCTTAAACAAAATAAAACATTTTATAGCTAACTCTAAGGTGGTTTTACCCTAAGACCAAAATGTGGATAATTTTACAGTATACTCTAAAGTCTCTATTTCTTTTGTCTAACATAGTTTACATCCTATGCTTTCCACATTGCTGTCTGGCTAAGTAGCAGGGTACTAACCTAAGGGAACCTGGCCATCTTTGACTCATTGATAGAATGTGGCCATCTTGGTGACCAAAGCCAGCTTCTCACATTTCTTCTTGAAAAGCATGGTGTTGACATGTTTAATATCCTGTGGCATTTCCTCTGGGCTCTATAGTCTGATGAAAAAAGCCCCTGTTGTTGTCTGATGGCCAAGTTGAATAGCAAGGCCTCGAGACCCTCCACTCGACAGCTCTGGCTGGGGTGGCGATTTCCCTTGAAGTTGTACTAGGAATCCTGATGGTCATATTTGGCAGGATCCCTACACTGCCACCTTCAGGGAGAGCATTTCTGTGTGCCTGGATGGCTTTTGAACAAATAAAGGTGAAATCTCACCCATAACTTCACAGGGAATGATAAATCAAAACCCAGCACACCACAAAAAGAAAAAGATAACCCTAAGATTTTAAGCTTTTCTGGAAGAATTCCAAAAACACATATTTCAAGGGAATTTCTCAGGGCAGCCCTAAATAAACTGGCAACCTATAGATCAAAGACACTGTGTTTTATTAGCCATCTCCTGAGCCAGCCAATCCTACAGTCCTTCTCTGATTGTTACATGCATTCAGATAAACCGTCTCCGTCTTTCCTTTCCTCCTCTGAGAATCACAAGAATCACAAATCAGCCCTGACAGCATTTGGTTTCTCATCTTCAGGAATGTAGCTGGTACATTCTTCAAGTGAAAGAGGCAATCCTAGGAAGGCATATGAACCAGACCAGACAGAATGAAGAGTATCTTATTTCATCTGCACAGAACAAAAGAGCGTCTTTCCTTTCCCAGCGCCTGTGCAAGTCTGAGGACTTGAATGAAAGCAGACTGGCCGAGCTTCGTCCTGAGGACAGAGTCACAGCTGGCCGGGGAGAGGGGCCCACTGAGGTAAGGGGGACCGCTTTCCCTGCTCCAAGACTGTTCTTACAATAGGGTTCTGACTTGCCAGGAAAAGTGATTGACACAGTTATTTCTCCTTGATTGTAACATTCCACCAAGATATATGCTTCCCGCACTGATCCCAAGTTCTATAGGTTCATTTAGAATATAATTATTAAAACATTATGAGTTTCTCATAAGTTTAATCTGGGCTAGGAAGTTAGTGACCTATATAGGCAGCTTGATGTCACTTCCCAGATTAGGTTACATAAGACAGTGACTTCTATCTTACAGGCGGACCTTCTCCCTTGCTGGCTTTGGTAAAATGGACCTGCCTGTTGGAGAGGCCCAGGTGGTCAGGAACTGAGGGTGGCCTCGGGCCAGTAGTCCGCCAAGCCCTAAAGGAAACAAGGATCTGAGGCAGCCTTTCCGTCCAACAACCTTCAAGAAACTGAATTCTGCCAAAAATTACTTGTGCTTGGAAGCAGGTCCTTCCTCAGGTGAGCCTTCAGATAAGACCCTAGTCCTGGCCAACTCCTTGATTTTGGTTTGGTGAGAGACCCTGAAGTATAGGATCTGCCTCAGCTGGCCCTGGCCTCCTGTGTCCTGAAAATTGTGAGATAATAAATGTGTGCTTTAAGTTGCTAGGTTTACCCTAGCAATCTGTTAAATAGCAATAGGTAACTAACACAGTAGATTTCACCTGTCACCTTTCTTTCCATAACATAAATCCTTAAAATTCCTAATAATTACAAAATAGAACTTCTTTGGAAAACTTTTCCACTGTTATTTCTAAGACGGTAGACTGACACGAATTAAACTCAGTATGCTTTCACTGTATATGGTACTGTGTTGGGATCAGTCATCTCCTTAGAGAGTTATGTGTGAACTAACAGATGGTATAAGGGTAAGCATCAGGAGGGCTCTGTGGTCTAAAATGTGGCTCTAGTTATGTCACCCCCCCATCCCCCGCTTAAAGAGCTTCCAGAGTTCTCCGTGAAATACAGACTCTTTTTGTGGCATTCGTAATGTGAGCACAAACCTCCTTCCCAGGCTTTCTCTCCGTGACACCACTCCCTGCCCCCTCCCCACGCCGGGGCCTGTCCCTCCCCGTGTGTGTCTCCCCCTGCCCTTCATAGCACTTTCCCCTCCGCCCACCATCTCATGTCTGCCGGTGGACGGCCCACCTCTTCCATGAGGTGTCTCCCTGATCCCATGGCCACCCCTGAGCCAGGTGCTCTGTCTCTCCCATTGTGCCCTCACACTGCTTTTGGCCTTGCTTGGAAACCTGTCATGTGCCGACCTTCATCCCGGTTTGACCTCTGCCTCTTCTCTGATTCCTCCTTCTCTCATCTCCCACGTGAGACCAAAAACTCCGCAAGGGGAGAGACTGTCCATCATTCTCCGTGTGGCCCTTCCCACACCCAGAACATCACCTCGGCACAGGGAGGAGGGGGTGACCCGATGTTTGTGGCATTGAATGTAATGCAGGGCAGATCCACATGTGGTGCAGCACTACCCAGAAGTTCTACTAGAGAAGTACCATGCGGCCCAAGGAGTTTGGGAAACAAGGTGTGCCCTGTCCCTTCAGGAAGAGTCCCCATGGACATTAGATGACGCAAGTTTCTAAGAAGTGCTGCAGTAGAGAAGTGGGTGCCCCACCTTCGGGCTCTGGCTTTCTGTAACGCTGGGATTTGGGCAGGAGGTTTGGTAGCAGCCTAGTCATGTACCTACAGCACCGCTGCCCATTTGGAACTCACAGTGGATGCCACGTGCTGGCTTTTTTCTTGGTCAGCCTGCGAGTCTATCATGCTAAATAGTCATTCATTCCCCTGGTTTACTCACAGGTGATGCCAGAATGGTTTCAAATCACGATGCTCTGAATGGATTCTCAACTCCTAAAAATACACAGACCCTACTGTTAGAAACAAAGCCATCTATACTGTGTTTCAAGCCATGTTTGATAACTAGTTTGACCTGACCCTTGTCCTCCTGGGACTTTCTGCTGACGTTGCAGAGACTGTATTTAAAGATTTCAGATGTTAGAGACTCACCTTTTCACCAGCCTTTGCCAGAGTCAGTCCTACTTAATGGATGTTTAATAAGCATTTCCTGTGTGTCAGGCACTATGCTAGGTGCTTAGGGTACAAAACTTGATAGCCCTAAAGGATGTATAGTCTGACTCAGAACATAAGAGATCCTCTTGCTACAATTCTGTGAGCGCTAAAACCCTGTTATACATGGGGAACACAAGCAAGAGTTGGGGAGGAGTCATAGTCTAGAGAAGGCAGGCCAAGGATGCGAGTTAGCTGAAAGATGCCAAAAGCTTACTCTGGGATTAAAGGTAGAAAAAACTAGTCCAAATTCAACAGACTTTTTTTTTCTTTTTCTTTTAAATTAATTTTTGTTGGAGTACAGTTGCTTTACAATGTTGTGTTAGTTTCTGCTGTACAGCAAAGTGAATCAATTTTACGTATACATATATCCCCTCTTTTTTAGGTTCTCATTAGTTATCTGTTTTATACATAGTAGTGTATATATGTCAATCCCAATCTCCCAATTCATGCCATTTCCTTCCGCGCCCCCATACATACAGCTTTTTGTTTTAATCACACTAAATTACCAAAGACGCCCAAATCGCAATGCTCTGTCGCCTCCGGCCTCTTGCCTGTGTTGTCCCTTCTCTGGAAACACTCCCTTCCTTTTCTCTGCCTATCCGACTCCTGCTCAACTCCCAGTCAGACTTGTTTTTTTAACACTCACTCTCTGCCAACAACTCTGTCTGCTAGGTCCTCATAGTCCTAAGATGAATGAGACACACTCCCTCCCGTCCAGGACTTTAGCTGGGGGTGATGGGGTCAGAGGTCAGGTGAGGGACTGATTAACGGACACTGAGAGACTCCAAGGACTGCATGATGAATTGCCAGTAGAGGAACCTTCTATTTTAATTTAAGCAATCATTTCTTGCCTCTAATCTTTTTTTTTTTTTTAAAGAGCTAACATCATTCCTCTCAGTGTCTTGAGCCCATAAACGTAAAGACCTAATAGCTGTGAGCTTAAGAGTTTCTGTCTGGTCACTGATCACACGCCCCCTGCCTTAAACACTGCTCCGCCTTCCTCTCTCTCCTCGTGCTTGGCTTCCATGAAGGGCAGTGGAAGGAAGGAAGAGGAGGAGGGCGTGCCTCCTTCTGTGGTCTTGATGGCTCTTCTCCTGGGATTCATTCTGGAGAATCTATGGAAAAGTGACAGCAGCAACTAAATCTGGAATCTGTGTCCATGGCTGCAGCCAGGGAGACCCTGTGGTAGTTTTGACTCTGCGCGCATTTATTCTGTGTCCTTGGGCGTGTTTCCTAAGTCTCTGTGCATGTTTACCTCATCTCTAAAATGGGGTAAAAAGTATACTTCACAGGGCTGTGTGTGGATTGGTATTCTGTGCTGAGCACGGTGTCTTCATAAAGGCTGTATTTGGTGCTTAATAAATACTAATTCTCTCCCTTGTTTTCCTTTTCTTTTAAATTTTTCTTTTATATATTTATTTTTGGCTGCGTTGGGTCTTTGTTGCTGCATGTGGGCTTTCTCTAGTTGCGGCGAGCTGGGGCTACTCTTCCTTGCGGTGCGCAGGCTTCTCATTGTCGTGGCTTCTCTTGTTCTGGAGCATGGACTCTAGGCGCGTGGGCTTCAGTAGTTGTGGCACACGGGCTCAGTAGTTGTGGCTCATGGGCTTTGTTGTTCTGCGGCATGTGGGATCTCCCCAGACCAGGGCTTGAACCCGTGTTCCCTGAATTGGCAGGCGGATTCTTAACCACTGTGCCACCAGGGAAGCCCTCCCTTGTTTTCTTTAAAGCAGGGTGTCACACATGTTCTGAGTGTATAAGAACATTTACCTTTCAGATCAGGAACTCAGCCATCAGGACCATTGATTGTAGCTTTCAAGGCTGGATTTTTATATGGTGACCCTGGTTACAAGTAGGCTGTTCTCTTCTCTTGGTAAGTGCAACAGTTATAGCTTTTCTATTGGAGTTGAGAAAATTTGGCCATTGTATTTGTACCTAAAACAGGTGATGTGGAAATTTTTGTTCCATTCTTGGAGAACTCCATCTCATTTTTCTTCAGGTTATTTGAGAAAGCCAAAGGAGTTGGTAGTTTATGTTGGCATGCAGGGTTGAGAGAGAACATAAAAATGGGTGGGACATATCTTCAGCGATGGATGGAGATGTGAACATTTTTGGCTTAAAAGTCAATTTTCCTTTGCTATTGTACTCAGGCCAAGAAAGCACCAATTACTTTAGGTCTTTCCTGCAGTAATTAATTCACCTGGAATGCCTTCCTCTCCTCCCTTCCTGTAGTCCTGTCCCCATGAATTATTTCTCTTTATTCAGATAATATTTACTGAGGTTCTGTTCTGGATGGACGCTGTCCTAGGGACAGAGCTGGAAGAAGCCAAGCCGGGCGGCAGAGGAGCGGGGGAGGCAGCGGAGACAGACACGCATGCGCTCACTGCCTCCACTCCTTGTCTTGAGTTTAAAGCATCTGGCCTTGCGGCTCTCAGTACCGGGAGAAAGAAGGGTGCCCTGGGACCTGAGGGTCCTGAGGGGATAACTAAACTCGGAGCAGGGGAGTAAGTGGACGCAGGCGCCACAGGACCCAGAGGGGAAGCAGCAGAACCAGGATGGGTGGTGGGTTTGGGGGCTCATGGGCGGCGCTTGAAGAAGCAGCACAGGTCAGCAGGGACGGCACGTGGAGGAGTAGCGAGAATGCCAGCGGTGCAAATGCAGCAGGCAAGGGCCCTCTCCTCTCACATCTCTGTGGGTCTGACCCCTTTCTGGATCATTTTAGCCACAGTTAATGAGCTGCCATCCCGTCGTTTAGGGAAGCATCCAGTGGGTCAGGCCCTGTTCTGGAAGTGGGGATACAAACGAAAGTGGGACGTGGTCCCAGCCCCCAAGGAGTTGCAGCCAGTTGCTGCTTTCCCAATCCTGGCTGTGTGAGAATCTCCCCAGAACTTTAGAGCACACACCAGCCAACGTTTCTGACTCCGGCGACTGGACCGGTCTGCCATTTCCCCACCTAGTGAGTGACTATGACCTGGAGGAGGAGGTCAGGGTCCCTTCTTTTCAGGCGCCACGCTAAGGGCCTCACATAAGAGGGGGTAAGATAAGTAAACAGTGGTGTGCTTGAGCGGCTCAGCTCAGCTCACAGGAGTCAATTATGCACATTTCTCAACTTGATACGCAGTGACATCACGCTGATACTTTGAAATCAGCCATGGAGGTATTATTTATGCAGTGGAAATCGGCAAATGATAAAAATCACTGGCATTTCCCTTTCTAGAAAGCCAGTTGTTAAACACCTCTGTGTGGTGTGTGTGTTGTGAATGTTCTCATTTAATTTAACCTTCACAATAAGCCCAGGTTTTATGTATGGAATAACACTTTACTGCTTTCAAATCACTTTTTTTCTTTTAATGTGGACCATTTTTAAAGTCTTTATTGAATTTGTTGCAACATTCCTTCCGTTTTATGTTTTGGTTTTTTGGCCACAAGGCATGTGGGATCTTAGCTCCCCAACCAGGGATTGAACCCACACCCCCTGCATGGGAAGGCGAAGTCTTTAACCACTGGACTGCCAGGGAAGTCCCTCAAATCACTTTTAAATATGTTATCTTCCTCTCCCTATAATCCCATGAGAATAGGTAGGCAGGTGCATTATCCCCATTTTGAAGAAACAGTGGCTCAGAGGGGTTGCACAGCTAGGAGGGCCATACCTGACATGGAGTCCAAGTTTGATTCCTGGCTGTACTTTTCCTACTCTGGCAGGCACTGCCCAGCGGTCAGATTTCTGCTTCTGAGTCAGTGTCCTGATCACAAGAGCTGGAGAGACCAGACCTGACCTCATTCTCAGATATCTGATAACCGGAAGTTTCCCCAACACTGGCAGGTGTCACTTAATAAATGACATTCCTGCTCTGTTTATTTTTATGCATTGCATCTTCTCCTGCTAGGTTCAGGGCCTAAATAGGCAGGCTTAACAGAGGCCTCCAATCCAGAGGGTTTATATTTTGAAAGGGTGTTGTGCTGTGCCAGGGAAGCCTGCTTTGGGCTGGCATGGAAAGAAGAGAATCCAGAACATTAAAAAAAACCCACCCCAATAAGGTCTTGGCCAAGGCCGTGGGAATTTCCAGAGTTCACTTGTTCTAACTGAGGTAGCAATTAATATACTTTGCTAGTATGAAGCCTAGAGATTTATATCACCATGGAAAATCCCCAGCAGAGAAGGAGCTAGTTCTAAAGTGGTGAAAATAGTGGCAAACTCGCCGCTAATACTGCCTGCTGTGGAAACAAGAGTGTGTCCTGAAGAGGGGAGGAAAGAGAAAGTCCTAATTCCTAGGGTGTCACTCCCCACACTTCTGGTTTTGTCGAAACCTACCTGGTATCTCCCGGGAAAAACAACTGAGTGAAAAGCTGGTCACGTCATGGAAAAATCACAGTGAAAGACCTTTTTAAGATAGAATTTTCCATTCTGTCTGGTGTTTGGGTGCCTGGGATTGTTCCACTCCCGTGAGCAAACACTCCAGATGGCAACACTCATACTTCTCAGTGTGTCTCTCACACTCTCTGATCACGACCTGGAATTTCCACAGAGGGTGTCAGATGTCACTTCCTCTTTATGTCCTGAAGGGTGTCCTGTCTGAGGGATGGGCTTCCAGGTGGCACCGGACGGAAAACTTGGGAGTCTCGTGATTTGTATTGCTGTGGGTGGGAGAGGGGACATGAGGGCTGCAGAGATTCTCGAATGGATGGGTCCAGCACCAACGGGGCCTGTTGGGGAGAGGCAGCTGACCCCTTCACCAGGCACCTTCCACAGCCCCCGTGCTCCCTGCCACCCCCAGTGCTCAGCCCCACAGTGAAAATTCGTTTTCTTTGGAATCCGTAAACACGAGGGTGCCCCAGAGGTGTCTCAGATCACGTGGATCCGCAGCAGTCCCCACGGTGTCTGCGCAGAGTGCCCCCAGGTTGGGGCTGTTGACGGGAACTCTGGGACTCAGCCCTCCCGGGTGGACCCAGCCGTACTGCAGCAGGGGAATTGGCCTCAGGAGCTCTGGTGCTTTGGGGAGCAATGTAGACGGACCCAGAGTTTCAGACTCAGGATCTGAGGGGAGACTGGAGGCAGCTGGTATAACCAAAGAGACAGCAGCAGGAAGGTGCAGGATAAAGCAGATTTGCTGGCCAACATTTTCAAAAACATTGCTGCAGTGTGGTTCCCAGAGAAGCAGCACCGGCCCTACTTGGAAACTTCCCTGGCGGTCCAGTGGCTAAGACTCTGCGCTTCCACTTCAGGGGGCACGGGTTCAATCCCCGGTTGGGGCACTAAGATCCCACATGCTGCACGGTGCGGCCAAAAAAACGAAAACAAAAAAAAGGAAACTTGTTAGAAATGCAGAGTTGCTGACCCCACGCCACCCCCCTGAATCAGAATCTGCATGTTAGCAAGAGCCCAGGGCCTTCCTGTGCAGTTCCAGCTTGAGCAGCACAGTTCTGCATGAAGCCAGGCCTTTGTCAGCTCCCCATGACGCTACCCGCCGACCAAGACGAGGTCCAGGGCACATCCAGGTGCTGAACTATTTATTCTACTGTAAAAATGTTCAGGTAGAGAGTTCAGTGGGGGAGATCTCCTCTCTCTCTCACACACATACATGTATATTATGTCATAAAGGACCCAGACTCAGAAGAGATTGAAGTTTCATGCTCGGTTTTGTCACCTAGTCCTTGTGGAGCCTTGACCAAGTCCCTGACTTCTCTAACAGGTTTCCGTATCTCTAAAAAAAATGTAATCGATGACTCCACTGAGCTGGGCACTCACAGGGAGCAAGCAGGAGACATTTCACGCGTGCTAACGCATTTAGTCCTCTGGACAGCCCATACGCGCGAGCGCTACTGTTTCCCGCATTTGACAGGGGAAGAGCTGGAGGCAGAGTGCTAACCTACTTGCTGGGGACCACACGGCTCGTGCGTGGTGGAGTGGGTCTGGCGCCTGGCTGGTCTGCCTCTGGAGACCCTTGAAAAAGCAGCCCATCCCTCATCTCCATCCTGCCCTCCAAGAGGGGCAGAGTGTGCCACTTGCAGCAGAACTTAAGAAACTCTCTTAGGTCTGCATTTCAGCACCGTCCCCACCCCAGGGACCAGAGCCCTGGAGAAGGGGGACTGTCCCTGTGTCTCCCTAGTTCCACTGCAGCCAAAATGAACACTCTGGAGAATAAGGCTTTCAGTGCATAAAGTAAGGGCATGGAAGAACGTACATATTAGAGACTCAGGGTTAATGACTTTCTAAGTGTGGAAAAGTTTCCTCCAAAGTGTTTCCAATTATAGAGAACTCACGTAATAAATGATGAAGGTTCCTAGACTTTGGCGGCAGCAGTAGCAGAGGTCAGAGTGAGGAAGAAGAGGGAGTTCTCAATTCCCAGAGCCCAGCATGCCACACAGTCTTCCGGGCTACTGTGCTACCAATGGTTTCACATCCACACCTACCTAGGGGCTCTTTAGATAAATAATCGAAGTGGGAAATCAAACGTATTACTTTTTTAAAAGGTCATTGACAAAGCCCCTAAAATAGATTTCATTTCTCCTCTCCTTTCTGGACTAGAAATGTTTGGGAGTTTGAGACTGGCACTGATCACATTGTTCTTTTCTTCTATGTCCCTAAAGGGGTTTGTTGTTGTAGGTTTGTTAATGGCGGTCAAATACACACATGCCTCAGTCATTTTTAACCTGCTAGTAGCTTGTTGGACCAAACAAACAAACCACCCCTGATTCTCTGCTGACTACTTTTACCAGAATTAGGTCCTGTAGTTATAGGACCTAATCACATTGCTGCCTAAGCCACAGTCTACTCCCAGCCTTCCTGGCTGAACCGTCTTTAGCTTCTTGACAGCTGTGAGCCCCCTCACCCCTATGGGTGGAGGAAACCAGTAAGGGTGCAACTGACGGAAGGATTGTGGACACCTACATCTCTTTCATGTGCCCAAACCTTCCTTTCCTGAAGCAGGGAAGGGCCTGGTCTTGGCACAGAAAGGATACTCAAAGATGTATCAAAAATGCTCAACCGGATGGAAATTATGAACTAACGTTCCTGGGATCACAGCTGCTTGAACAGGTCTATTCCAACTCTGGCTAGTCCCCAAAGAATGAGGAAGCTGTCAGAAGCTCCCAGAACATCTCCTTAAAAATCAAAAGCCCTGAGGAGCCCTGGGCTTTTAGTGGGCCTCTAGAGGAATATACTAGACCAATCACTTGTCATAGCATGAGAGACATGAGTGCTGTACTGGATATGAACTCATGGCTGTGATGTCCATTTTATTAAAAGTTGGGACTCATCTCCTGAGAGATTGTCAGGGATTGCAGGGCACATGTTTTGACTCTGAAAGTCCTAGGGGAGTAGAGGGAAAGGTCACCATGTTATTTTAAACTCAAACTTGATCCTTGGATATATTAATGGCCTGACATAATAACTTCATACAGCAGTTGAAAAATAACTCCCTGCTCCCCTTGCCACTGCTCAAGGCTTCACCACACATCATTTTGGGGTTTGGACTCTACATTCTGAGAAAGATTAAAGTATCTAAAAAGATTCCAAGAAGGTGGAAAAAAAATCAACATGAAAAGAAGGGATGGAATTAGGTCTTATGCAGAATGTTTAAACAGATTGGGAAGAAAGCCACAGGACAATGAAATTGCTGTGTTTAAGTAAAAGAAGGTTGATGATACAAACAGTGCCTGTTTTCTATTGTCAGCTAATTAAATGATTTTATTGCCTGGCTCCCATGAGGTTCTATCTGGGGCAGCGTAGGCACTGAATAAGAGCATCTTCTAAGGGAAGACCGTGAGAGTTGTGTGGACGGAAACCGAGGAACAGATTCACCCTCCATGATCCATGCAAACAAGGGCCTGTCAGGTTTCAGTGGTTCTTCCTGAGCCTACCTGGTGACCTCAGGTGACTGATAGAGAATCAGGGATCTATTCTAGAGAGAATCAGGGATCTATTGAAAGACATGTAGATAAGAGACAAATAAGGAAATACGTAATTTAAAGGATATGAAAGAAAAAGTGGAGTTTCTTTCCATGGAGAGTCTTAAGTATGGTAGCCACCTTTGTTGTTTTAAGGATACTCTTGCCTGGAGGCAGAGGGCTGTGTTGGATATCCTCTCAAAGGTCTCCCTATTTTTATGAGTCTATGATGTATTAGGACTGTGAGGACGGAAACCCAACTCCGGCTAGCTTGGACAAAGGGGCAGACGTAGGGCTCATATAACCAATCTCCAATGGGGCAAGTTTGTGGTTGGTCTGGGGGCCCCTGGAACCAGGGAGTGGCGTGCCACCAACACTCTATTTCACCTCTTCCTTTCTCACAGAAGAAAACAGTCACCGAGAGGCCTGGCTTTGCGTCTCACTCTTCACTGTTAAAGGAGAGCTGACTCTCTTTCTTTGGTCCCAGGCCAAAATATTCTAGAGAAGGGCAAGGTCAGGTGCACACCTCTGAAGGCAGGCAGCCCATCTCTCACTGGCTGGAGTGAAGGGAGGAGCAGATCTCAGGAAGAAGGACTGAGCAGACACACCATAGATATCCAGCATGGTACCTATCAAGATGCCAAATTCTAAGGATGTGTGAGCAGGGGCGGAGAAAAGAGAGAGAAGTAGGAAAAAATGTCTGGGTAGGGCTGGGAAGAGTGGGGGAAACGGTCATTCTGTAGCATAAGCATGCTAATTGTAAGGACATTCAGTTCTGCTCTTGAACCAAGATGCCTCAGGTCATACACATTTCTTGCCAATTTCCTTTCAACCTTAACTAATAACTTTTCCTCCTTAAATTCTGTCTGAGCTAGTTGGCAAATTTTACAAACATTTTCTGTTTATTTGTGCTTGGTATGGCTAGAAAGATTCCCATGAAGTGTTTTGCCCTCATCGTTTTGTCTGTAAATTTCTACCCAACACGAACCTTTTCTTAATAGGCTGCCTGGGAAATGGTGAGAGGTAGTAGTATTTGTCAGTAATTACATCTTTTTACTTGGTAGAATATATCTTCCAGTGATGAACTCTAGCTGTGAGTGTGATGGAAGCATGTTTGTCCTTGAAGCTGGACACAGAAGCAGGGTCTTAGCTTTCCCAGAATGCATCACCAGCCTGACAGTGGTGGTAACAGGGATGTGCAGTGGACACGACAGGACTTTGGAGCCAGAAAGACTAGGACTTGAATCCAGGTTGGAAAATAAGGACAGTAATGACTAAAGACTGATGGAGTCAGAGCTGTAACGGAGGATGTAGTGCACCATTCAGATCACCCTTCCCGACTAAGGCATTCATTCCCCCAACTACTGAGGGTATCAGGGGCTGATCCCTCACTGCCAAGTCCCTTCCAGGTGTTGCCATGGCCAAGGGACCAAAGTTATATCTCTCCCAGAGTGGCCTGGGCTGATTCAGGGGTTCAAAGGCCCAGCACTCTTACCTCAGCTCAAGGCAATTTTGAATGTGTCCCAGCTCTGTAATTCCCATGGGATCTGCTGTGGCCTTTTTTTGTGACTTCCTCAGTGTTCAGCCTCTCCCTCTGCCTCGTCCTGTCTCCTCACTCCCTAACAGGTGTTGCTTCAGAGAGCACTCCCCAAAGAAGCTTCCTACATGCAAATGTCCACCTCAACGTCTAAGACAGGCATTTACCTCGTAGGACTTTTTCCACTGGGATTAAAGCCAATGTATGTCTTGAGCAGGTGCTTGTAACGTTATTTTAATGCTTTTAAAGCCATGACTTACGTGGTTCAGTCCTGGAGTTAAGCCACAATTAGATAGAATACAGTTTATTCAATCAGAATAATTTCAAAATAACTCAAGTCCTTTACTAGTTCTATTAGGAGCAAGACTTTTGGTTGCAAGTTATAGAAAACCCCACCAAGATTGTTTATGGAGAGGAAAAGTATATATGTGCTTCCATATGGTTTCTGGGGAAGATCATGTAACTACGAAGTCCAGGGGTAGATGTTCATGCACATTGCAACCAGGGACTTGGTGAGGTCATCAGGACCTAGTTTCTCTCTGTGTTGACCCCATTCTCAGGTAGTCTTTAACCGCCTGGTGGTAAGATGGCTGCCATTACCTGCATTGTCTACACCAAAGTTTCAACCCCGCAGCTCATGTCCAGTGGAAGAGAGGATGCCTCCGTTCTAAGTGCTCAAATAAAACAGGCATGTTGTATAGTGGTTAAGAGCATGGACTCTCCCCCCAGATTGCCCAGGTTCACATCCCAGCTCTGTCCCTTACCAGCTGTATGACCAGAGCTGAATTACTTATCCTCTCTGTACCATAGCTCCCTTATCAGTACAGTGGTTGATGGTAGCCTACGCTTTTCCACAGGATTACACATGCGAAATGTGTTAATATTTGTAATGTGTTTAGAACAGTGCCAAGCATATTGTAAACACTACATAAGAGTTTGTTAAAATTAAAAGATACATACCTGATTAACTTGACTTGGGTCACATTCCCACCTCTGAGTTTATAACTGTGGGCCAGAAGGAAACGATGCCCACCCCAGGAAGTGAGGGTAGAGTCAGCTCCACCGAAATACAGGGTCTGAGGCGGGAGGTTCTCTAAAAGCATTCAGGCATCCGTTACCAGATGAAGGGGAATAGGTGCTGGGCAGGAAAATAACAAATGGCCCCTCTATTTGTATTTTTAAAAATTATATACATGGGACACACAATTGTTTAGCCATAGTTTTAAAAATCTTTTTTAAAAAATTAAGATATCTTTGTAATTAAGTGATCTGCTAGACACCAGATATTATCCAAGTGAATAAAAAGTTAGCATCACCTCAAATGAAACAGATTTTATGCTTCCTAATTTAACACAATGAGAAGATATTCTCCTTTATTATCTTCTAAAAGTTTCCTTAGGACTATCTGGAATTGTGTGTAATGTGAGTCTCCAAATTTATTTTTTTCCTATATGGATATCCAGTTTCCCTGGTATTATTTATTGTAAAATCCATCCTTTCCCCACTGTTCTGCTCTATCACTTTAATTATATTTCAACTGTTCATAAAATTATGAGTTTATTTCTGGCTTTCCATTCTGTTCCATTGGTCTATTTTATTTCTCTGCCAATAACACACTGTGTCCATTACTACACAGGCTAAAGCAAGAAGGTTTAACAGATAATAGAAGGTCCTAAGAAGAGAGTAGGAGAGTCAAGAAGGCAAATAAATCCTAAGTAAGATACATAAATATTAATAATAAATAATGTAAGTAGGGCTTCCCTGTTGGCGCAGTGGTTGAGAGTCCGCCTGCCGACGCAGGGGACGTGGGTTCGTGCCCCGGTCTGGGAAGATCCCACATGCCGTGGAGTGGCTAGGCCCGTGAGCCATGGCCGCTGAGCCTGCGCGTCTGGAGCCTGTGCTCCACAACGGGAGAGGCCACAACAGTGAGAGGCCCGCGTACCGCAAAAATAAAAAAAATAAAAAATAAAAAATGTAAGTAATAAGATGAATAAACAAATGAAGCAAGAGAAAGCAGTAACAACAATCAATTCACATGAAACACATCAACAGAACTAAAGAAAATAAAAAACAAATGGAAAGTCTTAAAAGAAGCTAGAGAAAAAAGACAGATTACTTATTAATGAGTGACACTTGACTTCAATGGAAACAATGGAAGCCAGAAAACAGTGAAGTGATACCTATAATGTATTGAAAGAAACAACTGCCATCCGAGAATTCTGTACCCAGTGAAAATATTCTTCAAGAATGATGGTAAAATAAAGATATTTTTAGGTAAAAAGAGTAGTTTGCCACCAACAGAAAAGGAAAATTATTCTAAATGGAAAGTCTGAGATACAAGCAGTAAAGAGCAAAAGACTCGGTAAATGTGGCTGCAATTATAACAGTCATTTGTGATGGGGTTTTTTTTTTTCTTGGTTGTCTATTTTTGTATAACTTTCATTATCTCTCATGATTCTGTGTGTTGACTGTACTCAGCTAGGCAGTTTCTGCTAGTTTCACTTGGAATGTCTCATGTGGTTTCCATTAGATGCTGTCTATAGCCAGAGTCATCTGGAGGCTCAACTGGTCCACCATCATATCTGGGCCTCTCTCACTCTCTGTTTGATGTCAGGGCCTCTTCTTCTCTTGTGGTCTCTCCAGCAAGCTAGCCGGATTTCTTACATGGTATCTCAGGACTCCTAAAAGTGCAAGAGGGAAAACTGCCAGGCTGTCTCAACCTTTGGTTGAGAATGTCACTTCTGTATTAGTCAGGGTTCTCCAGAGAAACTGAACCAATAGGGTATATATATATATTTAAATATAGAGACTTATTAGAAGGAATTGGTTTATGTGATTATGGAGCCCAAGAAGTCCCAAGATCTGTAGTCAACAAGCTGGCAACCCAGGAGAGCCGATGATGTAGTTCTAGTCTGAGTCCAAAAGACTGAGAACCAGGAGAGCTGGTCATCTATGTTCCAGTCCAAAAGTTGGCAAGATCAAGACCCCAAAAGAGCCAGTGTTTCAGTTTGAGTCCAAAGACAGGAAAAGACCAATGTTGCAGCTCAAACAGGCAGAAGGAATTCTCTCTTTTTGTTCAGTCTTTTTTTTTATTATTAATTTATTTACTTTTGGCTGTGTTGGGTCTTCATTGCTGTGCGCAGGCTTTCTCTAGTTGCAGTGAGCAGGGGCTACCCTTCGCTGCGGTGCATGGGCTTCTCATTGCGGTGGCTTTTTTTGTTGTGGAGTATGGGCTTCTAGGTGCGCGGGCTTCAGTAGTTGTGGCTCACGGGCTCTAGAGCGCAGGCTCAGTAGTTGTGGTGCATGGGCTTAGTTGCTCCGTGGCATGTAGGATCTTCCTGGACCAGGGCTCGAACCCATGTCCCCTGCATTGGCAGACGGATTCTTAACCATTGCACTACCAGGGAAGTCCCTGTTCAGCCTTTTTGTTCCATTCAGGTCTTCTATTAAGTGGATGAGTCTCACCCACATTCCGGAGGGCAATTTGCTTTACTCAGTCTACTAATTCAAATGTTAATCTCATTATGAAACACCCTCACACACCCAGAATAACGGGTTTTTTTTAATTTTTTATTTTATATTGGACTATAGTTGATTTGCAATGTTGTGTTAGTTTCAGGTGCACAGCAAAGTGATTCAGTTATACATACACATATATCTATTCTTTTTCAAATTCTTTTCCCAGTTAGGTTATTACAGAATATTGAGCAGAGTTTCCTGTGCTATACAGTAGGTTATCTATTTTAAATATAGTGGTGTGTATATGACAATCCCAAACTCCCAATTTATCCTCCCCCTCCCCCACTTCCCCTTTGGTAACCATAAGTTTGTTTTCTATGTCTGTGAGTCTGTTTCTGTTTTGTAAATAAGTACATTTGTATCATTTTTTTTTAGATTCCACATGTAAGTGATATTGTATTTGTCTTTCTCTGACTTACTTCACTTAGTATGATAGTCTCCAGCTCCATGTTGCTGCAAATGGCATTATTGCATTCTTTTTAATGGTTGAGTAATATTCCATTGTATATATGTACCACATATTCTTTATCCATTCACCATAACATTTTTCCAATTATCTGGGCACACTAAGGTCTAGTCAAATTGTTTTATAAAACTAACCATCACAGCTTCTATTGATTAAATCAAACCATGGGCCAGAACAATTAGACAGAAAACCACTGTGGAAATAGAAAACCTGAACTACATTATAAACTTATTAGATTTCACATACATCTCTAGAATACTCCACCTAAAAAATAATGCATTCTTTTCAAGTGCACATGGAATATTCTCCAGAATAGAGCACATGCTAGACCATAAAACAATAAGTTCAAATGGACTGAAATCGTACAACAACAATGGAATGAATTTAGAAATCAGTAACAGAAAGAAACTTGGGAAATTCACAAATGTATGAAAATTAAACAACACACCCCTAAATAACCAGTGGGTCAAAAAGAAATCACAAGGGAAATTAGAGAATACTTTGAGATGAATGAAAATGAAAACACAACATAGCAAAACCTAAGAGATGCAGCTAAGAGATGTAGTGGTAGTGCCTATAGGGAAAATTATAGCTATAAATGCCTATATTTAAAAAAAGAGGGACTTCCCTGGTGGCGCAGTGGTTAAGAATCCTTCTGCCAATGCAGGAGACATGGGTTCGAGCCCTGGTCCAGGAAGATCCCACATGCCGTGGAGCCGCTAAGCCCATGAGCCACAACTACTGAGCCTGCATGCCACAACTACTGAAGTCCGCATGCCTAGAGTCTGTGCTCCGCAGCAAGAGCCACCGCAATGAGAAGCCCGTGCACTGCAGTGAATAGTAGCCCCCACTCGCCACAACTAGAGAAACCCTGTGTGCAGCAACGAAGACCCAACGCAGCCAAAAATAAATAAATAAAAAGAAAAATCTCAAATAATTAACTTAACATTCCACCTTAAAACACTGGGTGTAGGGGGGAAACACCGGGGTGGGGGTGGTGGAAGCAAACTACATCTAAAGCAAACAGAGGGAAGAAAATGATAAGGACTAGAGTGGGAATTAATGAAATAGAAAATAATAAAGAAAATCAACAAACCCCAAAGCTGGCTCTTTGCAAAGATCAACAAAATGGACAAACTTTTAGCTAGACTGACCAAAGAAAAAAGAGAAAAGCAAAATTAATAAAATCAGAAATTAAAGAGGGGTTGTTACTATCAACCTTATATAAATAAAAACACTTATAAAGAAATACTATGAACAACTATATAACAATAATTAAATAGATGAAATGAATAAATTCCTAGGCAGGAATTTATCAAACTGATTCAAATAGAAAGAGAAAATCTGAATAGACCTATAACAAGTAAAGAGATTGAATTAGTAATAATAATGTACCTTGCAAAATATACCATTTGCAAAATCTGCGTGTAGACCAAAAGAGCAGACAGTTTTCAGCATGTAGCTGGCTGCTTCCAGAAACTCCTTTTGCTGGAGCTTTTCTATGTTCAGGCTTTGAATCTCAGTAAATGCAAAAGTCCCTTAAAGAAGTTACACACTAAATTGGTTTCAGTCATTTACACCTTAGTACAAACCAAGGACTTGAGAGATGTGATCTTTAATAACGTGATAAAAGGAGATATTTCAAAGCCTTGAGACTCAAAGTAGAAAGAAAGGAACTTTACGGAAGGATGGGTGGATAAGTTGGATGCCAAGATCAGAGCCCAAAACTTACCTCACTCTTTAAATTTCCACAGTACCAGGCGTGCTTAAGTCCTTTGCAGATAATGATAGCCAAGTGTCTCTCCAACAAAGGATCGTAAATGGGAATCTCAGTGCAAAGCCATGAATCTATAATAGTACGGTTTTGGACACATACCAGCAGGAAGGTAATGGGTTTGGGAGCATCAGAGACTTCACAGAGCCCCTAAAATCACGCATTAGGTTTGCAGTTAAGTCTGCTGGCAGCCTCCTAATGGATGTCCAAGCTACAATTACTGCAAAGATTCTAAACTTTTCCCTAAATATCATGCTTCTCTTAGAGACGGGAGGATATACGAATCTTTGAAAACTGCTGTATAAATATTGACATCATAGTTATTTTGACCTCAGTAACCCCAAGCTACCAGCAACGGCAGAGGAGCCAGAGGGTTCAATGTGATTAGCCAGTCTGATAGTTTTTCTCTGATTTCAGAAGGCCACTGATTCCTTAAGTGTATTGGGAATGGAAACTGTAAACAAGAGACGTTGCTTTCCTCTTACGTGGTGGTTTCCCATCTGAGCCTCGCATTTCAAGTCCTACCTGTACCTAGCACAGCCTTTGGCGTGAAATGCTTCCATGAATAAATTAATGCTTTTAAATGGCTTGCTTAACTCCGTTCTCCTGCACACATTCAGTGAGCTAATTCTATTAGCCCAGGCTGTTAATGGTCCGAGAAAAACTGAAGGAGTTCATTTTTGGCAAAGACTCCTCATTTATGTTAGTGGTTACCGCACCCAAGCCTTCCAACTTAATTGGAAACAGTGGAATGTAATTTAGTTGTGGCTGTTTCTCTGGCTGTTAATTTAGCTGATTTGAATGCCATTAAGGTTTTAATGGAAACAATTCCTCACTAATTAAGCAGAACCTCTATTTGCTGGTAGCTGGTTACAGGTAGGATATGCACCCAGGTTCACTCCTCTCTGCTTCTTAAAGCAAACTCTGCAAAGGCGCTCAGCCCCAGCTCTGGATACAATTGGCATCTAGAAACTCTGGTGTTTATAATCAAAACCAGAGTCTATTCAGTGACCAAACACTAAAACTGCTTGAGTTTTGCTTTTCTAGCTGAATTTCCAATGACAAAATATTGAAGGCGTTTTGTTTATTGCCTCTTTCCAGGAGATCTGCTACTAAGATAAGGCTAAAGCTTTATGACTTTGTTTAAAAAGAGAAGTTAGCATCTTAAGAATCGTCTTTTGAGAAAAAAAAAAGATAGAGCCAATACTTTCCACTTCATTATTTTATTAAGATTTTAGTGACTTTGAAATCTGATATTTTTGTCTGCTAACACTTGTGGACCAATTGTGGTTTTCTAAGTTTTCCACAGGAGTGTTCAAGCCGATCAGGCAGCCCCATGCTCTGAAATATTTACAAGACACGGACAGTGATCCTTCTCAGCCATTCCTCCAGGTCAGGAACCAGCCTCAGCTTAGTTCCAAGGGAAGAGACCTGAACCCCAGCTATTTCTGCTTTAGGCCAGTCTAGAAGCCTCCTTCCCCCTTATATAGGTAACTCTATGCCATGGGTCATGGTAAAATATTATCACTTTTAAGTTGCAAAGGCAAATGTAGCCAGAAATAGAGAACTCTGTGGTTGCATTCCCTGCATCTGCACCATCCCCACTCCCCCAGCAGCTGAATCTTCCTCATTCATCCATAAGAACTCGCTCCACTGCTTGTAAATTGCCTTAGTTTTCAGCGGCAGCTTAGATGTTGGCAGCGCTTTATTCAGTCTGGGAAAAGGAGTCTGCAGTCAGCGCATTCAATTCTGAGGTCTGGTGGGAATGTGTGTGACCACACAGCGACAACGTGATTCCACCAGCCCCGCAGGGATCAGCTTCGTTACTTCACAGTGATGTCACATGGGTCCTTGAGGGAGAAACTTCTCTTCTTAATTCCTGCTTTCATCAGGCCATTAGTTAAACTATATGCTTGTCTCATCTCAAAATTCACTGTTTAGCTTACCCAGACTGGAGACCTAAGGATGAACACATCACTTTACTGAGGGAAAATAATCTGTTCTCATTCATTCATTATTCAACAACCATTTATTGAATGTCTAATCAGGAATCGGATAATCTAGATTTTCCAAGATAGCCCCATTTAAAGAAATTTTGATATTTCCCATAAAGACAATTTGTTAACGGTATCTTAAATATGGTCATAATAGTTGAGGTTCCTTATAAGTATACAGATTAGGAAAACAAAGGGGGGTTGAATTATGTGTTCCACATTTGAGGTTTGACTGTCTGATCACTTCAGCTGTGTGTTAACATCTTCGTTAGAAGCAAAGATGAATAAGGCAGGATCCCTGCTTTAAATTGTTCACGTGTAACGGGATGGGAGGCGTGTATGTCAGTAACTCTAAATAGAAGGTGGAAAGGGACAGGGGTGAGAAGAAACTCACTGGGCGGCTCAGAGAAGATTGTGTTGTGCTGGAAAGGCCACCCAGAAGTGTTTTAGCCAGTGTGAGGGACACGGAGGTTTTGGATTAGCAGAGGTGTGGTGGAGGGTATTGAAGGCAGGCAGCAGCAATGTGCAAAGAAGGGGGAGGAGTTCAGGGCGTGGGGGGAGTGTAGTGAGAGGAAGAGGGCATGATAAACCCACCCGTAAAGCTCAGGCCAGGGAGACTGGACACCATGTAGTAGGCAGTGAGGGTGGGGTGAAGCTGAACGTTCAGGCGCGGGGCGGGGGTGGTGGGGCGTGATCAGAAGGCCGACATGACATCATGAGTAGAATGGGGGTGGGCAGGGGAGGCACGGGGGGAACAAGAGGAACACAGGGAACTAGGAAAGTGGGCGCACCTTCCATGGTGCGCAGGAAATGGTCAGCCTCCCATGCAGGAGGCAGAGGATTATCTGTGGAAATCTGCAGCCATGTGGGGTGGCAGGATGCGTTCTGACATCTGACAGTGTGCGTGGCCTCAGTCTGGCAAAATACTCTGACCAGGAGAAAAAAGACCTCTGGACGACTTAGAGCAGCACTTCTCAGGATTTAATGTGTACACAAACCACTTGGGATCCTGTAAAAAGGTGGATACTGAATGTGTAGGTCTGGGTGGGGCCTGAGATCCTGCATTTCCAACAGGTGCCCACCTGAAGCCCATGCTGTTGGCCCAGGGACCACTCTGAGTAGCAAGGAGCTACAAAGACACACTTAGTTTTAGGCAATGATTTATAATGGCTGAAAATCTGAGAAAGTGACTCAGTTGTTTCTTAGTGTGTTCATTTCTTTAAAATCTCAGTTTCAGTGTGTCAGGAAGCTGGCACGTGGCAAAATGTGTTTGCCTTTTGGTTCTAGCGTGACCCATGCAAAACTAGCCCTCTTCCCAGGAGCGTGTGTGAACTGGTGTTCTGAGTGGAGAGGTCACAAAGGAGACTCCACTTGGCTGTGAGCGACCCTTTGAGACAATGCACGTGGCTGCCCTGGGTTCAGGGAGGGGATCCCTCCTTTGTTCCAGAAGGCTCCCTTCTCTGAGATCTAAAGGACTAGAAGGAAGGAAGAGGATTTTCCAGAGATGGCAGATCCTTGAATGCATCCTGACCCAGTGTTCTGAAGTCAGGTTGCAGCTTGGGAGGGGCTGGGGTGGGCCAGTGCCCCAGCAGGGGAGCAGGCTCTGCCACGTTTGGGGCGGGCCCCATGGCACTGAGGGATGCTGCCGCCTTGGTCCCTGTTACAGTGTGAGGCTCTTCATTTATGGGGAGACCAGCTGCAGCTTCGTGACAACCCTCGAGCGGCAGAGACCCCTGGCCTCTGTGTGAATCAGAAGAGCTGGCTTCAAGCTTCTTCTCCTGGAGCTGGATGAGGGCGTTCATGTGTCCATTAATGCATTTTGAGTGATCCACTTATAAATATGGGGTCACTGTTTATCCCCCTTCATTATCTTAGGCCACAGAGAAGGTCATATTTCTCTTAATGATCAAGTTAGTAGTATTCTGAACCACCATTCACTGACTTGGGCCATGTAAGTACATCCTTCTTTCCTCTCCTGGGACAGCCTTCTGGTCTCATCTCCGAAGTCAGAGCTTCAGCCGGACCCAGTGAGCCTGCAGAAGGGCTGGGCACTGCTATGGACCGTGGGGCTTGTGGTCCCTGTTCACAGCCCAGGCCCAGTGCTGACTGGCCAGAGCATCATCCTGGAGGCTGGGAGCTGGGGGATCAGCCTTGCTGTCATATGGGATTTTTGCAGAAGCCTGTGGCTTTGCATAGTGTGCCTGTGAGCCCCTGCTGCACAACAGCCGCTTCTCAGGGGTGGTGATGGGGGGTAGTAGATGGTTCCCCCCAGGCCTGGGCCCAATGGTGCTGCAGCCATGTGATTTTCACTCATCTGGGTCCTTAATATCCAAGCCCAGACATACTGCTCAGAGGCCCCACCATAAGGATCCCCATCACAGTTCATCCCCGGACAGTCGAGGTCCTGGGATAGAACTGGGATCAGGGGTCACCTAGCTGTCTCCCCCTCTCTTAAAGTCAGTTCCTTCTGGTTGGGAGGGGTCCCTAGGTGTCATGTTCACCCACTGATCAGCACTTGGGCCCAAGTAATCATCAGTTACTCTAATAATTAGAGGTGCACACGTGGAACTTCTGGAGTTGAACAAAAAGGGTTCAAATTCCGGTTTGCCATACATACATGGCCTGCCCGTCAGGCGTGCACATTGGGGCCAGCTTGACTGGGATCTACGTTCCAAATCCTTGTCTTCCTTGTTGTTAGACCTTGGGCAGGTCATGTAGTCCTCGTGAGCCTGGGTTTTCCCGGCCATAAATCAGAGATGGTGATGCTCCCCTGCCTCCTGGGGTTGTGGGAAGAATGGAGTGATGAGATGCACAGGGAGCTCTTTCACACTTTGTGTGTACACGGGAAGCATCCAATAAGTATTAGCTATTACCGTGAAGTGCTGCTTATTCAATAAGTAAGGAGTTGTGGTTTTATTAGAAACGAAGTAGGTACATCCGCTTCTTAGTCCCTCATCCCTCTGGGAAGCCAGACCGTGAGCTCGTAAACGCATGGTGTCCACCTGGTGGCCGCATCCCCAAACCTCTCATCAAAAACCTTGGAGGAAATGAAAAGGCTTGTAATTTATAAACCGAGGCTTCTCAAAGGGGTGAGGGGAGTGGTGAGGAGGGTGGAGTGCACACTCTGGGGCTTTGTGGAGGCTGCACAGGCAGCTTGAAAACAAAGCAGCACTTTGTCCTGTGACTTTGCTTTGTTTTTTGTCATAATATTTAATTAATTTTGAAATTTCAAATAACATTGAAGGAAGTGTGAGACACATCTACTCAAGAAGGGAGCCTGGGTTGAGAGCCCATCTACAACTTAGAAAACGCAGCCAAGCTCACAGGAAAGTGACAGCTACAGGGAGCTAGGGCGTTCCACACCTCTGCCCGGCCAGCCAGCCAAGGCCCACCCACCCCCAAGCTGGTAGTGAAGGAGTGGAGCCCGTGAGCCCTTGCAGTTGGCCTAATTGGAAAAAGCTGGCACCTGCATAGGGCGCTTCTGTGTCCTGGACCCTTGCTTTGGCTTTATAATGCTAATGAGTGAAACATGAACAAACTTTCGTTAAAACCATTTGAAACACGATGCCCCTTCATCCTTAGGTTTTCACTATTATTCCAGTGATCCTTTAGGATTTGGGGCATAAATCCTTTATTCATCCTAAGAAGTCCATTCGCCACCCTGGCTAAATAAATCTTCTTTGTGGATCTTTTTTTTCCACCCAGTTCTAATTTTCTGTACACTAAAGACTTAATAGAAATTTAACAGTTCATAAAAGTGAAAAATAAACTCACTGAAAGGTGCACAAGTGTGTGGCTTAATGAATTGTTATGAAGTGGATGGAACCAATCAAGAAACAGCATTACCATCCTCTCCACATGCCACGCCCCCCCCACCTCCTGCCTCAGTCTAGTCACTAACCACCCCCAGAAGGGTGAGCCCAATCCTGGCTTATAACAGCACAGAATTATTTGGCTCATTTTTGAACTTTATATAACTGGAATCACACAGGATGTATTCTTTGGGGTTTGCCTTTGTCCAGCATTCTGTTAGGAAGACACGCTGTAGATCATTCCTTCTCAGTACTGTCTAGTGTCCGTTGTGTTGTCCTTCATGATTGGAGACATCCCCGGAGGAGGTGGGTGTATGTCCCTGACAGCACTGGTCCCAGGGATGGCCTGGGTCCGCCAATTGGGATTTTCCAGACTGGAAGCAGATAGTATCTATCTTCCCCATGAGAAGTGGTCTGTCATAGCCGACCCCGGAGTCAGGCCATCTCTGCTCCATTCTGGCTGTGTCACTTACTAGCTGTGGAATCTGCTGTGAGTTATTTAACGTCTTCATTTCCCGTCTTCATTTCCTCTTCTGTAAAAGTAAATAATAATGATAGCATCAATGCCATAGAGTTGTTTCCAAGATTACGTGAATGCTTAGAACCACGCCAGACGTATGTTAAATGCTAATGGGTGGGTTTTTATTCTTCGATTATGAACTCTAAAGGTGTAAGGGCTGTGGTGGCCACTGAGTTGCCTGCAGTGTGAACACTGAGTTCTCCGAGTTTCTGTGTGCCACACGCCTGCTGTGCCTTTGCACATGCTGTTCCCTTTGCCTAATCTCTCATCCTCCTTTGATTCTCACACAAAATTTCCATCCCTCTTGCATGTCTCAGCCCAAAAGGACCAGAGTACCTACTTTGTTTGTAATAAAACACCATCCCCATCGCTGCCCCGATCATCATGCTACAATAGCTCTCAAAGTGTGGTCTGCAAACCCTGGGGAGTCCTCCTAAGACACTATTTCCCTTTCCTACTTTGGGGTCACTTGTACTGATGGTACAAAAGCAACAGTGAGTGAAACTGAGGCTGCTTAACATGAATCATGGCAGTGACACCAAACTGTACTACTGGACATTGGATCTTTCACCATCATGTGCTAGTTAAAAAAAAAAAGCCAGTTTCACTTAAGAATGCCTTTGATTAGGGAGGAAAATTTGTTAATTTTTGACCCTTGAATGCATGTACTTTTAAATTTCTGAGATACCAAATAGGAAGTATGCATAAAGCATTTCTTAAGTACACAGAAGTAGGATGGCTGTCTCAAGGAAAAGCACTTGTACGAATGACTTACAAGCTGAATTAGCTGTTTTTTCCATGGAATACCATTTTAACTTGAAGGAACAAATGACAGACAGGCAGACGGTGGTTATTCAGACTTGGGTGTCTGGCAGACATTTTCTTGAAAATGCGTAAAGAGAGCCTGTCATATCAAGGAGACTATCAGTCAGTATGTGTGGCCAGATAAAATCTGAACTGCAAGTAAAAATGGGAATTTTAGAAAACATGTCAGTGCCACCACACGCCTGACAGCTTCCCGCTACTTAAAGACTTTTCTGGTGAGATGGGAGGACATATTAACAAATGGGACTTGGCCAGCATATTACATCTGGTTCTTTACAGGCGCCTCCCCGTCTCCTCCCAATACTAATTCCATCCCACTCATCGTCTTCCTCCATCTACTGACTTGTACTTCATCCTTCGCATCTCAGTGCCACCATAGATGTGATGGACTAGTTCACCCCGGGAGGGGCTGGGCTGACCCCAGGACACCTGCCCGTGGATGACTGCCTTGCGGGGACAATGCTGGTGGTGCGGTGATCCCTTTGTTCAGGGGTCCAGGAGGGATTTGGATTCTCATGGTGGGAGGCTAAAGCCAGCTGAGTGCAGGGAAGCTGGCTCCCTGGAGGGCTGACTCGACCCTCAGTGAATCATAGAAAAATTTAAATTACGTTCTTATTGATAACTGATTAATATTACTCCTTAGCAATTATTGTGAGATACCTTTTAAAGTCCCTTTTGAGGAATATTTCTCTTAGGACATCAGAATCTCTTATGTCGCATTCCTTTATTTGCTTTAGAAAAATTTTAACATTATTTGGAAATAATTCTGTAATCAAAACTAGGTGCAAAAATAGTACAGTGAGTAAGTTCCTCTATACCCGTCACCCAGCTTCCCCCAGTGATAATGTTTTACCTAATCATAGTCCGTTATGAATTCTGGGAAACTGACATTTGTGCTATTGTCACTACATTACAGACCTTACTTATTCTGTTGCCACAAAGAAACTCCTTTGCGCTACTCCTTTATAGTTATACTCTATTCACCTTTAAAATATAGTTTTTATTTTAATGAAAATGACAGTTCATAAAAATATCTCTGATTGGAAACACTAGTGCCAAGCATAGGGCCATGAATTTAGTACATTATGTGGTATTTAAGCTTGAAAGCCTGGCTATAAACATTGACCTGTGGCTCACTTGCTGTGTGATTTTAGGGAAGGAACATAACCTCTCTGAGCCTTGGTTTTATAATCTACAGAATGAAAATAATAAAACCCACTTGGTAGAGATGCTGCACAGGCTAGATACAAAGTATATGAAGTGCCTGACACGTCCGTCACAGGCACCCTGTTGTGGTCAGTGTCTTAGGTCCGGTTATCCAGGAAGCGGAGAGATGGAGATCTGCATGCGGTTGTTTACAGGGAGCACTCAAGGGATCCACACTTATGAGCTAGTGTGGGCACCAGTCGCTGTATGGGGCTGCTCTGAGGGAGGGGTGTAACTCTGGGCAGGGTGGCTCCCTGCAGCCAAGGGTAAGGCCTGAGGACAGACTCAGCTGTGAGCCTCTGCACTGCCGGGGAATCTGATCAGTGCTATCACAGCATTTACTGTGCTCACTATTACTATTACGGCTCTGAGGAAGGGGGACATCAAAAGCAGAGTCATTCGTAGGTTTCTCATCCGCCCCACGTGTGAACCACATCAAACGCAGGCAAATGCGAATGGCTTGATAGCCCTAGAAAAAGCTGTTTCCTTTTCTGTGTTAGGCCATTGAAGGGGATCTGTTTACGTCTTCAGGAATTGCTATTTTGGGAGGAAGGAAAAAAAAAAGGCAACGGATTCTACTCCTCCTTATAGCTGCTAAAGGGAATTTCCTAAAATTCTCTTTGCCAGCCCCATAAAAGAACTCCATCTTGTACTATCCTGCCCCTGAAGTGAGATTTGGAGGCAGACTTTTAATAATAACTTTTCGAGAAAGCCCTTCGCAGTGTGCCAAGGACAAGTTGGTATCAGTGACATTATCAGTAGTTGTGTTTGTTTAGTAATAGCTGGAAACCTACTGGAAGGCTGACACTGAGCTAAGGCCGGTAGAGGACACCAAAGAGGAGGTACTGAGTCTCCCACTCAAAGGATCCCACTTCGTGCCTTCTCCCCATGAACAGCTACTCAGAGATAGAATAAATAGTGGAATTTTGAAAGTACCAACCTAAGAAGCACAGTATTGTTCTGATTACTCAGTGGATGTGGATTAAGATCCTGATGATTCATATCTAAACTTGATTATAGTGTAGTTTGGTCTATAAATATTATGATATCGTGTCTCCTTTCAGAAGGTAAAGATCATATATGTTAAAGGGAAGCACACCTGTTCTGGGCAACATCCTGAGTTTTGGGGTGAACAGTTGAAATAAGTGTTCCTGACTTGTTAAGTCTCTGGAAAAAATTTCTTTGGCCAGTTATCCAAGCAACTATTTGACTTTTTTTGTTTATAAATAAAGATACAGGTCCATTGTACACAATGATAAAGAAATGATAACAAGAAGAATTTTCATAAATTAAGGAGATTTTTCTGCCAGAAAGCTTGATACACACTTTCTGCCTTTTTCAAACATCCATGCTCAGTATTTGGGGGAGGTGTCTGCACTAACACATGGTAGAGATTGACCTAGAAACTTCCACATCTGTGACAAGGGTACAAGCCCTCATACTCTTCAGAGCTGGGAAGGGTTAAACTCAACCCCACAGGTCACTGTCCTCCAGTACTCTGTCTCTCTCCAGACACACAGACAGCTGTGGCCTTCTCAGGATGGGAGGACAGAGTGGGGTAGGTCACTGCCCTGGAAGGCCAAAGGATGAAACTCTGCCAGGGGAGCGCCCTTGCAGGATGAAGGGAGGTGAAAGCACGTCACCCCAGGGGTCTTAAATCACACATGTTTCCCCTTTCCTCCTCACTTGAGGGAAAGGTCTGGGGGGAAGGAGCCAGATCAGATTCCCTTTGT
The DNA here is from genome assembly GCF_003676395.1 of Aethalodelphis obliquidens. Classification (NCBI taxonomy): domain Eukaryota; kingdom Metazoa; phylum Chordata; class Mammalia; order Artiodactyla; family Delphinidae; genus Aethalodelphis; species Aethalodelphis obliquidens. Next base: position 17,716,335 of record NW_020837956.1, on the reverse strand, counting down.
GTCTCCACAGGGCCTTGCACGGATAGAGTTGGTGATTAATAAATGTTGGGTTGCTTCCATGTCCTGGCTATTGTAAATAGAGCTGCAATGAACATTTTGGTACATGACTGTTTTTGAATTATGGTTTTCTCAGGGTCTATGCCCAGTAGTGGGATTGCTGGGTCGTATGGTAGTTCTATTTGTAGTTTTTTAAGGCAAGCTAAGTGTCCATCAACAGATGAATGGATAAAGAAGATGTGGCACATATATACAATGGAATATTACTCAGCCATAAAAAGAAACGAAATTGAGTTATTTGTAGTGAGGTGGATGGACCTAGAGTCTGTCATACAGAGTGAAGTAAGTCAGAAAGAGAAAAACAAATACCGTATGCTAACACATATATATGGAATCTAAGAAAAATAAAAAAGGTCATAAAGAACCTAGGGGTAAGACAGGAATAAAGACACGGACCTACTAGAGCATGGACTTGAGGATATGGGGAGGGGGAAGGGTAAGCTGTGACAAAGTGAGGGAGTGGCATGGACATATATACACTACCAAATGTAAGGTAGATATCTAGTGGGAAGCAGCCGCATAGCACAGGGGGATCAGCTCGGTGCTTTGTGACCACCTAGAGGGGTGGGATAGGGAGGGTGGGAGGGAGACGCAAGAGGGTGGGGATATGGGGATATATGTATATGTATAACTGATTCACTTTGTTATAAAGCAGAAACTAACACACCATTGTAAAGCAATTATACTCCAATAAAGATGTTAAATAAATAAATGTTGGGGACTGAATGGAGTTTTCTGTTACCTTATTAACTGCCAGAAAGTGACAGTATGAGTTAAGCAGCAGTGATCAACACCACAAATTAGTCATCCTTAGAGGCAGCAGGGTTTTGACTGTTATATCAGAGATCTTGGGTTCGTGCCTGGAAACTTCCTTGGGCAAGTGTCCTTTTAAAATTAGAATCTGTGATGAACTCATCTAATGGATGGTTCACACTCGTCTGGGAGTCAGAGGAGGCCTGGGCTCAGGTCCTTTCCCAGCTATGTGACCTTGGAGAAGTGGCCAAACCACCTTAAGGCACAGTTTCCTCAATGGTTAAATTGGTTGATGCAGTGCTGCCTCTTACAGGCCTGTTTTACAGGTCTGATGAGCTCATGCCTGCAAAGCATCAGGCTCACCCCAAGTGCTTAATAAATGGTGGCCAGTATTATCATTACTAGGATAAGCATATGTCATGCAAATCAAGATACTTTGACAGCAGAAAGGGGCATAAAACAATTAGAATGATAACTTTTTCTGAAAGATTTACTACCTGACCCACAAATTGTCTTATATTGGTGGACCAATAAAATGGTTCTATTCAGGAGCTATGTTCAATTGTAAAATTCCTTTGAAGAAATTAAACATCTATCTCTGTACATTAAAGAAAATTTGAAAACTTTCTTAATGTTGATGATGTGATCATTAAAAAATATTTTTCTTTATATATATATATATATATATATTTTTTTTTTTTTTTTTTTGTGCACGCAGGCCTCCCCCTTTTGTGGCCTCTCCCGTTGCGGAGCACAGGCTCCGGACACGCAGGCTCAGAGGCCATGGCTCACGGACTTAGTTGCTCCGCGGCATGTGGGATCTTCCTGGACCGGGGCACGAACCCGTATCCCCTGCATCGGCAGGTGGACTCTCAACCACTGCGCCACCAGGGAAGCCCTTGATATATTTTTTTAACACCTTTATTGGAGTACAATTGCTTTATAATGGTGTGTTAGTTTCTGCTTTATAACAAAGTGAATCAGCTATACATATAATCCCATATCTCCTCCCTCTTGCGTCTCCCTCCCACCCTCCCTATCCAACCCCTCTAAGTGGTTACAAAGCACTGAGCTGATCTCCCTGTGCTATGCGGCTGCTTCCCACTAGCTATCTGTTTTACATTTGGTAGTGTATATAGGTCCATGCCACTCTCTCACTTCGTCCCAGCTTACCCTTCCCCCTCCCTGTGTTCTCAAGTCCATTCTCTACGTCTGTGTCTTTATTCCTGTCTTACACCTAGGCTCTTCAGAAACTTTTTTTTTTTTTTAGATTCCCTATATATGTGTTAGCATACGGTATTTGTTTTTCTCTTTCTGACTTCACTATGCATGACAGACTCTAGGTCCATCCACCTCACTACAAATAACTCAATTTCGTTTCCTTTTATGGCTGAGTAATATTCCATTGTATATATGTGCCACATCTTCTTTATCCATTCATATGTTGATGGACACTTAGTTGCTTCCATGTCCTGGCTATTGTAAATAGAGCTGCAATGAACATTTTGGTACATGACTCTTTTTGAATTATGGTTTGCTCAGGGTATATGCCCAGTAGTGGGATTGCTAGGTCGTATGGTAGTTCTATTTGTAATTTTTTTTTTTTTTTTTTTTTTAAGTACGTGGGCCTCTCACTGTTGTGGCCTCTCCTGTCGTGGAGCACAGGCTCCGGACGCGCAGGCTCAGCGGCCATGGCTCACGGGCCTAGCTGCTCCGCGGCATGTGGGATCTTCCTGGACCGGGGCACAAACCCATGTCCCCAGTATCGGCAGGCGGACTCTCAACCACTGTGCCACCAGGGAAGCCCTATTTTTAGTTTTTTAAGGAACCTTCATAATGTTCTCCATAGTGGCTGTATCAATTTACCTTCCCACCAACAGTGCAAGAGGATTCCCTTTTCTCCACACCCTCTCCAGCATTTTTTGTTTGTAGATTTTTTGATGATGGCCATTCTGACTGGTGTGAGGTGATAACCTCATTGTAGTTTTGATTTGCATTTCTCTAATGATTAGTGATGTTGAGCATCTTTCATGGGTTTGTTGACAATCTGTATATCTTCTTTGGAGAAACGTCTATTTAGGTCTTCTGCATTGAGCTGCATGAGCTGCTTGTATATTTTGGAGATTAATCCTTTGTCAGTTGCTTCATTTGCAAATATTTTCTCCCATTCTGAGGGTTGTCTTTTCATCTTGTTTATGGTTTCCTTTGCTGTGGAAAAGCTTTTAATTTTCATTAGGTCCCATGTGTTTATTTTTGTTTGTATTTCCATTTCTCTAGGAGGTGGGTCAAAAAGGATCTTGCTGTGATTTGTGTCATAGAGTGTTCTGCCTATGTTTTCCTCTAAGAGTTTGATAGTGTCTGGCCTTACATTTAGGTCTTTCATCCATTATGAGTTTATTTTTGTGTATGGTGTTAGGGAGTGTTCTAATTTCATTCTTTTACATGTAGCTGTCCAGTTTTCCCAGCACCACTTATGGAAGAGGCTGTCTTTTCTCCATTGTATACTCTTGCCTCCTTTATCAAAAAGGTGGCCATATGTGCATGGGTTTATCTCTGGGTGTTCTATCCTGTTCCACTGATCTATGTTTCTGTTTTTGTGCCAGTACCATACTGTCATGATTACTGTAGCTTTCTAGTATAGTTTAAAGTCTGGGAGCCTGATTCCTCCAGCTCTGTTTTTCTTTCTCAAGATTGCTTTGGCTATTTGGGGTCTTTTGTGTTTCCATACAAATTATGAAATTTTTTGTTCTAGTTCTGTGAAAAATGCCATTGGTAGTTTGATAGGGGTTGCACTGAATCTGTAGATTGCTTTGGGTAGTAGAGTCATTTTCACAATGTTGATTCTTCCAATCCAAGAACATGGTATATCTCTCCATCTGTTTGTATCATCTTTAATTTCTTTCATCAGTGTCTCATAGTTTTCTGCATACAGGTCTTTTGTCTCCTTAGGTAGGTTTATTCCTAGGTATTTTATTCTTTTTGTTGCCATGGTAGATGGGAGTGTTTCCTTAATTTCTCTTTCATATTTTTCATCATTAGTGTATAGGAATGCAAGAGATTTCTGTGCATTAATTTTGTATCCTGCTACTTTACCAGATTCATTGATTAGCTCTTGTAGTTTTCTGGTAGCATCTTTAGGATACCCTATGTATACTACCATGTCATCTGCAAACAGTGGCAGCTTTATTTTTTCTTTTCCGATTTGGATTCCTTTTATTTCTTTTTCTTCTCTGATTGCTGTGGCTAAAACTTCCAAAAATATGTTGAATAATAGTGGTGAGAGTGGACAACCTTGTTTCCTGATCTTAGAGGAAACGGTTTCAGTCTTTCACCATTCTGAACGATGTTGGCTTGTGGGTATGTCATGTATGGGCTTTATTATGTTGAGGTAAGGTCCCTCTATGCCTACTTTCTGGAGGGTTTTTATCACAAATGGGTGTTGAATTTTGACGAAAGCTTTTTCTGAATCTATGAGATGATCATATGGTTTCTCTCCTTCAGTTTGTTAATATGGTGTATCACATTGATTGATTTACATATATTGAAGACTCCTTGCATTCCTGGGATAAACCCCACTTGATTATGGTATATGATCCTTTTAATGTGCTGTTGGATTCTGTTTGCTAGTATTTTGTTGACGATTTTTGCATCTATGTTCATCAGTGATACTGGCCTGTAGTTTTCTTTCTTTGTGACATCTTTGTCTGGTTTTGGTATCAGGGTGATGGTGGCCTCGTAGAATGAGATTGGGAATGTTCCTCCCTCAGCTATATTTTGGATGAGTTTGTGAAAGAGAGGTGTTAGCTCTTCTCTAAATGTTTGATAGAATTTGCCTGTGAAGCCACCTGCTCCTGAGCTATTGTTTGTTGGAAGATTTTTTAATCACAGTTTCAATTTCAGTGCTTGTGATTGTTCTGTTTATATTTTCTCTTTCTTCCTGGTTTAGTCTCGGAACGTTGTGCTTTTCTAACAATTTGTCCATTTCTTCCAGGTTGTCCATTTTATTTGCATATAGTTGCTTGTAGTAATCTCTCATGATCCTTTGTATTTCTGCAGTGTCAGTTGTTACTTCTTTTTCATTTCTAATTCTATTGATTTGAGCCTTCTCCCTTTTTTTCTTAATGAGTCTGGCTAATGGTTTATGAATTTTGCTTATCTTCTCAAAGAACCAACTTTTAGTTGTTTTTATTGTTATTATTTTTTCTTTTTCCAACTTTTAGTTTTATTGATCTTTGCTTTTAGTTTTATTGATCTATCATTTCCTTCATTTCTTTTTCACTTATTTCTGGTCTGATCTTTATGATTTCTCTCCTTCTCCTAATTTTGGGTGTGTTTTGTTCTTTCTCTAATTGCTTTAGGTGTAAGCTTAGGTTGTTTATTTGAGATGTTTCTTGTTTCTTAAGGTAGGATTGTATTGCTATAAACTTCCCTCTTAGAACTGATTTTGCTGCACCCCATAGGTTTTGGGTCATTATGTTTTCATTGTCATTTGTTTCTAGGTGTTTTTTGATTTCCTTTTTGATTTCTTCAGTGATCTCTTGGTTATTTAGTAGTATATTGTTTAGCCTCCACGTGTTTGTGTGTTTTATGGATTTTTTCCTGTAATTAATATCCAGTTTCATAGCGTTGTGGTTGGAAAAGATACTTGATAAGATTTCAGTTTTCTTAAATTTGCCAAGGTTTGATTTGTGACCCAAGATATGGTCTATCCTGTGGAATGTTCCATGAGCACTTGAAAACAAAGTGTATTCTGTTGTTTTTGGATGGAATGTCCTATAAATATCAATTAAGTCCATCTTGTTTAATGTATCATTTAAGCTTGTGTTTCCTTACTTATTTTCATTTTGGATGATTTGTCCATTGGTGAAAGTGGGGTGTTAAAGTCCCCTACTATGATTGTGTTACTGTTGATTTCCCCTTTTATGGCTGTTAGCATTTGCCTTATTTATTGAGGTGCTCCTATGTTGGGTGCATAGATATTTACAATTGTTATATTTTCTTCTTGGATTGATCCCTTGAGCATTTTGTCGTGTCCTTCTTTGTCTCTTATAATAGTCTTATTTTAAAGTCTATTTTGTCTGATATGAGAATTGCTACTCCAGCTTTCTTTTGATTTCCATTTGCATGGAATATCTTTTTCCATCCCATTACTTTCAGTCTGTATATGTCCCTAGGTCTGAAGTGTATCTCTTGTAGACAGCATATATACTGGTCTTGTTGTTGTATCCATTCACCCAGTCTCTGTCTTTTCATGGGAGCATTTAATCCATTTACATTTAAGGTAGTTATCGATATGTATGTTCCTATTACCATTTTCTTAACTGTTTTGGGTTTGGCATTGTAGGACTTTTCCTTCTCTTGTGTTTCCTGACTAGAGCAGTTCCTATAGCATTTGTTGTAAAGCTGATTTGGCGGTGCTGAATTCTCTTAGCTTTTGCTTGTCTGTAAAGGTTTTAATTTCTCCGTTGAATCTCAGTCAGATCTTTGCTGGGTAGAGTAATCTTGGTTGTAGGTTTTTCCCTTTCATCACTTTAAATATGTCCTGCCGCTTCCTTCTGGCTTGCAGAGTTTCTGCTGAAAGATCAGCTGTTAGCCTTGAGGGAGTCCCTTCTTTGTTATTTTTCCCTTGCAGCTTTTCATATTTTTTCTTTGTATTTAATTTTTCATAGTTTTATTAATATGTGTCTTGGCGTGTTTCTCCTTGGATTTATCCTGTATGGGACTCTCTGTGCTTCCTGGACTTTATTGACTCTTTTCTTTCCCATATTAAGGAAGTTTTCAACTATAATCTCTTCAAATATTTTCTCAGTCCCTTTCTTTTTCTCTTCTTCTTCTGGGTCCCCTATAATTCAAATGTTGGTGCATTTAATGTTGTCTCAGAGGTCTCTGAGACTGTCCTCAATTCTTTTCATTCTTTTTTCTTTATTCTGCTCTGCAGTAGTTGTTTCCACTATTTTGTCTTCCAGGTAACTTATCCATTCTTCTCCCTCAGTTATTCTGCTATTGATTCCTTCTAGAGAATTTTTAATATCATTGTGTGTTGTTCATCATTGTTTGTTTGTTCTTTAATTCTTCTAGGTCCTTGTTAAACGTTTCTTGTATTTTCTCCATTCTATTTCCACAATTTTGGATCATCTTTACTGTCATTACTCTGAATTCTTTTTCAGGTAGACTGCCTATTTCCTCTTCATTTGTTTGGTCTGGTGGGTTTTTACCTTGCTCCTTCATCTGCTGTGTGTTTCTCTGTCTTCTCATTTTGCTTAACTTTCTGTGTTTGGGGTCTCCTTTTTGCAGGATGCAGGTTCATAGTTTCCATTGCTTTTGGTGTCTGCCCCCTGTGGGTGAGGTTAGTTCAGTGGGTTGTGTAGGTTTCCTGGTGGAGGAGACTGGTGCCTGTGTTCTAGTGGATGAGGCTGGATCTTGTCTTTCTGGTGGGCAGGACCACATCTGGTGGTGTGTTTTGGGGTGTTTGTGACCTTAATATGATGTTAGGCAGCCTGTCTGCTAATGGGTTGTGTTGTGTTCCCGTCTTTCTAGTTGTTTGGCATAGGGTGTCCAGCACTGTATCTTGCTGGTCATTGAGTGGAGCTGGGTCTTAGCATTGAGATGGAGATCTCTGGGAGAGCTTTCGCTGTTTGATATTACGTGGAGCCAGGATGTCTCTGGTGGACCAGTGTCTTGAATTTGGCTTTGTCACCTAGAGACACAGGCCTGACACCAGGCTGGAGCACCAAGACCCTGTCAGCCACATGGCTCAGAAGAAAAGAAAGAAAAAATAAAGACAGAGAGAAAAATATATAAAATAAAATAGTTATTAGAATAAAAGTTATTAAAAATGAAGAAAAAATTAAAAAGTAATTTAAAAAAAGAAGGAAAGAAAGAAGAGAGGAACCAAACCAAAAAATAAATCCAGCAATGACAATAAGTGCTAAAAAACTATACTAAAAAAGCAAACAAACAAACGAACCGAAAACGGACAGACAGAACCCTAGGACAAATGGTAAAAGCAAAGCTATACCGACAAAATCACACAAAGTCCACCGCCTCAATTTTGGGATGATTCATTGTCTAAGCAGGTATTCCACAGATGCAGGGCACATCAAATTGATTGTGGAGATTTAATCTGCTGCTCCTGAGGCTGCTGGGAGAAATTTCCCTTTCTCTTCTTTGTTCGCACAGCTCCCGGGGTTCAGGTTTGGATTTGGCCCTGCCTCTGCATGTAGGTGGCCTGAGGTCGTCTGTTCTTTGCTCAGACAGGACGGGGTTAAAGTAGCAGCTGATTAAGGGCTCTGGCTCACTGAGGCTGGGAGGAGGGAGGGGTATGGAATGTGGGGCGAGCCTGTGATGGCAGAGGCCAGCATGACGTTGCCACAGCCTGAGGCACGCCATGTTTTCTCCCGGGGAAGTTGTCCCTGGATCATGGGACCCTGACAGTGGCGGGGTGCACAGGCCCCCGGGACGGGAGGTGTGGATAGTGACCTGTGCTTGCACACAAGCTTTTTGGTGGCTACCGCAGCAGCCTTAGTGTTTCATGCTCGTCTCTAGTGTCCACGCTGATAGCTGTGGCTTGCGCCTGTCTCTGGAGCTCGTTTAGGTGGTGCTCTGAATTCTCTCTCCTCTTGCACCCTGAAACAATGGTTCTTGCCTCTTCGGCAGTTCCAGACTTTTTTCTGGACTCCCTCCCAGCTAGCTGTGGTGCACTAGCCCACTTCAGGCTGTGTTCACGCAGCCAATGCCAGTCCTCTCCCTGGGATCTGACCTCTGAAGCTGGAGCCTCAGCTCCCAGCCCCCACCCGCCCTGGCAGGTGAACAGACAAGCCTCTCAGGCTGGTGAGTGCTGGTCAGCACTGATCCACCCTGTGGGAATCTCTCCACTTTGCTCTCTGCACCCCTGTTGCTGTGCTCTCCTCTGTGGGTCCTAAGCTTCCCTCCCACTACCCCCCACCACGTCTCCGCCCACAAAGGGCCTTCCTAGTATGTGGAAACTATTCCTCCTTCACAGCTCCCTCCCACTGGTGCAGGTCCTGTCCCTATTCTTTTTTCTCTGTTTTTTTTTTTTTTTCTTTTGCCCTACCCAGGTACATGGGGAATTTCTTGCCTTTTGGGAAGTCTGAGGTCTTCTGCCAGCATTCAGTAGGTGTTCTGTAGGAGTTGTTCCACATGTAGATGTATTTCTGATGTATTTGTGGGGAGGAAGGTGATCTCCATGTCTTACTCTTCTGCCATCTTTAAGGTCTCCATTAAAAAATATTTAAGCAGAATAATTATTCTTGTTAGGTACTTAGGTAGTTTAATCAATTTCTTTGCCTACCTGTCATCATATTCTTCTGCAGAATATAGTTTTCAATAGTTTTATAATTTTTAACTTTTTCCACAAAATTCCCTGCATTTTAAGTTTAATAAATTTGAAAATGCTGTTACTTCAATTGACTTCTCTACAGAGCACTATATATTTCATTGAGAAAATAATCTTTACCAGTGATGAAGTACCTGGTAAGCCAAGAGCAATTCTGCTAAATAAAGGCTATTCTTAATTCTAATTTAAAAAAATTTTGAAATGTAGAAATAATTCAGTCCAAATATTTTCTCAGGTAATTTTGTCCTCTATTCAGAGTACCTTTTTTTGACAACTATTTTAATGACACAGCTTGTCAAGTAAGTTGTGTCTGTTTATGATTCTTTTGAATGGTTCCCCAAATTTAGAGGATTCAAGATTGTATGCCTTCTCAATTACATCCTGTTCTAGGACAGAAGCTAAATTTATCCAAATAAAAATAGGAGCTCCATCCAAATATTCCTCTCACAGGTTGAGATCATCCCGGGCACAATTATAGAGTTTCAAAATTAAATCTTATACTTCATTAGAGGACTCATGGTACCCATCCCCCTCTTTGCAAGATATATTTCAATGCCTTCCTGTTCACAGGGCTGGCTTTGTGGGCTTGTGACTTCCGTGCAGTGCTTAGAAAGGCTCCACACTCTGTTTATGGACCCCCTGTCGCCATCTTGAAATTCTTAATTTTTTACCAAGGGATTCTGCGTTTTCATCTTGCACTGGGCCCCAGAAATTATGTAGCTGTTCCTGCCTGTTTGTCAGCTTGGTTTTCAATAATTGTATCTTTCTAAAAGATTCAAGCTCAAAAGCTGAATTTAAAAAGCAAACCAGGGCTTCCCTGGTGGCGCAGTGGTTGAGAGTCCGCCTGCTGATGCAGGGGACACAGATTCGTGCCCCGGTCCGGGAAGATCCCACACGCCGCGGGGCGGCTGGGCCCGTGAGCTATGGCCACTGAGCCTGCGCGTCCAGAGCCTGTGCTCCGCAACGGGAGAGGCCACAACAGTGAGAGGCCCGCATACCGCAAAAGAAAAAAAAAAAAAAGGCAAACCGAAACAACTCCATTCACTCCACACTTTGAAAACTTCCAAATGATTGTGAACAAAATAAAACCAAAATTCAGAGCATTGTACGGCACTCAGGTTGATTTTAACAAGGTAGTTTATCATGAGAACTCAAATTTTGTAAATCAGTTGATAGGCAGAGAGGAGAATTTTGTGATCCAGTTACTGTGTGTGTATTTGTGTATGTGTGTATAAAACTTGACAGCTCAGCTTCTTTTTCTGTTGGTAGACCATCACAGCTTGTTTGGACAAATGCACTAATTACATACATACATATCACTTCCCAGTCCAAGTAAGTTTCTGCTCTACAGGTTCTTAATTTAGCAAAAATAGTTCTTCTATCAGGATTCCAACCATCAAAATTTATTACCCCCCAGGCCTTCCCTGGTGGCGCAGTGGTTGAGAGTCCGCCTGCCGATGCAGGGGACACGGGTTCGTGCCCCGGTCTGGGAAGATTCCACATGCTGCGGAGCGGCTAGGCCCGTGAGCCATGGCTGCTGAGCCTGTGCGTCCAGAGCCTGTGCTCCACAACGGGAGAGGCCACAACAGCGAGAGGCCCGTGTACCGCAAAAAAAAAAAAAAATTATTACCCCCCAAAGAAAGTTTCTCTTCTCTTCAATGATGAACTTTTAAACTGGATTTATAATATCAATCAGAATAATGTCAAATTTTTCACCTTTGACGGAATGAACTTTCTGAAGGTTTAATTTTATTTCCTGAATTTGGTTTTGAAAAACGTGAACCCTTATTAGAATTAACAAATTTCTCATTTGAACCGTCTGATGACCCTGATGTAAAAATTGTGTCATTTCAATGTTTACATGGTTCTACATCTGCTAAAGGAGACACATTAGCAGCTACTACTTCATTTTTCAGACATGCGCAAGAAAATTTGTAATTGAAAATGAGTGACATTAGTTTAGGAGACAGGTCTTTGCATCTAAATGAAAAATTAAGCTTCACAGAGTGATATGGAAACATACCTTGTGCAGGTGCTCCTGTTAAATCATCTTTGAGCATGGGCTACTTAAGTAACAAACTTTTGAAGGAAGTGCTGATGCTTCTTCAGCAAATTTGTGTTTTCTGGTTTTCATGTGGCCAGCAGTAGCATTATGATATCCTTATAGTGTAAGCAAGATGGCCACAAATATTTTATGAAGTTATACATTCATCTACAATTTTAATTTTTTTTTCTAAAAATGTACTTTGATCCTTTGAAGCTGATTGCTCCCCAAAGAGTTTATTGTCAAAGAAAAAATATTACCCAACAGTGCAATAAATACTAGTTGGAGATACACTTTGAGGTAAATGACAAAACCACTGTAAGCAAGTATATTCAAACTATAGTCCAGGGACTTCCCTGGTGGCGCAGTGGTTAAGAATCCACCTGCCAATGCAGGGGACTCAGGTTTGAGCCCTGGTCCAGGAAGATCCCACATGCCGCAGAGCAACTAAGCCCGTGAGCCACAACTACTGAGCCTGCGCTCTAGATCCGTGAGCCACAACTGCTGGGCCCTTGCATCACAACTACTGAAGCCCGTGTGCCTGGAGCCCGTGCTCTGCAACAAGAGAAGCCACTGCAATGAGAAGCCTGCACACCACAACGAAGAGTAGCCCCGACTCACTGCAACTACAGAAAGCCTGCGCGCAGCAACGAAGACCCAATGCAGCCAAACATAAATAACTAAAATAAATAAATTTTTAAAAATAGGCAGACTGAATTATACCGTTTTAAAAAACAAAAATCTCTCCATACACTCTATGACGGGGCTCCTTAGCCCTCACTTCCTGAACATATTTCACCTACAACTACCCTACACTTTCCCACTGACCTTGCTGACATGTGGCCAGGCAGCTTCATGGACCTCCCTGGCCACAGCAGGGACAAGGGGGAGGTGACAGGCAGCAGGATCTGTCACCACCACTGAGTCCCTAGGAACTGGTGGTTAGGCACCAGTATTTTATCATGTTGTCCTTCAGAGACGGTGTCAGTTGTACCTCGTCAGGGAACAGTTGGGAAAAGAGAGAAGGTTGTTGCTGGTCATCCTTCAGATTTTATTACGAGGAAAAGTGAGACCTCTTTACTGCACCTGTGTCTCCACACTACTGCTCAAGACTGGCAAAGGCTGAGAATCCCAAGAGGAGGTCTACTAAACCCCTACCAGGTTGTTGAATTCCACAATTATTAATAATGTTTTGTTTTAAAAATGGAGCATGAGGAGGACCTTCAAGACGGCAGAGTTGTAAGATGTGGAGATCACCTTCCTCCCCACAAATACGTCAGAAATACATCTACATGTGGAACAACTCCTACAGGACACCTACCGAACGCTGGCAGAAGACCTCAAACTTCCAATAAGGCAAGAAACTCCCTTTGTACGTGGGTAGGGCAAAAGAAAAAAGAAAAAACAGAGAAAAAAGAATAGGGACAGGACCTGCACCAGTGGGAGGGAGCTGTGAAGGAGGAAAGGTTTCCACACACTAGGAAGCCCATTCACGGGCTGAGATGGCAGGAGGCGGCGGGGGGGAAGCTTTGGAGCCATGAAGGAGAGCACAGCAACAGGGGTGCAGAGTGCAAAGCAGAGAGATTCCCGCACAGAGGATTGGTGCCGACCAGCACTCACCAGCCCAAGAGGATTGTCCGCTCACCCGCCAGGGCAGGTGGGGGCTGGGAGCTGAGGCTTCAGCTTCAGAGGTCAGATCCTAGGAGTGAACACAGCCAGAAGGGGGCTAGTGCGCCAAAGCTAGCCAGGAGGGAGTCCGGGAAAAAGTCTGGAACTGCCAAAGAGGCAAGAGACATTTGTTTTGGGGTGTGTGAGGAGAGGAGATTCAGAGCACCACTTAAATGAGCTCCAGAGATGGGTGTGAGCTGCAGCTATCAGCGTGGACACCAGAGACGGGCATTAAATGCTAAGGCTGCTGCTGCCACCAAGAAGCCTGTGTGCAAGCACAGGTCACTGTACACACCTCCCATCCCGGGAGCCTGTGCAGCCCACCATTGTCACGGTCCTGTGATCCAGGGACCACTTCCCTGGGAGAACACACGGCGCGCCTCAGGCTGTTGCAAAGTCATGCTGGCCTCTGCTGCCACAGGCTTGCCCTGCATTCTGTACCCCTCCATCCCCCTGGCCTGTGTGAGCCAGAGCCCCCTTATAAGCTGCTACTTTAACCCCATCCTATCTGGGAGGGGAACAGATGCCCTCAGGCAACGTACAAGTGGGGGGGGGGGCAAATCCAAAGCTGAATCCCAGGAGCTGTGTGAACAAAGAAAAAGGGAAATTTCTCCCAGCAGCCTCAGGAGCAGTGGATTAAATCTCCACAATCAACTTGATGTGCCCTGCATCTGTGGAATACCTGAATAGACAATGTATCATCCCAAAATTGAGGTGGTGGACTTTGGGGGCAACTTTTTTAGACTTGGGGTTTGCTTTCTGCATCTAATTTGTTTCTGGTTTTGTTTACCTTAGTTTACTATTTGCAGCTTATTATCATTGGTGGATTTGTTTACTGGTTTGGTTACTCTCTTCTTTCATTTTTTAAAATTACTTTTTAATTTTTAATAATATTTTTTTATTTTAATAACTATATTTTATTTTATTATTTCCTTCTTTTTTTTCCCTCCCTTTTCTTCTGAGCCATGTGGCTGACAGGGTCTTGGTGCTCTGGCGAGGTGTCAGGCCTGAGCCACTGAGGTGGGAGAGCCGAGTTGAGGACACAGGTCGATCAGAGACCTCCCAGCTCCACATAATATCAAATGGAGAGACTTCTCCCAGAGATCTCCATCTCATTACTAAGATCCAGCTCCACTCAATGACCAGCAAGCTACTGTGCTGGACACCCCAAACCAAACAACTAGCAAGACAGGAACACAACCCAACCTATTAGCAGAGAGGCTGCCTAAAATCATAAGTTCACAGACACCCCAAAACACATGACTGGACGCATTCCTGCCCACCAGAAAGACAAGATCCAGCCTCATCCACCAGAACACAGGCACCAGTCCCCTCCACCAGGAAGCCTATAAAACCCACTGAACAAACCTTACACACTGGGGGCAGACACCAAAGACAACAGGAACTATGAACCTGCAACCTGCAAAATGGAGACCCCAAACACAGTAAGTTAAGCAGAATAAGAAGACAGAGAAATACACAGCAGATGAAGGAGCAAGGTAAAACCCCACCAGACCAAACAAATGAAGAGGAAATAGGCAGTCTGCCCCAAAAAATTCAGAGTCATGATAGTGAAGATGATCCAAAATCTTGGAAATAGAACGGAGAAAATACAAGAAACATTTAACAAGGACGTAGAAGAACTAAAGAGCAAACAATGATGACAACACAATAAATGAAATTAAAAATTCTCTAGAAGGAATCAATAGCAGAATAACTGAGGCAGAATAACAGATAAGTGACCTGGAAGATAAAATAGTGGAAATAACTACTGCAGAGCAGAATAAAGAAAAAAGAATGAAAAGAATTGAGGACAGTCTCAGAGACCTCTGGGACAACCACCAATATTCGAATTATACGGGCCCCAGAAGTAGAAGAGGAAAAGAAACGGACTAAGAAAATATTTGAAGAGATTATAGTCGAAAAATTCCCTAATATGGGAAACGAAATAGTCAATCAAATCCAGGAAGCACAGAGTCTCATACAGGGTAAATCCAAGGAGAAACATGCCAAGACACATATTAATCAAACTATGAAAAATTAAATACAAAGAAAAAATATGAAAAGCCGCAAGGGAAAAACAACAAATAACATACAAGGGAATCCTTTAAGGTTAACAGCTGATTTATCAGCAGAAGCTCTGCAAGCCAGAAGGGTGTGACAGGACATATTTAAAGTGATGAAAGGGAAAAACCTACAACCAAGATTACTCTACCCAGCAAGGATCTCATTGAGATTCAACGGAGAAATTAAAACCTTTACAGACAAGCAAAAGCTAAGAGAATTCAGCACTGCCAAACCAGTTTTGCAACAAATGCTATAGGAACTGCTCTAGTCAGGAAACACAAGAGAAGGAAAAGTCCTACAATGCCAAACCCAAAACAATTAAGAAAATGGTAATAGGAACATACATATCGATAATCACCTTAAATGTAAATGGATTAAACGCTCCAACCAAAGACATACACTGGCTGAATGGATACAACAACAAGAACTGTGTATATGCTGTCTACAAAAGACCCACTTCATACCTAGGGACACATAGAGACTGAAAGTGAGGGGATGGAAAAAGATATTCCATGCAAATGGAAATCAAGCTAAAGCTGGAGTAGCAATTCTCATATCAAACAAAATAGACTTTAAAATAAAGACTATTACAAGAGACAAAGAAGGACATGACATAATGATCAAGGGATCAATCCAAGAAGAAGATATAACAATTGTAAATATCTATACACCCAACATAGGAGCACCTCAGTACATAAGGCAAATGCTGAAAGCCATAAAAGGGGAAATCAACAGTAACACAATCATAGTAGGGGACTTTAACACCCCACTTTCACCAATGGACACATCATCCAAAATGAAAATAAATAAGGAAACACAAGCTTTAAATGACAATTAAACCGGATGGACTTAATTGGTATTTATAGGACATTCCATCCAAAAACAACAAAATACACTTTCTTCTCAAGTGCTCATTGAACATTCCCTAGGATAGATCATATCTTGGGTCACATATCAAGCCTTGGTAAATTTAAGAAAATTGAAATCATATCAAGTATCCTTTCCAACCACGACGCTCTGAGACTAGATATCAATTACGGGAAAAAAAATCTGTAAAACATACGAACACATGGAGGCTAAGCAATACACTACTAAATAACCAAGAAATCACTGAAGAAATCCAAGAGGAAATCAAAAAATACCTAGAAACAAATGACAATGAAAACACGACAAACCAAAACCTATGGGATGCAGCAAAAGCAGTTCTGAGAGGGAAGTTTATACCAATACAATCCTACCTCAAGAAACATGTCAAAAAAAGAATTTAACCTTGCACATAAAGCAGTTAGAGAAAGAAGAATTAAAAAACCCCAAAGTTAGCAGAAGGAAAGAAATCATAAAGATCAGATCAGAAGTAAATGAGAAAGACTACCAAACGTAAAAGAGATAGCTAGTGGGAAGCAGCTGCATAGCACAGGGAGATCAACTCGGTGCTTTGTGACCACTTAGATGGTCAGGATACAGAGGGTGGGAGGGAGGGTGACGCAAGAGGGAAGAGAAATGGGGACATATGTATATGTATAACTGATTCACTTTGTTATAAAGCAGAAACTAACAAACCATTGTAAAGCAATTATACTCCAATAAAGTTGTTAAAAAACAAAAAAGAAAGAAATGAAGGAAATGATAGCAAAGATCAATAAAACTAAAAGTTGGTTCTTGGAGAAGATAAAATTGATAAACCACTAGCCAGACTCATCAAGAAAAAAAGGGAGAAGACTCAAAGCAATAGAATTAGAAATGAAAAAGGAGAAGTAACAACTGACACTGCAGAAGTACAAAGGATCATGAGAGATTACTACAAGCAACTATATGCCAATAAAATGGACAACCTGGAAGAAATGGACAAATTCT
This sequence comes from Aethalodelphis obliquidens, assembly GCF_003676395.1. Taxonomy (NCBI): domain Eukaryota; kingdom Metazoa; phylum Chordata; class Mammalia; order Artiodactyla; family Delphinidae; genus Aethalodelphis; species Aethalodelphis obliquidens. The sequence goes on along the minus strand of NW_020837956.1, from coordinate 17,699,536 downwards.
TAGAAAAGCACAACCTTCCGAGACTGAACCAGGAAGAAATATAAAATATAAGCAGACCAGTCACAAGCACTGAAATTGAAACTGTGATTAAAAATCTTCCAACAAACAAAATCCGAGGACCAGATGGCTTCACAGGCGAATTCTGTCAAACATTTAGAGAAGAGCTTACACCTATCCTTCTCAAACTCTTCCAAAATATAGCAGAGGGAGGAACACTCCCAAACTCATTCTATGAGGCCACCATCACCCTGATACCAAAACCAGACAAGATGTCACAAAGAAAGAAAACTACAGGCTAATATCACTGATGAATATAGATGCAAAAATCGTCAACAAAATACTAGCAAACACAATCCAACAGCACATTAAAAGGATCATGCACCCCGATCAAGTGGTATTTATCCCCGGAATGGATGGATTCTTCAATATACGCAAATCAATCAATGTGATAAACCGTATTAACAAACTGAAGGAGAAAAACCGTATAGCATCTCAATAGATGCAGAAAAAGCTTTTGAAAAATTCAACACGCATTTATGATAAAAGTTCTCCAGAGAGTAGGCATAGAGGGAATTTACCTCAACATAATAAAGGCCATATATAACAAACCCACAGCCAACATCGTCCTCAATGGTGAAAAACTGAAACCATTTCCTCTAAGATCAGGAACAAGACAAGGTGCCCAATCTCACCACTCTTATTCAACACATATTTGGAAGTTTTAGCCACAGCAATCAGAGAAAAAAAGAAATAAAAGAAATCCAAATCAGAAAAGAAGAAGTAAAGCTGTCACTGTTTGCAGATGACATGATACTACACATCGAGTATCCTAAAGATGCTGCCAGAAAACTACAAGAGCTAGTCAATGAATTTGGTAAAGTAGCAGTATACAAAATTAATGCACAGAAATCTCTGGCATTCCTATACACTAATGTTGAAAAATCTGAAAGAGAAATTAAGGGAACACTCCCAATTACCATTGCAACAAAAAGAATAAAATTCCTAAGAGTAGATCTACCGAAGCAGACAAAAGACCTTTATGCAGAAAACTATAAGACACTGATGAAAGGAATTAAAGATAATACAAACAGATGGAGAGACATACCATGTACCTGGATTGGAAGATTCAACATTGTGAAAATGACTCTACTACCCAAAGCAAGCTACAGATTAATGAAATCCCTATCAAACTATTAATGGCATTTTTCACAGAACTAGAACAAAAAATTTCACAATTTGTATGGAAACATGAAAGACCCTGAATAACCAAAGCAATCTTGAGAAAGAGAAACGGAGCTGGTGGAATCAGGCTCCCTCACTTCAGACTATACTACAAAGCTACTCAGGATAGTATGGTACTGTCACAAAAACAGAAATATAGATCAATGGAACAGGTTAGAAAGCCCAGAGGTAAACCCACACACATATGGTCACCTTATCTTTCATAAAGGAGGCAGGAATGTACAGTGGAGAAAGGACAGCCTCTTCAATAAGTGGTGCTGGGAAAACTGGACAACTACATATGAAAGAACAAAACTAAAACACTCCCTAACACAAAAATAAACTCAAAGTGGATTAGAGACCTAAATGTAAGGCCAGACACTGTAAAACTCTTAGAGGAAAACATAGGCAGAACACTCTATGACATAAATCACAGCAAGATACTTTTTGACCCACCTCCTAGAAAAATGGAAATAAAAACAAAATAAACACATGGGACCTAATGAAACTTCAAAGTTTTGCACAGCAAAGGAAACCATAAACAAGACAAAAGACAGAATGGGAGGAGATATTTGCAAGCAAAGCAACTGACAAAGGATTAATCTCCAAAATATACAAGCTGCTCTTGCAGCTCAATATCAAAAAAGCAAACAACCCAATCCAAAAATGATCAGAAGACCTAAATAGACATTTCTCCAAAGAAGATATACAGATTGCCAACAACACATGAAAGGATGCTCAACATCACTAATCATTAGAGAAATGCAAATCAGAACTACAATGAGGTATCACCTCACACCAGTTAGAATGGCCATCATCAAAAAATCTACAAACAATAAATGCTGGAGAGGGTGTGGTGAAAAGGGAACCCTCTTGCACTGCTAGTGGAAATGTAAATTGATACAACCACTATGGAGAGCAGTATGGAGGTTCCTTAAAAAACTAAAAATAGGGCTTCCCTGGTGGCGCAGTGGTTGAGAGTCCACCTGCCAATGCAGGGGACATGGGTTCGTGCCCCGGTCTGGGAGGATCCCACATGCCGCGGAGCAGCTGGGCCCGTGAGCCATGGCCGCTGGGCCTACGCGTCCGGAGCCTGTGCTCCACAGCAGGAGAGGCCACAACAGTGAGAGGCCCGCGTACCGCCAAAAAAAAAAAACAAACTAAAAATAGAACTACCATATGATCCAGCAATCCCACTACTGGGCATATACTCTATGAAAACTGTAATTCAAGAAGAGACATGTACATTGCAGCTCTATTTACAATAGCCAGGACATGGAATCAACCTAAGTGTCCATTGAGAGATGAATGGATAAAGAAGATGTGGCACATAGATACAATGGAATATTAGCCATAAAAAGAAGTGAAATTGATTTATTTGTAGTGAGATGCATGGACCTAGAGACTGTCATAGAGTGAAGTAAGTCACAAAGTGAAAAATACCGTACGCTAACAGATATGTATGGAATCTAAAGAGAAAATAAAACATTTTCTGAAGAACCTAGGGGCAGTACAGGAATAAACACGCAGACATAGAGAACGGACTTGATGACACGCAGAGGGGGAAGGGTATGCTGGGAGGAATTCAGAGAGTGGCATGGACATATATACACTACCAAATGTAAAATAGATAGCTAGTGGGAAGCAACCGCATAGCACAGCGAGATATGCTCGGTGCTCTATGTCTACCTAGAAGGGTGGGAGGGAGATGCTAGAGGGAGGAGATATGGGGATATATGTATATGTATAGCTGATTCACTTTGTTATACAGCAGAGACTAACACACCATTGTAAAGCAATTATACACTAATAAAGATGTTTAAAAAAATATGAAGCACCTGATATATGTTAAATTGCCTGAGGCTGTCCTAGGAAAACCTGAAAGTATAGTCAACCAGATTATCATCCCTTGCTTTGGTTTTCCTATAACCTCCCGATGAAGGGTAATCTAGGACTAATTTTACAAACAACTTGTATGTAATAAAAATGACCTTTTGTTTAAATGAGAAGGAGAATGAAGTTGGTGCAGTCTGGAATGGGATAATGTAAAACTAAAAGATAAGGCAACTTGGGCTCATTCAGACATCATGACTTACCTCTCCTGGAAGCTAAATCCCAGGGGCAATTTCTGATCATTTTCTTACCGGTCCAGAGTGATTTCCAGTTAAAGCAGGCTGAGTTCTCAAGGGGTGGGGGAAAACTGGGTAATTTATCATACTCTTGCTTCATAAGCCCAGGGCCTGCATAAATGCGAGCCTACAGCACTGAAATCCCCTTTTAACTGTGCCCCAAGTGGAGTGTCAGGAAATCGCTCCTTTTTTTCTTTTCTTTCTTTGAGGAGGTGGCGTTAGAAGTCCAAAGTTGTATTGGAGACCAGCTGTATACAAGTTGTGTAAACTTTATTGTCTGAGGGCTTCATCACCTGTAAAATGGTCCTTCATAGCATGGGCTGCCAACACATCTGGGTCACAACAGCTGGGAACAATTTTCAATTGGAAAAATAACTTATGTGGAAAAGGAGAATAAACTTTCATCATATACTGGCTGGTTGTAAACTAAGGCCATGTCAGAGATAAGTTCTAATGGCTTTTCTGTTGGGTTGTAGTCAGATATTTTGGGGGCATATAAGGCACACATTTCCCAGGTGATGAAACATTATAATAAAATGAAGTGGATCACCTTTTTACCTTTTTTGAGTCGTTTACTAGTGGATTCTGGGAAACAGACGCTGAATGTCTAACAAAATTTTTATAGTACTTTGTTAGGGCTTTTTCACAGTAACCTGATCAACACATTGTAGAGCAAACACATCAAAGTAAAAAAGCATATCAAAGTATATAAGTATGACCTAACACAGATTAAAATTGAATTTTTAAAAATATCAAATAATGCTATGTGGACTTGGGTGATCAGATGCCTGTGACTAGAGAGTCCAGGTAGGAGAAAACAGAAGCGAGGGTCCTGTCCAGAAGCAGAGTAAAACCGTATTTCAAATTTGGAATCTGTTATAGTTTTAATCATCAGATATCCTGTTCTTTTTCTGGTTTAGGAAGCAAAAAGCATGAGTGGACCTCAATCCACAGAGTGTTTCAGAAATAGAAGTACACGTAGTACTTGTAAATTCTACCTAGATTTGTATCTTGTCAACTCTAAAAGTCTTTGTTTGCCCAAAAGTCATGATAAAAGGTTAGTTTTTTTACAGTTTCATTTGATGTATTTTTCAACTATTATTTATTTTATAATTTCTAATTTTAAAAATTTGTTGTAGTAGAACATAACATTTACCATTTTAATAATTTTTTAAGTGTACAATTCAGTGGCATTAAGTACTTTCACAACGTTGTGTGACCATCATCCCTATCTATTTCCAGAACTGGATTTCTAATTTTTTAAGCTTCTTCAAGTTATGAGACTTTAGTGTTAAAGAGGGAAAACTGCATGATTTTGCTTTAAAGTGAGATCAGTAAGCAGCTGTTTGCTTTTTTCCTGCCTGGGGATGTAGATGATCACTGAGACAGTTCTTGTTAGGTATGTCTGTAATTGTCAACTTACTGTGCTTAACCCTTTTTTGAACTCTGCTTTTATTCTGGGATGGTTGTAAACCAGGAAAGAGCTACAAAAACCTATACATGCTCTGAAAAGAAATTTCAGCAGGACTATATGGCTGGTGTGGGAGCCGAGGGGAAGTTTATTATGTTCATATATGGAAGAAAGGGAAGTCATTCAAGACTCACAATGGTTAGATGTGACTATGTGTGTTAACTAAATAGGGGGACAGATAGGAGTTTAGTTTCTAAACTTCTGCAATTCAGATTGTGTATGGATGTTATGTCAAATGAAGATGCTTGTAAAATGAAATCTCGGAGTATGTATGTGTTAAAGGAAATCAACAAAGCATAGACCTGAGTAACTTTAGACTCGAAGCTCCCCGAAGCTCCTGATCATCAGATCTAGCCATTTGGGTGTTTACAGAACGTTTAATCTCTCCTAAATGTCCCATGTTAATATCCCCTGCAGACTCCCTCACTGGCAATAGCCCATCTCTAGGTAGCAGTGAAACCCTGCTGAAGTCCCATTTGGAATATTTATGGTCTATTTCTGAACCCATGTCTCTTCTGTTTTGAAATCATGGTTGCAAAAGGCTCAGAATTGAAAGGTTTCATTGTAAATGTCCCTTAAAGAGAAAAATGGAAATGGGACTCTTGGCTTAATTTACTTCATGAGTCAAGTAGGGATATCCATCATTATAATTGGTTTTGACAGAAATATGGCAAAATGTTAGCGTTTGTTAAATCATTATGGCTACTATATGGATGTTGGTTTTAGTACTCTCTATACTTTTCTGGATCTACTAGGACAAAAATGAATATATACAATTTATAGAATTGACAAAGCAGGGGGCATTATCCTTCTGGGGTAGGCAAGGAAAATTTCACCTTTATGTTAATTTGGAATTTACTGGGCTCCCTAGAATAAAGTTGCTTCCAAACTCCCAAGCAATCTTATCTGCACATCTTTTGAAAAAGACTTCATTGTTGCATTCATCCCATTGCTTCAGGGGCGGTACAGCTTACAGTGAAAGAACAATTTCAACAAGTACTAAAGATTGTCCCTATGTTGGCTGGTTTGGAAACTGGTAAGTGAATTCAGAAAATAAATCGTTCTGATTCTTTAGAGCTTTGAGGCTTTGAACAAAATAATGAATACCCCTTAGTAATTAACATGCTTTGTTTGGTTTTGGTTCTTTTGAAAGCAATCAAGGAAAGGGATGGAAAGGAAAGAAGTGCTCAGAAAGCCCCCCAAAGCACTTTGGCACTCCCAAAGCAACCAGATGATGAATTACGCAGTGGGGGTATATGGCTAAGTGGGTCCTATTTTTGTGTTATTCAATAACACTAGGAAACATGCTTTAGTTCACAGCATTGTTTCTCTTCTAGTGTCTCCAATCAGCAACACGTAGCTTTTGGTATTGCTAGAGTGATTTCAGTGTACCAAGTGTCTTTGAGTAGATGTCTAAGGGGATAAAGCTAAGGAAAAGAAGAGGGTAGACAGAGGGCATTTGACCACAAAGACTGAGAATTTCATTGATTTGTGGAAGAATTCCTTGGCTAGTACCTCTGGGAAATAGGATGGTTTATAGCAAAGATTCCCAGGCATACATGTTCTCAGTAACAAAGAGGCTTTGGGATGCTGTGTTGGTGAGGGTGCTTTTAGCTTCAAGAAACCTCGGACCCAATTCAGGATGGCTTGAGCCATGAGGGGATTCATTATCTTGCATGACAAGTCCTAAAGTAGGCATGCTCCACTCAGGCCACACCAGGGCACTGGCACCACTTCTCCGTGGCTTTCTGGATTTGTCCTCTTCTCCGTGTTGGCATTATTTTGCAGCAGCTCTGAACACAACGGTGTTTTGTGGTCTTTTTCGCACCGGTCTTGCTGGACAAGTTCATATTCACTAGGGAGTCCCAGGAGCTGACTCTTCTTCTTCTCTTTTTTTTTTTTTTGAAGTGTAATTGATTCACAATATTGTGTTAGTTTCAGGTATACAACAAAATGATTCAGATACACACACACACACACACACACACACACTTTTTTTCAATAGGTTATTACAAGATATTGAATATAGTTCCCTGTGCTGACTCTTCTTAATGAGGAGGTGCTGGAACCAGCTACCACTGAGGACAGCTGAGGTTGGAAAGACGGAGGTGCTACAAAAGTAAGAAAGGAATAATTTTAAGTAGATCACCCCCAATTCTTGAGGAGGACACACCCACCTTCAGTTACTGTTTTCTGACTTCTGGGATAAAACAACCAGCAAAATCAAGTGAAAATGATGCTGTGCTCCATAGGTCACTGCTCATTCTTACTCTAAAAATGAAAACAGTGTGCCTTTAAATCTGTCTCTTAACAGGATTTAAGTCTGTATGCCTAAATTTGTAAATGCAATTTTCTCATTTTCTTTATTTTCTAAATACATTGTGATTGTGGTTTTCATTTCCTCTTTGACCAGCTAGTTATTTAGGAGCAGAATCTTCAATTTATAGGAATTTGGTTTGTCGTTGATGTTATCTAAACTTCTATAAGTTCTATAACTTTTTTCTTTCTACTAAACAATGTGGTGGTCTTAATTTTTTTAAAAAAACCTATTTATTTATTATTTTTGGCTGCGTTGGCTCTTTGTTACTGTGCACAGTCTTTCTCTAGTTGCAGTGAGTGGGGGCTACTCTTCATTGCGGTGCGCGGGCTTCTCATTGCAGTGGCTTCTCTTGTTGTGGAGCATGCGCTCTAGAGCACAGGCTCAATAGTTGCGGTGCACGGGCTTAGTTGCTCTGCAGCGTGTGGGATCTTCCTGGACCAGGGCTCGAACCTGTGTCCCCTGCATTGGCAGGTGGATTCTTAACCACTGCACCACCAGGGAAGTCCAAACAATTTAAACAAACATGTACGTGGAAACAGACACGGCCTAAAATTCCAAAGGCCAGGCAGTTACGCCATTTTGTATGGTATGGATTTCATGTTGGGCCGTGGCTCTTTAGTGAACCAACTGGAGGCATAATTAGCTTAGGGAAACAAGAATATCTTCAGAGACGTGTCCGTTTGTTTAGGCAGGCTTGTATAACTCTTTAGAGAATCTCTGAAGAGGAGTAGTAACTATGGAGAATGCCTAGCTTTACTATGTCCCAATCAATCCTTAGGTTTCATGGTCTGGAATAAATACTAAGAACCAAAGAATTAACTGACATATTATGTGGCTCTAATAATAAGTAAGGACTCTAATTTTTTTTCAATTTTTATTTTATATTGAAGTATAGTTGATTAACAATGTGTTAATTTCAGGTGTACAGCAAAGTGGTTCAGTTATACATATACATGTATCTATTCATTTTAAAGTTCTTTTCCCATTTAGGTTATTACAAAATATTGAGCAGAGTTCCCTGTGCTATACGGTAGGTCCTTGTTGGTTGTCTGTTTTAAATATAGCAATGTGTACATGTCAATCCCAAACTTCCGATCTATCCCTCCCCCAACCCTTCCCCCCGGTAATCATAAGTTTGTTCTCTAAGTCTGTGGGTCTGTTTCTGTCTTGTAAATAAGTTCATTTGTATCATTTTTTAAGGTTCTGCATATAAGTGATATCATATGATATTTGTCTTTCTCTGTCTGAATTATTTCACTTAGTATGATATCTCCAGGTCCATCCATTTTGCTGCAAATGGCATTATTTCGTTCTTTTTAATGGCTGAGTAATATCCCATTGTATATATGTACCACATCTTCTTTATCCATTCATCTGTCAGTGGACATTTAGGTTGCTTCCATGTCTTGGCTATTGTAAACAACACTGCAATGAACATTCAGGTACATGAGAACTCTAATTTTTAAACAAACATACCAGAAATTGTGCATTCAAATGAGTGCTGTCCTCTTCAACATGGTATAATGCAAAAGGACAAATTAGTTGAGTACCCCAACTTCACTGGTTTGGTTCCTTAAATAGCTATGTTGGGGATTCTGAGGCTGAATCTTGCTCAGCAGAAAAGAGTACCTTGATCTACTGTAAAATCTACCCTGTTCCTGGGTGGGGAGGGTGGAAACACAAGTGCTATATAATTGTCCTTCCTGGTCTCATGGTAAGACCCCTGGATTTGGGGGTTTGAAGACCTGCGCTTGATGGCTCTGTCATTTACCAGCTGTGAGATCTTGTGAAAACACATGCTGTGCACCTCAGCTTCTTTAATTTAATGGTAATTAGTCATAAAAATATTTCCACTTTCTATTTCATAGATATGTATGTGATAGCCCCCTTCATAACCTATAACGCACTAATTGTTATGTTATTCTTCAAGATGGTCACTCTGGTAGGCTGTGATCTTATTTGCAATTATTTGGTCATTGTACATGCTACTAAATGGGAGTACATTTACATTTTGAGCAACTTGGGAAAAGCACTTTTATATGTACCTTGTTTTCTTAATTCAGTTAGATTACCTACAAATTAATTGATCATGACCTTTGGATCTGAATGACATGACTCTTCCCCCCAATTAAATTCACTATCAATAGGTGAAGATTTGTCACCACTGGGTTATTAAATAGAGTATGCCACAGGTGTTTGAAGGTTCTTCCCAAAGAGGAATTCCAAAAAATGATTTGTGCAATGGCAGTCTCATTAGTACTAGAGTATGGTCTTCTGAGGATACTATATTGAAGGCCAAAACTCACTTGCATGTATAACTTGCTGTTAGCTTGTTTATAAATCAGTCATTTTGCATTAGAATCTCATGGGCTGTATAGCAATATTCCCATGTGTTGAATCAGAATGATGTTCCTAGGCTGATCCTGCAGTAATTTCTAGGAATGCACAGTTATGTAAACAAGGAGCCCAGATGAATTCTCAGCTCCTGATAGAAAGGGAATTGGAGATTTCTGGTGTTTACTGATAATATGTCAATCTCCAAGCAACCAAATGTTGGTGACTCCAGAATTGCAAAATATGGATTTAATACAGCTGTGAAAAACCTGTCTGTCCATAAGCACTACTAAGGTGAGGGGGAGGCAAGAATTATTGGCAGGAAAGCAAATGAATGGAGGAGAGTCTTTCAGCATTGGAGAGTGGGCTTTCTGAAGGGAATGTTGACATAGTTCTAATCCTAAGCTATGATGGGGGTGCAGTACCTCTCGGGGGTGAGGGGCCTCTGCCCCAGGCCCTGAGCTTTCAAAGGTCATTCTCTGGCCTTCCTCTCACCATGAAAAGAAGAGTCCACAGGGCCACAGGATGTAACCATCTTCAGTCCACTGTGGTAGGAAGAATTCTAAGATGCCACCTACGATTCCCACCCCCTGTATCTTCCCCTCTCCCTGTGGTGGGACCTAATAATATAATGGATGTCACTCCTGTGATCAGATTATGTTATATGGCAAAGGCATTTGGAAGAGATCATTATAGTTCCTGGTCAGTTGACTGTAAGCTAATCGGAAAAGAGATTGTTCCTGTTCGGCTTCATTTGATTAGGTCCAGTTCTTTAAAAGGGGGACTGAGTCTTTCCTGACAAGAGAGATTCTCCTACCGGCCTTAAAGAAGCAAGTTGCTAATAGTTCTACAGCCACAAGGAATGGAATTCTGCCGACAGCCAGTGACCTTGGAAGAGGGCCCTGAGCCTCAGATGAGACCCCAGCTCTGGCTAATACCTCGATTGCAGCCTGTTGAGACCCAGAACAGAAGACCAAGGTAAACCATGCCCGGACTCTTGACCCTTGGAAACTCCAGATAATAAATATCTGTTGCTGTAAGCTACTAAGTTTGTGGTGATCTGATATGCAGTGTAGAGCACCTATGTTCATCTTCTCATCCAGTGGTATGCAAAGTGTGGTCTGTTTGCTACTGGTCCACGATGAGCTAAGTAAGAGTCAGTGTTCAGTGCTTTCTATAGCAGTTTGACACTTCTCAAACATTTAAGTTGTATTTTATAAAAGTATTGATCCGTAGTGGAGAGGACATTTTAAAAACATGACAAAAAATAGTTCTTGCCCAGAGAAGCATGGTCCCAGTTCATGAGCTGGGTATCTGTAACCCTGACATCCCTGCACAAATGACCCAAAGCCAGGGCCTGCACAGTCCTCTTTCTCTGTTTGCTCATCTAAGGGCAGGTAGTCCTGCTGAGGAAATGACCCTGGGCCTGAGGGCAGCCAATGGGCAGCTTTTTATGGGGAAGTGGGGACGGAGCTTAGGAGGTGTGGGTTGGAGTGTCCGCAGGTGATGTGCGCCCCTCAAAGTGCTTGTGGGAGGTGAGAAGAGAAGGCGCTGGAGGCTGTGGCGATCTCTCTACACGCCCCCTCAGGGTTTCCCGACAAAACATGGGAAGGCCAGATTTCCTAAATTCAAGTATGGCTTTCATGTCATTGTGAAGCTCTATTGGACAATGTAGGAGGAGAGAACACATTTTACTTAATGTAATCTTGATTTGTATTTTTTAATATTCTAGACACATGCTATGTGGGCTTCCACTTGTACTTTTGCACTGGGCTTGCACGTGTTAGGAGTGAGCCTGGAGTGTGGTCTTTGCTTGTGGGACTGTTCCAAGTTCTTCTCGTGATGCCTGCTAAACCTAGACCCCTGGTATGCTTAAACGGAGGTTTTCGTTTCTTTGTTTTGTTTTTAGTGAGGCCCTACTGTAATCAACACTGAAGGGCTTTCTGCCCTGATTATGCTTAGATTTTTACTCCTTTTTGCTCAGTTATAAAATAGTGGGTTATCCTGGATTTGTAATATGCAGCAGGAACCCAGGGAAGCAGCACCTTTCTTGAACAGCATTTCAGATACATAGCAAATGCATTTGCCAATGTGGTAGGCTGAATAATGGCCCCCAAAGATATCTCGGTCCTAATCTCTGAAATTTATGGAAGTTACCTTTTGTGTGAAAAGAGACTTTGCAGATATGATCCAATTGAGGAGACTGAGATGAGGAATTTATCCTGGATTACCAGGGTGGCGTCTATATGCTATCACGAGCATCCTTATAAGAGGGAAACACAGAGAGATTTGACTCAGTAGAGGAAGGAAATATGACCTTGAACTATGATGTGACACTGCTGGCTTTGAAGATGGAACAAGGGACCACAAGCCAAAGAATGCAGCTCTAGAAACTGGAAAAGGCAAGGAAAAGGATTCTCCCCTAGAGCCTCCAGAGGGAGTGCAGTCTGACGGACACCTTGATTTTGGCCCAGTGAACTGATTTTAGGTTCTGACCTTTCAGCCACCAGGTTTGTGATAACTTGTTACAGTAGCTATAGGAAACTAATACACCAAAAATTGAGGCTCTTTCTTTCAATCTGAATTAAAAGTCTGGGGGGTTTGGTGCGTATGTGCAACCACTGTCACTTTTCTAGATGCTTTCACTATCAGTTTTCTAGAAGCAAGCTTTCTGGTATAGGCAGAGTACATGAGAGTGAGGAAGAGAGTAACACAGGCCCAAAGGACACGCTTCCAAAGCTATGTGGAAGGCTGGGTCCCAGCTGGTACAGTACTTTAGAACAAAAGAGTGTTTCCTTAAAATAACTGACGGAATGCGGGAAAGGACTATATACGTGTTCAGTTTTATGAATGGCCCACAGTTGACATTTATGATGTATCAGTCCCTGTTAATAGCTTGACTGACAGACAATTAAGGGATGCATAAGACTTCCATCCGTAAATAGTCCTGAGCACGCCCGAGAAGGAGCATGGTTTAGGGCAGCCTCTGGGGACTAGATGGAAATTGAAAAGTGAAACCAAGCGAAGGAAAACTCAGGGAAAAACTTAGGGAACAAAATTTCTGACCAAGATGTCTGAGCCTGGAGTCACCTTTTGATCAGCAGGAAATGGTGAGAAGCCCCCTATCTAAAATGACTGGGACGTGAAAGGATTTGTGGCAGGATAACGGGGAGTCTTCTCCATCTCTCACTTCACTGGTCTCCGCTGAAGCCCTGAGTTAGTCCCGAGGACTGTGGATACCCTTGAGGCCAAGAGAGCGCCAAGTAGCGGAGCAGATGAGCTGAACTTTCATTCCTGTCTTCCCTGGGGCTCAGAGGAAAGACTATTTTGCAAGCAGCTGCTGCACTTCTCCCAAAAGGCCCTTCTTTGTTCCCTTCGGCTCCCAGCCTTTGAACACGTTCTCTGTTTTTCTGTTATGCAGGTGTATGCTTGGGTCCAGCCTGGAAAACATCGCTGAAAGTTACTTGTGTAGCACCTCGTGCGTCTGTGAGGAGTTTGCTGCTGCTGACTTTCACCTCTGCTTGCCAAACAGGTTTTAAAAATTTTTTTTTAATTTTTTGAATCAGACCTTCTGGCCATAATGTTGTCCAAACAGCTGCAAAATCGTCTTGTTCAACTAGTCTAAATTTGGATTTGATTTACATCAGAAGAAAAAACTGTAGAAAAGAGAGCTTACCACCCCAAATCCACTACCTCCTCTGGCTTCCCAAGAGGTCAGCGTTTGCTGGTTGTGAATGACGGTGATCTGCATGGTGAGAAGAAAGATGTTCCCCAGAAATACTTTGTTTGTTTTCTTTGGTATTTAACACATTCCACCTGAGATTTATTGCTATGTGTGCTTTTATCCCTCCTGGGACACAGGGAGAGCCTCAAGGCCATGGAGCACATCTTTCTTGTTTTCCTATTCCTTTCTCTTGCCCACTGCCCTTGGCTGTCCAATAACACTCCAGCAACTGCTGCAATTCCACACTTAATATGCAGCCCATTGAATGAAGAGAAACCTTTGCACATTAGTTATTTAACAAATTGGTAACAAAAGTACCTTGAATGTGCACAGCACCTAACCATTTTGACATGTTTTTTAATCTAATGTCTCATTTTATCTCTACAACATCCCTGAGGACTCAGTATAACTAGTATTAATAGTTCCACTGAACAGGTCAGAACATTGAAGTCTGGGAAAGTTGTGACTTAAAAAAGGTCACGCTGCAAATTATTCGCAGGGTTCATGTTAGGATCAGTTTCTTATTCTGCATCCTTGCCATGAGAGCAACAACGTGATGCTTTAGTCCATCTAGTTGACCCACAGTGAAGTATAAAACTTCTCATTTTTGCAAGTTGGGAGGAAACGGGGACCCAGTCATCTGAGTTTTGACCTGGCTGTAAATTGTGCCAATAGGGTTGGAACTGTGGTCTCCCAGATTGGAGAGTGTCAATCAAACCTTCACTCTATGGATAACCCACAAGGACAGCCTCGTAGTTCTGAACCACAGCAGGTAAACCATAATATCAACTCTGTCCATTTTCTTAATGTACCCTCTTAATTAAGTCAAGTTATTTTGTTGGGAGTGACGGTGGGAGGCTCCAGGTATGGTGATTTCCAGAAAGAAAATCTTATAGCTGCTTTTGAAGACTCGGAACCCAGAGGATGATACAGATTATTGCTTCCTTTCCCATCAGGGCACTGCCTGTCCATATTGGAGCCCACCCTGGAGGCTAACTAGGATTTCCTTGCGCACCCACAGTCCCCTCTGCCCTTGGACCGCCCTTCCCAGGGCCCTCTCAGCTGAGTGCTTTCAGTCTGAAGGGGCAGCAGTAGATTCTTTAGGTTTTCCCCAGAGAAACCAAACCCCCCAACTCAAATCACACTTATCTTGAAACGTTAACCACTTTTCACAGCATAGCATCCACGAGTTACTCTGCTAACCGAGCATCAGTCTGCTTCATCTTACAAAAGATATTTTCCCAGCAAATATCTGGGAAGTGAAGGCAAGAGAAGAATGAGAAGGGAAGCAAACCCCGGCCTGTCCCACTTAGAGTTTCGAGTGTGATCATATGTCCTACTCTCTCCCACTCATTCATTCAACAAACGTTTATTGAGGATCTGCCTTGTGGCAGGAATTACATTATGGGATATAAATATGAATAGGACATGGTCCTTGACATGAGGGAGTTCATGGTTTAGAAAAGGAAACAGGTTTATTTTAAAGGGAGGTAGAATTACAGGGTTAGAGAAATGCCCAACATAGCAGGAATGAGGAGCATTCCTGAAAGAGGTGAGGCTTCCTGGAGAAGAGGGTACTTGAATTGCCCCCTTTTGCAGGTGAGGTAATTGAGACTCGGCAGAGAATCTGTGGCCAAATGACAGACTGCAACGCCGGGAAGAGCGTTGCGTCCACTTCAGCATGATCGTGGCATGAAGAAAAGTCTGGCTTCACAACAGTAAGAGCCTGGGGGTCGTCGGAGTGGACCTGGGAACAGCACAGCCCAGGGAGACTGAGGAGAGCCTCCAGGAACAGGAAGAGGATCCCCAAGAGGTAGCCAGGAGGAACTTCTATGACCCCTTAGGTGTTCACAAGATGAGGTATGAGGGCTTTAGGGTTCCAGAAAATTTACCCAGCGTGGGGTGGGGTGAGGTGGGGCAGCAGTAGGGGAGGAAGGTTGAGAAAAACTAGGATTTTCCCAGAATTTTATAAAACATCTCTCTTTGCTTTTCCCTGCATTCACGTGCAGCCTTGCAGCACCTAATAATGGTTAATAAGCTCAGCCTCTGAATATGTCATTTCATTCCCACAACAGCCCTGCAAGGAAGAGTCTTTCATTATCTCTCTCTTTAAAAATAGATGAAAAACTGTGGTTTCAGAGGTTTAGCAGTGCATTCCAGACTGCACCTGGAGTTTGAACCCTGGTACTTGGACTTCGGGGGTTCTTAGTTCCCACACTAACTCAAAGACCAGAGGCAGCCTTGACATGAGACTAAATCCATAAATATCAGGTATTAGAGCAGTACAAAAGGGGGCTGGAGAGTGCGCTAGCTGATATTTATCTCACCTATTCAGAGGTTTGTCTTATTAATCCTCACAACATCTCTATGAGAACAGCCCAGTTATTGCTCTATTTTACAGGTGAGAAAATTGAGGAGCAGAGATGTTAAGTTACTTTCTCCAGGTCACACAGCTAGTAATGTGCGGGCCAGGATTTGATTCCAGATATGTTGGATTCTGAAGTCCACATACTCGCAGCTATAATATGTAAGTTGTGAAAATAAGCTAATGCCACAAATGTTTTGATATTCTAAATCAGTGATTCTCAACTGGGGCATTTTTACCTTTTAGGGGATATTTGGCAATGTCTGGAGAAGTTTTGATTGTTGCATCTGGGAGGGGCATGCTATTGGCATCTAGGGGGTACAGGCCAGAGATTCTGCTAAACATCCTACAATGCACAGGACAGCCCCATGACAAAGAATTATCAACATGTCAGGAGTGCGGAGGTTGAGAAACCCTGTTCTAAATTTAAATAAATTCTAACACATTTTGAAGAAATAGCATATTTTTCTCTACACTATGAATTCCTAGATTAAAGGTCAGAGGATCCTGATTCCAACTTCCTTCCAACTTTACTCTGCTTGTTCCAGAACCTTTTGGGCCATGGGACCACTGGCTCTGTTTGCAGTCCCTGTGAGGATAGATGATGTGAGTGCCAATCTCACCCTAGCCCTGAGACCTGGATGAGAACACAGGAGCATACCTCAGCAGGCTCCAGGTCTAAAGCAGGGACACTGACTCACGACCATGACAAGGGCAGGGCTCCTGGGAAGCGGAGCATCATATCTTACTTGATAGTCATTGGGTATAAAAACAAGAACAACAACAACAACAGAAACACAGTTGACCTAAAGTTGAGAGTTATGTTTTATTTAGGGAACTTGCTGAGGACTATAGCCCAGGAGACAGCCTCTCAGATAGCTCTGAGGGACAGTTCCAAAGAGGTAAGGAAGGAGCCAGGATATAGAGGAGTTTTTGCTGGAAAAAAAAAAAAAAATGTAGTCAAACATCAAAAGATTACTGCTAATCACAAAAACCAGACATCTCAAGATAATGATTTTAGTGCTTTTCTATGTATGGGAAGATGCAAGAGTCTGGGCTTATTGGAATTTTTTGTTTGAGAAGCATCTTAACTATCTAGGGCCAGTATTCTGTTTTTCTCCATCCTAAAATCCCCTCAGGGCACAACACTGGGGCAGCTACAGTGGCTGATGGCTTGATGCTGGGCAACATTCATTGTTTAAATAAATGCTGGAGAGGGTGTGGAGAACAGGGAACCCTCTTGCACTGTTGGTGGGAATGTAAATTGATACAGCCACTATGGGGAACAGTATGGAGGTTCCTTAAAAAACTAAAAATAGACCTACCATACGACCCAGCAATCCCACTACTGGGCATATACCCTGAGAAAACCACAATGCAAGAAGAGACATGTACCCCACAATGTTCATTGCAGCTCTATTTACAATAGCCAGGACATGGAAGCAACCTAAGTGTCCATCAACAGATGAATGGATAAAGAAGATGTGGCACATATATACAATGGAATATTACTCAGCCATAAAAGAAACTGAGTTATTTGTAGTGAGGTGGATGGACCTAGATTCTGTCATACAGAGTGAAGTAAGTCAGAAAGAGAAAAACAAATACCGTATGCTAACACATATATATGGAATCTAAAAAAAAAAACAAGTTCTGAAGAATGTAGGGACAAGACAGGAATAAAGACGCAGACGTAGTGATTGGTTCAAGATGGTGGAGTAGAAAGACGTGCGCTCACTCCCTCTTGCAAGAGCACCAGAATCACAGCTAACTGCTGAACAGGCATCGACAGGAAGACACTGGAACTCACCAAAAAAGATAGCCCACATCCAAAGACAAAGGAGAAGCCACAATGAGATGGTAGGAAGGACGCAATCACAATAAAATCAAAGCCCATAACTGCTGGTGGGTGACTCACAAACTGGAGAATAAATATCCACAGAAGTCCACGCACTGAAATGAAGGTTCTGAGCCCCACCTCAGGCTTCCCAACCAGGGGGTCTGGCAACAGGAGGAGGAATTCCTAGAGAATCACTTTGAAGGCTAGCAGGATTTGATTGCAGGACTTTGACAGGACTGGGGGAAACAGAGGGCGCACACAAAGTAGTGTGTGCATTGGGACCCAGGGGAAGGAGCAATTACCCCATGGGAGACTGAACCAGACCTACTGCTAGTGTTGAAGGTTCTCCTGCAGAGGTGGGGGGTGGCTGTGGCGCACCGTGAGGACAAGGACACTGGCAGCAGAAGTTCTGGGAAGTACTCCTTGGCATGAGCCTTCCCAGAGTCCACCACCTTTAGACCCACCAAAGAGCCGGGTAGTCTCCAGTATTAGGTCGCCTCAGGCCAAACAACCAACAGGGAGGGAACCCAGCCTCACCCATCAGCAGACAAGAGGATTAAAGTTTTACTGAGCTCTGCCTACCAGAGCACCAGCCAGCTCTACCCATCACCAGTCCCTCGCATCAGGAAACTTGCACAAGCCGCTTAGACAGCCTCATCCACCAGAGGGCAGACAGAAGAAGCAAGAAGAACTACAGTCCTGCAGCCTGTGGAACAAAAACGACATTCACAGGAAGATAGACAAGGTGAAAGGGCAGAGGGCTATGTAACAGATGAAGGAACGAGATAAAACCCCAGAAAAACAAGTAAATGAAGTGGAGATAGGCAACATTCCAGAAAAAGAATTCAGAATAATGATAGTGAAGATGATCCAGGACCTTGGATAAAGAATGGAGGCAAAGATGGAGAAGACGCAAGAAATGTTTAACAAAGACCTAGAAGAATTAAAGAACAAACAAACAGAGATAAACAATACAATAACTGAAATGAAAAATACACTAGAAGCAATCAATAGCAGAATAACTGAGGCAGAAGAATGGATAAGTGATCTGGGAGACAGGTGGAATTCACTGCCACAGAACAGAATAAAGAAAAAAGAATGAAAAGAAATGATGATAGCCTAAGAGACCTCTGGGACAACAATAAACAGAACAACATTCGCATTATAGGGGTCCCAGAAGGAGAAGAGAGAGAGAAAGGACCTGAGAAAATATTTGAAGAGATTATAGTCAAAAACTTCCCTAACATGGGAAAGGAAATAGCCACCCAAGTTCAGAAAGCGTAGAGAGTCCCAGGCAGTATAAACTCAAGGAGAAACACGCCGAGACACATAGTAATCAAATTGACAAAAATTAAAGACAAAAATTATTGAAAGCAACAAGGGAAAAATAACAAATAACATACAAGGGAACTCCCATAACGTTAACAGCTGATTTCTCAGTAGAAACTCTACAAGCCAGAAGTGAGTGGCGTGATTGATGAAAGGGAAAAACCTACAACCAAGATTACTCTACCCAGCAAGGATCTCATTCAGATTCGACAGAGAAATCAAAAGCTTTACAGACAAGCAAAAGCTAAGAGAATTCAGCACCACCAAACCAGCTCTACAACAAATGCTAAAGGAACTTCTCTAAGTGGGAAACACAGAGAAGAAAAGGACCTACAAAAACAAACCCATAATAATTAAGAAAATGGTCATAGGAACATACATATTGATAATTACCTTAAGCGTGAATGGATTAAATGCTCCAACCAAAACACACAGGCCTGCTGAATGGATACAAAAACAAAACCCATATATATGCTGTCTACAAGAGAGCCACTTCATACCTAGGGACACATAGAGACTGAAAGTGAGGGGATGGGAAAAGATATTCCATGCAAATGGAAATCAAAAGAGAGCTGGAGTAGCAATATTCATATCAGATAACATAGACTTTAAAATAAGAATATTACAAGAGACAGGGCTTCCCTGGTGGCGCAGTGGTTGAGAGTCTGCCTGCCGTTGCAGGGGACGCGGGTTCATGCCCTGGTCCGGGAGGATCCCACATGCCACGGAGCAGCTGGGCCCGTGAGCCATGGCCACTGGGCCTGCGCGTCCGGAGCCTGTGCTCTGCAACAGGAGAGGCCACAACAGTGAGAGGCCCGCGTACCGCAAAAAATAATAATAATAAAAAAGAGAATGTTACAAGAGACAAGGAAGGACACTACATAATGATCAAGGGATCAATCCAAGAAGATATAACAATTATAAATATATATGTGCCCAACATAGGAGCACCTCAGTACATAAGACAACTGCTAACAGCTATAAAAGAGGATATCGACAGTAACACAATAATAGTGGGGGACTTTAACACCTCACTTACACCAATGGACAGATCATCCAGACAGAAAATTAATAAGGAAACACAAGCTTTTAATGACACAATAGACCAGATAGATTTAATTGATATTTATAGGACATTCCATCCAAAAACAGCAGATTACACTTTCTTCTCAAGTGCACACAGAACATTCTCCAGAATATATCACATCTTGGGTCACAAATCAAGCTTCAGTAAAATTAAGAAAATTGAAATCATATCAAGCATCTTTTCTGGCCACAACACTATGAGATTAGAAATCAATTACAGGGGAAAAAACGTAAAAAACACAAACATATTGGAGGTTAAACAATACATTATTAAATAACCAAGAGATCATTGAAGAAATCAAAGATGAAATCAGAAAATACCTAGAGACAAATGACAATGAAAACACGACGATCCAAAACCTATGGGATGCAGCAAAAGCAGTTCTAAGAGGGAAGTTTACAGCAATACAAGCCTACCTCAAGAAACAAGAAAAATCTCAAATAAATAATCTAACCTTACACCTAAAGGAACTAGAGAAAGAAGAACAAGCAAAACCCAAAGTTAGTAGAAGGAAAGAAATCATAAAGATCAGAGCAGAAATAAATGAAATAGAAACAAAGAAAACAATAGCAAAGCTCAATAAAACTAAAAGCTGGTTCTTTGAGAAGATAAAATTGGTAAACCATTAGCCAGACTCATTAAGAAAGAGAGGGAGAGGACTCAAATCAATAAAATTGGAAATGAAAAAGGAGAAGTTACAACAGACACCGCAGAAATACAAAGCATCCTAAGAGACTACTACAGGCAACTCTATGCCAATGAAATGGACAACCTGGAAGAAATGGACAGATTCTTAGAAAAGTATAACCTTCCAAGACTGAACCAGGAAGAAATAGAAAACATGAACAGACCAATCACAAGTAATGAAATTGAAACTGTGATTAAAAATCTTCCAACAGGGCTTCCCTGGTGGCGCAGTGGTTGAGAGTTTGCCTGCCGATGCAGGGGACATGGGTTCGTGCCCCGGTCTGGGAGGATCCCACATGCCGCGGAGCGGCTGGGCCCGTGAGCCAGGGCTGCTGAGCCTGTGCGTCCGGAGCCTGTGCTCCGCGACGGGAGAGGCCACAGCAGTGAGAGGCCCGCGTACCGCAAAAAAAAATCTTCCAACGAACAAAAGTTCAGGACCAGATGGTTTCACAGGTGAATTCTATCAAACATTTAGAGAAGAGCTAACACCCATCCTTCTCAAGCTTCCAAAAATTGCAGAGGAAGGAACACTCCCAAACGCATTCTATGAGGCCACCATCACCCTGATACCAAAACGAGACAAAGACACTACAAAAAAAGAAAATTACAGACCAATATCACTGGTGAATATAGATGCAAAAATCCTCAGCAAAATACTAGCAAACAGAATCCAACAGCACATTAAAAGGATCATACGCCATGATCAAGTGGGATTTATCCCAGGGGTGCAAGGATTCTTCAATATACGCAAATCAATCAATGTGATAACACCATATTAACAAATTAAAGAATAAAAACCATATGATCATCTAAATGAAGAAAAAGGTTTTGACAAAATTCAACACCCATTTATGATAAAAACTCTCCAGAAAGTGGGCATAGAGGGAATCTACCTCAACATAATATAGGCCATATACGACAAACCCACAGCAAACATCATTCTCAGTGGTGAAAAACTGAAAGCATTTCCTCTAAGATCAGGAACAAGACAAGGATGTCCACTCTCACCACTGTTGTTCAACATAGTTTTGGAAGTCCTAGCCACGGCAATCAGAGCAGAAAAAGAAATAAAAGGAATACAAATTGGAAAAGAAGAAGTAAAACTGTCACTGTTTGCAGATGACATGATACTATACATAGATAATCCTAAAGATGCCACCAGAAAACTGCTAGAGCTAATCAATGAATTTGGTAAAGTTGCAGGATACAAAATAAATGCACAGAAATCTCTTGCATTCCTATACACTAATGAAAAATCTGACAGAGAAATTAAGGAAACACTCCCATTTACCTTTGCAACAAAAACAATAAAATACCTAGGAATAAACCTACCTAGGGAGACAAAAGACCTGTATGCAGAAAACTGTAAGACACTGATAAAAGAAATTAAAGATGATACCAACAGATGGAGAGATATACCATGTTCTTGGATTGGAAGAATCAATATTGTGAAAATGACTATACTATCCTAAGCAATCTAAAGATTCAACGCAATCCCTGTCAAATTACCAATGGCATTTTTTACAGAACTAGAACAAAAAATATTAACATTTTAATGGAGACATAAAAGACCCTGAATAGCCAAAGCAGTCCTGAGGGAAATAAAACAGAGCTGGAGGAATCAGACTCCCTGACTTCAGACTACAGTACAAAGCTACAGTAATCAAGACAAGATGGTACTGGCACAAAAATAGAAATATAGATCAGTGGAACAGGATAGAAAGCCCAGAGATAAACCCACGCACCTATGGTCAACTAATCTATGACAAAGGAGGCAAGGATATACAATGGAGAAAAGACAGTCTCTTCAATAATTGGTGCTGGGAAAACTGGACAGCTACATGTAAAAGAATGAAATTAGAACATTCCCTAACACCATACACAAAAATAAACTCAAAATGGATTAGAGACCTAAATGTAAACCGGATACTATAAAACTCTTAGAGGAAAACATAGTAAGAACACTCTTTGACATAAATCACTGCAAGATCTTTTTTGATTCACCTCCTAGAGTAATGGAAATAGAAACAAAAATAAACAAATGGGACCTAATGGAACTTAAAATCTTTTGCAAAGCAAAGGAAACTACAAACAAGAGGAAAAGACATCCCTCACAATGGGAGAAAATATTTGCAAACGCATCATCGGACAAAGGATTAATCTCCAAAATATATAAACAGCTCATGCAGCTCAATATTAAAAAAACAAACAACCCAATCCAAAAATGGGCAGAAGAACTAAATAGACATTTCTCCTAAGAAGACATACAGATGGCCAAGAAGCACATGAAAAGCTGCTCAACATCACTAATTATTAGAGAAATGCAAATCAAAACTACAATTAGGTATCACCTCACACCAGTTAGAATGGGCGTCATCAGAAAATCTACAAACAACAAATGCTGGAGAGGGTGTGGAGAAAAGGGTACCCTCATGCACTGTTGGTGCGAATGTAAATTGAAACAGCCACTATGGAGAACAGAATGGAGGTTCCTTAAAAAACTAAGAATTACCATATGACCCAGCAACCGCACTACTGGACATTACCCAGAGAAAACCATAATTCATAAAGACACATGCACCCCAGAGTTCATTGCAGCACTATTTACAATAGCCAGGTCATGGAAGCAACCTAAATGCCCATCCATAGACGAATGGATAAAGAAGATGTGGTACATATATACAATGGAATATTCCTCAGCCATAAATAGGAACGGAACTGAGTCATTTGTAGAGATGTGGATGGATCTAGAGACTGTCATGGAGAGTGAAGTAAGTCAGAAAGAGAAAAACAAATATCGTATATTAAGGCATATATGTGGAACCTAGAAAAATGGTAAAGATGAACCTGTATGCAGGGCAGAAATAGAGACACAGATGTAGAGAACAAACGTATGGACACCAAGGCTGGAAAGTGGCGGGGAACGTGGTGGTGTGATGAATTGGGAGATTGGGGTTGACATATATACACTAATATGTATAAAATGGATAACTAATAAGAACCTGCTGTATAGAAATATAAAATAAAATTCAAAAAAATAAAAAAATTTAAAAATCACACACACACACAAAAAGATGCGGACCTAGAGAATGGACTTGAGGACACGGGGAGGAGGGAGGGTAAGCTGGGATGAAGTGAGAGAGTGGTATTGACATATATACACTACCAAATGCAAAATAGCTAGTGGGAAGCAGTTGCATAGCACAGGGAGATCAGCTTGATGTTTTGTCTCCACCTAGAGGGGTGGGATAGGGAGGTGGGAGGGAGACACAAGAGGGAGGAGATATGGGGATATATGTATATGTACAGCTGATTCACTTTGTTATAAAGCAGAAACTAACACACCATCGCAAATGAATTATACTCCAATAACGATGTTAAAAAATAATAATAATTTGCAGTATGCTTTAGAGGTCTTCTGCCTCTCGTGGGCCATTGATGTTTTCATGCTTTTGCAGAGTATTCACTCTCTGTTAAGTTTTTATAATACTTAAATCACCTTATATTCATCTGCAAGATACAGTGTGTCTCATGATTTGCTGTGGAGATTAGTGCATTACTGATACTTTTCCTTTCATATGCCTTCTAAAGAAAAAAGCAAAAGAAGCATGGATGCAAAAAAAAAAAAAAATTCATTGTTTACTGAAATGGGAGGCAACATTTTTTGTCCACAGCATTCTCCAGGATACAAATTTAGCCTTTTCAGTTCGAAGAACTTTTTGAATATCAAAATATATCAGGACTGCAGTGTATTGTTGTGCAGGTCACACCCTTGGGGATGAGCTGGGGCTGAAATCCCTGGTTTGCCTTGCTCTAATTTGCACAAAGGCACCAAATGAGCTAGCAAAGACCCAACGCTTCAGGTGTGCATAGCTGACTTTAGAGCCTTTTGACTGAGAGAATATATGATAACCCCTCAACTACTATGAATTTGCTAACATGTTAAAGTGAATTTGTATTTTATTAATCATGGCATCGCCTACACTTTTGAAAGACTGTAGTGCCAGTATAGGCCAGAGGTTATTTATTCAATCTACAGACACTGCTTGGCCCACATGGATTTGTGGACTCTTTGCAATAGCTCCAAGTTCTCCCAAGAGCCTGGGGCTGTAGGTCAGACAGTCCTATCCTGGACCATTGTACACAAAGTCCTTCTATTCCCTAGCTTAAGAATTTATTTTAGGGGCAGAGGGCCAGTTGGCAATATATGAAAAGTTTTAAACATTAATGTTACACAATAAAAAATGCAAACTTTAAACATTTTCCGTTTCCCCATTTGAAAGAAATTATCCTTGGATAAAAACCAAAGAAATAATGGCATTGTAACCCACTGCCAATCCCCTCTCCTTCCCGGATCTGCCACAGCTTTGTCGTTCTGTATTCGAAGACCTCACTTGTCCTATAGACAAGCTCTATCCAATTATAATGCAAGCCACATATATATGGTAAAACTTTCTAGTAGCCACATTAAGAAAGAAAAAGAAAGAGATAAAATTAATTTTAACAATATATTTTATTTAGCCCAATATATCAAAAATCTTATTTCAATATGTAACTGATGTGTTAAAAATTATTAATATAGACTAGAATTAATATATGTGCTGACATGCACCGTGATGCTAATATCTTCCATGATCTAACAGTTAAAGTCAAGAGTAGTCCAACTGAAACAATAAAGTTGTGTCTAACAGAAAAAGATTTTATACCACGTTCCATTTTAAAATTTGAATTACTTGAAATTATATAAAATTTAAAATTCAGTCCCTCAGTGACCCTGGACACATTTCAAGTGTTCACCAGCCACAGGTGGCATGGCTATTGTATTGGACGGCATAGCTCTGGACCTTCCATGTGTTTTAACAGACCTGTATCTAAACCTCATAGGCCCCTTTACCATATGTCAGTGGTTTGGGGAGAAGTTCTGGAATCTTCTCTGTGAAATATTAGAGCAGATCTGTGGTTGTTGTTAGGATGCTCTTGGTTTATGTTGAACTTAAAACCTTCCTGTAGTGTTAGTCCGTTTCAGGCTGATGTTCCCCTGTGGAGATGAAGAATACTCTGCTATTCTGGGTCCTGTAGCGACTGCCATCCACAGTCGAAAGCCATTCCCAAGCAGAATGGTTTTCAGGGAGTCGTGCGCCTTTCACCTTGTCTCCAGGAGTGTGGTTTTCTAAAGGATGAAGAAAGGTAGGATCCTGAGGAAAATTTTCATGGGTGAAGGTCAGGCTGAAGCAGAGGAGGGGAGAGGACTAAGGATGGAGCGGCTCCCACCTCTGAGGGAAATCCACCCCCCACTAGAAGGAAGCCCTGTGGTGTGGTCAAAGCTGGGAGGAAAAAAGAGGATCTCGAAAAAAAAATTCAGGCAGAAAAGTTTACGTGGACCCAGAGCAGCAAACCCAAGGTCTACACAGCTACTGTGAAACAGTACATGGTCAGGACCTCTACTGACCTCTCGGCTACTCCAGAGTAGTTCAGTAATTAGACACACCCCAAACATGTTTAGCATCACACCACCCGCTGCTTCTCATGGTCAGCATTATTTGTCATACAATTTGATCCCAGTGTTTGCTGTATTATTAGATATCCTATGAAACAGAATCTAATCACTTCTTTCTTTCTCTAAATGAGTCCTAACCTTGCAACTGGGGTTGCAACTATAACATTGTTGCCTTTATTTTTTTTTTCCCCACTTTCAAGGATTAGGTAATAATACTAAACTCCCTATCTCATGCTACTCTCTGCTATTTGCACTTGGCTTGGTGCTTGAAGAATGTATTTCTAAATTAAAGCTGTGCTACTTTTTATCTCATGCAATTATCCCACACAGTAGGGTTTTATAGATTTGCCATATCTCCGAATGTTTTCTGTCAAGCTGAACACATCCAGTCACTACCAATTGAAGTTCCTCAGCTGAAATTATTTTCATCTCTGAGAATTTCTTCAGAGCTGTTTCTGTTATGGAGGATAAAAGGGATAAAGGATTCATAGATGCCCTGAGTCCGTGCCTCTTTAAATACAGGCCTTGCATCCAGAGTTTGATTTCTTCCTTTTATGGGGGAGAAGTCCTGCTGTCTAGGATGGAAGGATTTAGGGAGTAGTTGAGGTAGTTGAGTAGTTGAGGTAGCAGGTTTGCCTGGGCTGGTGTTCTGCTGAGGACCTTCTGGCATGTTCTAAGAAAGCCAGTTAAAGCAGAAAAGGCCCTTAGGACCAAATCTATTGCCCCCAATATAGCTGTTAAACTTATAACTTTTCGGTGAGCTGCTGGTGCTTCTTGTGCCCCTATAGCAGCCCATCTATGCTGCCTTATGCTTTTCTGTAGCCTTCTTGAAAACCCTTGTTAAATTTAGTTTAGTGAAATGTATTCATCAGAAACAAAAACCACTGGAGTATTGACTGCAAAATCAGTTCACAGAGTGAAACACACATTTCTATATCTTCGTATTCTTCTAAGCACCTATTCAAATACACAATTGTTTCCAGGGTCTATGACCACACAACATTTTGTCTGTGAAGGGTAGATAGTTTAAGAAATTTATTTCTGTTTGATTTCAAATAGAAAAGAGACAGCATTTTTTTTTTCCAGAAAGGTACATTGCCTCTGACTCTTAAAATAGATTTTCTTCTTGTTCTCACTTTGTAACTGCTGTACGTACGCTATTTGTTTTAATTCTCTAGAAAGAGTTAAACGTCTTAAGGATGTTAACCGCAAATGGAAATAATTGGTCCCTAAACTAAACTTGCTCTTTATGCGAAATATAAGACTCTAAGGGATTCTAGCCTTTTAGAATCATCTCAGAATTTGCCCAGGAAGTATGACATTGGCAGAAAGGGGATATAGGTGCCTTTTCCCATGTTTATATGGACATGGATTCTGGGTTTTACAAATAGAGAAATACGGTACAAGTCTATGGAGATAGTGGAGTGAAATGTAGAGAGAGAAGGAGAAAGATCTTTTTGTATTTTAAAATGAAATAGTTTAACCAAGTCAGAGAAAAGAGAGTATAAAGGTAAAGCTATTTTGACATTGTTTGCTCTCTTTAGTTCTCTGTATGGGGCATCTCAGAGAGAGAACACAGTGTCACAGCATGGATGGAAAGTGTAGGAAACATTTTTAATCTAGAATAGCCAGAACAACCTTGAAAAAGAACAAAGTTAGAGACTCATATTTCCCATTTCAAAACTTACTACAAAGCTACAGTAATCAAGATAGCGTATTGGGTTGGCCAGAAGGGTCGGTTGGTTTTTTCCATAAGATGGCTCTAGTAGCGCTTAGTTGTCTTTAACTTCATTTGAAACAATTTTCTTAGATTGTATTGTGACAGCTGTCATATCAGCGTGCATTTAAAAAAAACTTATTAGAATTGGTGAACTTTTGTGTAGCCATTTTAATAGTGAAGGTGGAAGGAAAAAGCAACATTTTCAGCATATTATGCTTTATTATTTCAAGGAAGGTAAAAACGCAAAAAAAGATTTGTGCGGTGTGTAGAGAAGGTGCTGTGACTGATCGAATGTGTCAAAAGTGGTTTGTGAAGTTTCATGCTGGAGATTTCTCTCTGGACCATGCTCCATGGTCGGGTAGACCAGCTGAAGTTGATAGCCATCAAATCAAAACAATAACTGAGAACAGTCAACGTTATACCATGTGAAAGATAGCCGACATCCTCAAAATATCCAAATCAAATGCTGAAAATCATTTGCACCAACTTGGTTATGTTAATCGCTTTGATGTTTGGATTCCACATAAGTTAAGGGGAAAGAACCTTCTTGACCATATTTCCGCATGAGATTCTCTATTTAAACGTAATGAAAACGTTCCATTTTTAAAACAAATTGTGGTGGACGATGAAAAGTGGATACTGTACAATAATGTGGAACAGAAGAGATCGTGGGGCAAGTGAAATGAACCACCACCAACCACACCAAAGGCTGGTCTTCATCCAAAGAAGGTGATGTTGTGTACATGGTGGGATTGGTGTTCTCCTTCCAGAAAACCAAACGATTAATTCCAACAAATACTGCTCCCAGTTAGACCAACTGAGAGCAGCACTCGACAAAAAGTGTCTGGAATTAGTCACCAGAAAACGCATAATCTTCCACCAGGATAACGCAAGACTGCATGTTTCTTTGATGACCAGGCAAAAACTGTTACAGCTTGGCTGGGAAGTTCTTAATGGAAAAAATTTCAATTCCCTGGAAGACTGTAAAAGGCACCTGGAACAGTTCTTTGCTCAAAAAGATAAAAAGTTTTGGGAAGATGGAATTATGAAGTTGCCTGAAAAATGGCAGAAGATAGGGGAACAAAACGGTGAATATGTTGTTCAATAAAGTTCATGGTGAAAATGAAAAATGTCTTTTATTTTTACTTAAAGACTGAAGGCACTTTTTGGCCAACCCAATAGTATGGGCATAGGATAAACATGTGGACCAATGGAATCCAAAGAGTCCAGAAAAAAACCCATACATCTATGGCCAGTTGTTTTTCAACCCATGTGTCAAGACTACTCAATGGGGGAAAAATAGTTTTTTCAACAAACTATTGCAACAAACTATTGCTTATAAACTAAGTGCTTATCCACTTGAAGCCAATGAGTCTTACCCAGAGTGAGCCATCATCTTGCAAGAATCTGGGAGGGGAGTGCTCCCGTGGAGAAGACGACACTTCCCAGAGTGGGACTGGAGAGGGGAATAGGCCTCTCCTACCTCCCCCACACCATCCTCTTTCTCAGTCACTTGCTGTGGTACTTGAAATTCCACCAGCAGCCAATTCCCTGGGTTAATGAAGGGCTCACAAGTGGAAAGGCCTGTGAGAGCCAGAGGGTGCTGGGAGACAGCGAAATGGGTGGGCTGGCAAGCTGGGAAGCACATCCCACATGAGAGTGCTCAGGACAGAAGCTGCAGGAGCTGTGTACATGAAAGAGCTTGAGAGCTTGGAGTCAAGCAACAAGTGGCTTCTCGGCCCAGTCTACGAGATTTGGAACGTGGGCCACGCTAGCCTCCCTGATCCGTGGACTAGCTCTGGCATCCCGGGGGCTCAGAGATGTCACTGCAGAGGCGAGCCAGGCCTTGCAGGGTGGGCTCTCTTCATGAGCATCAGCACCTCACAGTGGCCTGAGACTTGAGCCAGTGAGTGAGGGTGGGCTTGTTCCTGAGCCATGGGGCTCTGCCACCCAAGCACCCTTTTGTTAACCTTTTAGGAGGTGATGGCTAAGAGCCATCCATATGGGGGCTAAGAGCCATCATAACTTGGGCCATAATACTGCACTCAAGGGCCAGCAAGGCTGGGGTAACTTAGGATTCATTTCTAAAACAATATTCTCTGTTCCGCAGCACATAGAATATTTTATAATCCAAATGGGCCGATGGCCTCTTGGCTTGCATTAGTGCAATGCTATTATCTCAATAAGTGTAAATCTCCACTCTGTTTGTTTTGGACAAGTTTTGGGGCCTCAGATTGCTGTTCTTTGGTCTTGCTCTGAGCTTTGCTAGGAACATACAAATGTGCAGACGACAAGAACAGATGTCAGAGCCCCTAGAAGATCAAAGTGTCGGCACTGCCTTAGAAAATCTGCCTAGGCCACGTAATTCTCTGAATCTGCAGGAAGACTGTCATAAATATTCAATACAGATCTGCTCAATTGAATCAACTCTAAAGCAGGCCTATTCTTCACCACTCTTCACTGAGGCTGGTGCATCGGCGGTCGTGACTGAAAGCCAGTCGTGGGGTGGGACTCCTGGCAACATTTGTCACTGCTGGCGCCCTTCCCCCTAGCATTTGTCCCTTTCCCCAATATCCTAATTAATTTGGTGCAAAGAAAATTTTCTCTCTCCTGCACTCAAATTACCCTAAAATTGTTTTCGTGGTTGTTTGTCTTTTCAAAACGGAAAATAAGAACATACTGTTTCTAGTGTTGTGGACAGTGATTCCAGACAAGGGGAAACCAGAAGGGTTTTATGATTCAGGAAAAGAGAGTTCCCAGAGGGGCCCAAGCTATTTTTCTTCTGTCTTTCCCTATTGCTATTCTCTAAATCTCTTTTTGATTATTTTTCAGAGTTTCTCAACTTGCCACTCCACACGCCAGCCCTCTCTTTTCTGCCGTCCACTGCTTCACCAGGTTTCAGGTACAGATTTCTGCCAGGGCTTCTCTCTCACATTTATGCAAAAGCTCAAAATTATTATTATTTTGGATAAAGATGAGCAGAATGCCAGTAGGATGATTTATAAAAGGAGAAGCTCCCCCGCATGCCCGCTCCTGACTGCGCTGAATCCTTCTTATGGGAGCATGCTTAATTGACACTGCATTGTTTGCAAGGTTTCATTCAACTGGCTGACTCTGTTATCTTTTAAATTGTGTACTTTTCTACAAAGACGTTTCACTAGTACAGCTGGATAAAACAAATGTCAAATGGAAAAAAAAATCAAAAGTTGATATTTTTAAGACCTATCCTTAACCTCATTAAGGTTATCTATGCCAAAACCAGCATCTGGTAGTAAAATCTGTCTTTTTCAAACATTGTTTTCTCCAAAGAACCATCCAAAAGTTGCTACTGTGTGAAAGCTCTTTAGCCATTTATACGTTGCGGCTTTTAACAGCCACGTCTTCCTGGCTGACTTTTCCTGGTCAAGGTTATCACCCAGGACTCAATAGACACAGAGTTCTGACGAGATCATGACGTGCCGTCTAAGAAATTACCTGCCACCGAGGATGATAATTGACAAGAGTCTCGCCTTTGCCATATGGTCTGAGCTATCTCTGTCCCCAAATATGCAACTCTCATGGTGTGACAAATTGTTTGTGGGACAACACATGTTATAGCTCAGACAGTTAGACAAAACACCCCATTGGGTGTTGAAACCACAGCCTAGGCCCTTGATTAAGAAACATGCAAAATCACACCTGCTGGCCAGCATTGCCCCTTGTGTTTTCCTCCTCTCTCTCTTTTTCCTTTCCAACAAAGAACACTAAATGTCAAATGAATTTAATGTTGAGAAAAGGACCCAGGGTTAGGTTCCCACATAAACGTCATTCCATCAGTATTTTAGGTGGCCCAACTATGGATAGCTGGAGCAGTGTGGCTGAGGTCACGCCGTTTGTGATCTGGAGTTTAAAGCCTGATGTTTGATTGATGCCAGACAGATGTGACATAGATGGCTGACAACACAACAGATCTAGTCTCAACGGTTATCTGTGGTTTAGGCCTGGTTATCTTTTAAAGATTGACGTATTCCAGCAAAGAACTCTTTTGCCACAGTTATATTCTCATGTGCATGGCCGTTAGCACCCGATATTGATGAGAGGATTCATTTGGCTCATCTATTCTGATATGAGAAAGCCTGAAGTCTTAAATTTCAAAAACTTCTCTTTACAAGAGAGAGTTTCTCCGGGTGACTTAGCAAGATGAGAATGTTGTGCTGTCTTTAGTAAAATTTGTGGTATTTGTGTCTGTTGGGTATTAATGTATATTATGTGCATTGAAAGCATGAGTGCCTTCTCTATTTTAAGCTATGAGCAAGGGACTGCAGTTTTATAAGCCATATGTATATACAATATATAGTATATATAATAATATAAAATGTATTTATAATATACATATAACAAAGTATATATGCAACTTTGCTAATTTTCTTGTTGTTTTCACTGGGAGCACTGTGAGTTTCCATAGAAACATGCTTGTGACAAAGTTTATAACCGTTTGCAGTTTAAGAATTGTGCCAAACCAAAAGCCTCTTTTCTGGAGCTTTTGGTAGACCCACAGCATGAAATGGGAGCTTGACATGTGTTTTCATGAGTTCTGTTGTCATCACTGAATCAAATGCAACCTCAGTCTTTCCAGTCCATCCTGCCAGCCCAGTTCCAGGTCCCATTTTGCAGGGTCCACTCAGGTGGCCATTCAATACCTGCCACCCAAGTCAAGTTTTATATCATTCTAGCCATTTTCCCCCTATCCCTCAAATTCCGTATTCAATTTGTCAGTAAATTCTATGTTACTTTAAAACAAAATTCAAATGAACTTCTCTCCAACTTGACTGCACACCCTCCATGCACACTTCAGCCTCATCTGAATACTACAGTAGCCTCCTAAAGACCCTCCCTGCATCCCCCCAGCCCCACACGGATCCATTTACCACAGAGCAGCTGGAATAACTATCAAAACACACACATCAATCAGATCGTGTGACTTTCCTGCTCAAAACGATCAACGGCTTCCCATACCTCTTGGCACACATTCTACATTCCTTAGGATGGCAACATCTTGGTCCCTGATTCCTGTCTGTCTCTTCAACCTTATCTCACAACCTCCCATCTTCCCCTCTCTTGCTCACAAGTTCACTTTCCTGGCTCCTTTCAGTTCTGGGAACAAGTCAAGCTCTTCCAGTCTCAGGGCCTTTGCACTTGCTGTTCTCTTTGCCCCAAAGTGTTCACACAACTCTACCCTTGTCATCATATAGGTCTCAGCACAAGTGGCATCTCCTCAGAAAAGTTTTCCCTGAAACCATCTTTAGATAGATACTCACTGTTATTCTCTCTTTCCCCTGTTCCTTCCTTCCGGGCTTTGCTATAATCTGTGATTATGTTCCTTGTTTACTTGTTTATTGTTTTCCTTCACAAGACTAAGTCCAATGAAGGTGGGAACCGTATTTATCATGTATCCTCAGTGCTTAGCACAGTATCTGGCACAAAGTAGGTGCTCAAGGGAATTCCCTGGCGGTCCAGTGGTTAGGGCTCCACGCTCTCACTGCGGACGGTCTGGGTATGATCCCTGGTCGGGAAACTAAAATCCCACAAGCCGCGTAGTGTGGCCACAAAAGGAAAAAAAAGTAGGTGCTCAATAAACACTTGTTGAATGAATGAACAGAAAATACTTTCAAATATTAAAGAAAAATCTGCCTATTTAAAATTTCTACTGTTGATTCTAGTTCTGTTTTTGAAGGCAACATAAAATGACTCTACGGCTTTTTATACAGACATTTCAAATCTTTGATACCCTTCTTAGTCATCTGATTTCTGTGCTATACACACCTCTGGACCTTCCCTTGTCGGGCGTGGCTTCCAACTTTCTCATCACAGTGTTCATTCTTTGTTGGAAGATACCAGTTTCACAACATCCCTCATGGAAAAAGCAGATGTGTTCTGACCACCACAGGGTCCAGTAGGACTCACCTTCTTTGATGAGAATCATATCCAGCTTATGGAGCTTTAGTTTTCAGGATCTGTTGTTTTTTTCCCCCAATATATTGCAAAACAGAACATTTCCCAGAGTTTCTGGCATCTTTCCCTTTCTTTATGGTTTCTCAAACTCACCGCTCTGAGATTATATCTGCAAATTCTTTTTTTTTTTTTTTTTTTTTTGCAGTATGCGGGCCTCTCACTGTTGTGGCCTCTCCCGTTGCGGAGCACAGGCTCCGCACGCGCAGGCTCAGCGGCCATGGCTCACGGGCCCCGCCGCTCTGCGGCATGTGGGATCCTCCCGGACCGGGGCACGAACCCGTGTCCCCTGCATCGGCAGGCGGACTCTCAACCACTGCGCCACCAGGGAAGCCCTATATCTGCAAATTCTTTTCATGCTCTGTAATATAATTTGTTTGGATCTGGAGGTTTGAAATAATCTGTATGCCTAGATTTTTCTTATTCCCTAAATTATTGTGGCCTCCACTTTCCTCTTTTCATGGTCTCCTTTGCTGCACAATTAGAATTCAAAATCTATTCTCCTTGCTTCAGAAGACAGAATTTGAGTATTTGGCAACTGGGACATTTAGTTGCCTGTTAACATGACACTTTCTTCCTGGATGTGTCACTTCCTTGTTCTCCTCTTCCTCATTCTCTTCCTCCTTCTTCCTTTCTTTTTTTTATGTTCTTTTATCTTATGTTCTCTCCCTTCCTCCTTTCCTCCTTCCTCTCCCTCCATCCCTCCCTTCCTTCCTCCTCTCCCACCCCATTCTCTCTCTCTGAATTGAATTTTTCACAGAGGACCTTTTTAATCACTTGTGTTGTATTGGTTCTTGACTGTATGTCCCTCATGATCTCTCATGAACTGGTCCTTTAAAAAATATGAGTTCATGAGAAAGTTTTCTGTGTGGCTGGCTTACGAGTTTACTTTTCCTTTTCACTGGAATTCTTCATTATTACGTTGCCTTAGAATGTATGTAATCCTCCCCTTCCTTGCTATTATAGACTCCCAAAAGACATGGTCATGTTCTCCCAAGGTCCCTGTAATTTCTGTACGGAAACCAGTTCTTTCTCATTGGTTAAAATTATATCCAGAATGGCAGTTCCTCCTTCTGTCTGAGAGCTGAAATTGTTAGCTAGGAATGTTAAAAATTTTTATAAGCAACTCTATTTTAGCAAACTGTGAATTCCAGCAGACACAAAGATAGCTCAAGTCCCCATCCCCGTGACTGCTCGCTTGTAGTTATGTGGTCTGCCTTCAGAAAGCCTCATCCCTGCTTCGGCCATCCACGGTAAAGGCTCACCCCAGAAGGACCCTTGTTTGTATTTATCCTGTAATTCTATCCTGCTTCCACTCTTCCTGAGTGGCTTTCTGAAAGCCACAGGACCGTGGCATCTTTTGCATCTCTTTTTCACATATAAGGCTATTTCTTCCTGCTTCTTTTGAACCTGCTGCTTCCTTTTCCTGCTGCATTTCAGGCAGGTGACTCATCTCACCTGCGTGAGAATGGCCATGCTTATGTTAACATTCCAAGTTCTCTTTCTTTACATCCTGTCCTCTGTGAATCGAAGTCAGAAATCTGTTAGCAGGTAAGGGTTTTTCCTGATGAGTTTCTCTCATTTTCAACTAAGGATTAGGTATGAGGTACCACCTGTAGTGTTCCATTCATTTCTCCAGTTTGTCCCATTCTTCTCACCCTTGATTCCCATTCTCCTTCATCCCTTCAGAAGACTTTCCCTGTGAGTTCCCTAGTCTTTTTTGGCTAATACTCTTGTGTATGGAAAGGTGTTCCTCCAGGAACTCTGTTGGTTAGGGTGATTAACTTTGGAGTCAGATTAAGTTTGAGAGCTGGTTCTGCCACTAACTAGCTGTGTGATGTGGGGCAAGATACTTAACCTAAGCCTTATTTTCCCCAGCTATAAAATGGGAACAATTATAGAACTTACCATTTAGGGTTGTCATGACTAAATGAGATAATCCACGCAAAGCATCCAACCCAGCACTTGATGCTTAGCGAGGGCTTCCAAAGTTGTTGTTACTATTACTGGTGACATTGGTAATTTTGTTCACCCTGTTGCCTTCTGCAGCCCTGGGTCAGGAGAGAATTTGGTTCCCTGGTGAGGGAAGAGAGGAGGAAAATGAGCAGAAGACCCCAGAAGGCATGAGAGAGATTCAAGCCCTTGGGAGGAAGGGAGAATAGATGGAAGGAGCAGCTGGAAAGGACAAGCTCAGAGAGGATATGGGTTTAGTCGGATGAGCACCTGGCACTCCATTGCTTTTATTCTTGTCTTATGCCTTTTCCATCATTTTTACGGGCTGGTGTGTAGACATTTGCTGAAAGGGCTATCCCACCTGGATCTCATTGAAATCATGCAGCCTTTTCCTTCGCTGAACGTTTTTCTATCCCAGTGACTATATAAATGTTCCATTTGTGATGTAATTGTTCTGTTTCAGATTTTCTTTCCTAAACTAAAAACGAGAGTTATCCAAAACATTCGAGACAATGGCTTGAATGTAACGCTTTGTATGACAAACTCTTTGTTTCCTGAGGTTTGCATATCTTTTTCCTATTTAGTCGTCTACCTCTGGCTCGAGGTGGAGGCTCCAAAGGTCGGGGGTTGCACTGTGAAGAGGACGGAAAGATGAAGGGAATTACTTCTGTTGTAAAATTTCCACTTCCTAGAGAGTAGGGGGAAGCATGAGCTAAACAGGCAGCTTTCACTTGTTCGGAAATACAAATCCCAACCCTTGTTTTGGTTGCTTAAAATGTCTGCAGAAAACAGCCAGGTTCTGCCAAAATTATTTTTCTAAAGAAAATATTCTGTTGCTTTAGCTGCCTATGGCAGTGACTTTTTCTTGGAGTCAGTGAACCTTCCTTCCGTTTCATGATTCTGCCATATATCCACGCATGGAAAGAGGAGGGAGGAAGGAGGAATGGACCAGAATTTAGCTTTGACCTTTTTAAAGGTAGAAAATGGAACAGATCTTGTTCAGTGAGGAAATGAGGTAGGGCATGAATTATTTAGTTGTGGTAAAGTGGAAGGAGGAGTTTCAACGTTAAAGACCTGGACTCACTCTAGGAGGGAGACCTCCCTTCCCTCGTGCTCAGGTTCTCTAGGGCTCCTTAACTGTCTTCCTCTGTCCGCCCACCTGCAGCCCGCAACCTTGACCTGTGCTCTTATGGAGGCATCATGGAGAGGTTATCCGACCACAGAGGAGAGCGCCCTTAATCCTGACTGAAGATTTGGGAAAAGGCTTCTCAGAGAAGATGACACTTGATATGGACTTTGCAGGGGGCTGAGCAATTCGAGAGGCAGAGTAGTGGGAGAATGGCATCCAGGCAGGTGGAGAAATGTGAGCAGTCACGGAGGTGGCAGGACTTCATCTCCCATGAAGACGGAGAGGAGCCTTTGTGTGCTTGGGTTTTATTCTGAAGGCAATGGGAAACATCAGGAGTTTTTGGGAACATGATGAGTTGTCTGGTTTGGAAAATAAATCCAGCAGCCATGAGAGGTGCAGATTCAAAGTAAGGAAACCCCACAGGGTTTGGTGATGATGTTGGTGAGAAGTGGAACTCAGGCAGTGGGAATGGAATAGAAAAGAGGGACACAATTCCATAGAGACTCATCAGGGAGGGTTGGAGCAGAGTAAAAGGCTTCTCTGAGCTTACATCTGGAATGTGAGGGGATGGTGGTGATGTTAAGTGAGTTGGAGCTCAAGGCGGAAGCATGACTGAGAGGAAGATGATGCGTTATGGATGAGAATAAGAAGTGTCTGTAGGTCCAGCTGAAAGCAATTGGAAATACAGATGAGGAAAAAAGATGAAGTTGAGTTGAAAAGTTGGGCTCATTTTCATATGCATGTTAGCTAAAACAAAAGGAGGAGAGATCGTCCAGGGGAAACATAAAGAAGGAAAAGAAAAAGCAATTGAGCATGGAATCTTGAAGAATGACTGTACTTAAGGATGAGTAGATGAAGAGGAACCCCCAGTAAAGACTGAGAATGAGCCTCCGTTCGTTCATTCATTCATTCAGTCAACAAATATTTATTGGTCACCCACCATGGGCAGGTCCTGGGCATCAAGGGTACAGTGGGAAAAGAAGCCCGCCTCCCACGGCTTGCGGTGTTGGAGGTGCTGGAAGAGTGCAGCACCCTATGGAAGCCCAGCAAAAAGGGAGGTGGTGGCTGGA
This sequence comes from Aethalodelphis obliquidens, assembly GCF_003676395.1. Taxonomy (NCBI): domain Eukaryota; kingdom Metazoa; phylum Chordata; class Mammalia; order Artiodactyla; family Delphinidae; genus Aethalodelphis; species Aethalodelphis obliquidens. Next base: position 17,661,672 of record NW_020837956.1, on the reverse strand, counting down.
GGGTGGAGGATGCGGGCGGGCAGGAAGAGCTGGGTCTGATGATGCTGACTGCACTGGAGGCTAAGAAGTAGAGAGGAGAGGTGGCAAAGGGGGCGGGGAGGAAAGAGGGACCGATGGGAAAGGAGACAAGGCAGAGGCCCAAAGGGGGGATTTGTCGCACTCGCCAAGCCCGACCTTCTTTTTCCTGCCTCACCTGGGGGAAAGTGAACACCGGCCCAATCAGCTTTACCTCGTAGCCATAGCAACCGCTGGGAGTGGCTTTGTTGCACATTCTTGAAACTTTTAAGAGAGGAAGCTGCTTTTTTTTTTTTTACATCTTTATTGGAGTATAATTGCTTTACAATGGTGTGTTAGTTTCTGCTTTATAACAAAGAATCAGTTGTACATATATATATATATGTTCCCATATCTCTTCCCTCTTGCGTCTCCCTCCCTCCCACTCTCCTATCCCACCCCTCCAGGCAGTCACAAAGCACCGAGCTGATCTCCCTGTGCTATGCGGCTGCTTCCCACGAGCTATCTACCTTAAGTTTGGTGGTGTATATATGCCCATGCCTCTCTTGCACTTTGTCACAGCTTACCCTTCCCCTCCCCATATCCTCAAGTCCATTCTCTAGTAGGTCTATGTCTTTATTCCTGTCTTACCCCTAGGTTCTTCATGACAACCTAAGTGTCTATCATCGGATGAATGGATAAAGAAGATGCGGCACATATATACAATGGAATATTACTCAGCCATAAAAAGAAACGAAATTGAGCTATTTGTAATGAGGTGGATAGACCTAGAGTCTGTCATACAGAGTGAAGTAAGTCAGAAAGAGAAAGACAAATACCGTATGCTAACACATATATATGGAATTTAAGAAAAAAAAATGTCAGGAAGCTGCTTTATATCGAGTTACACACTAATTAGAAATACAGCACCGTTTCTGTCTCTTAAGACGTTCTCTTAAAGGCTTGCCCCGTTGTCTCTTTCCAGAATTCACTTTCCCCGTACTATTTCATTCACAGAGATTCTGGGCCATAATATATATAAACTAACAAAATATTAAAGATATAATATAAAATTATGCTACTATCTGATTATAAAAGTTCTCATTGCAAAAACTTGGAAAATAGAATACAAAGTAGAAAATACAAATTATCCATTTCCCTTTTTCTTACTATTCTTTTGTTTTTCTTCCTAATCCTGTTTCTAGACACATTTTACTACATTTAAATGTTTGTGATCATTTTGTATTTACCGTTTCATATATTATTTTGTTTACTAATTATATCATAGGTATTTCCTCATGTCACTAAAATATCTATAAAAACATTTCATTCTACACATGCGTTACACTTTATCCATTCCTGTGTTATTTATTTAGGTTCTTTCTAATCTTTCTCTATTTTAATGCAGCAATTATCCACCTTTATACATAATTTTTTGTCCCTGACTCTTCAAATCCACTTGTACTTCAAAATGATTTCTGATATATTTTCCCCTAGAATCCTTATGTTTAAATGAATGTCTCATTAATACAATGAAAAGTGATTTCACCATCCTTTGTCTCAAAATGCAAGTTATTTTGAAATGTTATCTGATTATTTTGTAAACTCCATTTTTAAGTCAAGAAATTTGACCAAAATTGCGATAATGATAAATTGTATTTATTTTTGGCTCACTATTAAGCCCCAAGTTTCTACCCATGCTTGCTTGAATTCCATAGGTATAGCAAAAGGGGAACTATTTTTCCATGTTTTTAGGTTTGTCAGAGAATATTAATTTTGAACCCAGGTCATCTCTCATTCCTCCCTTCATATTCAGTTTTTCTCTTTGCTCTATTATAACACATCACTTTGTATGCGGATTGAAAGGCTGCTCCAGAAAGCAAATAGAATGTATTTTTGTTTGCTGGAAAAATTAATCTGCCTTATAGAGCTTTTTGGATGATCTTACCCTCAAACATTTGGTGTGCTTCTGTTTTAAGTGTTTCTTATAAGAAGAATAAAGCTGGATTTCAAAAAAATGAACTTTTAACTGGCAAGTTTAATTCATTATTTTTTGTGATCATTGATATATTTCAATTTATTTTTACTATCTTTTTCATGCTTTCTATTTGTCCTGTAAACTCCTTTACTTATTTCACTTTTTTTGCTCCTCTAGTAGTTTGAAATTTATAGATTATCTTTCTAAATTTTTAATAGTTAGTTTTTAATTATGGCAATGGGAAGTGTCTTCCTAAAACTTAGAGGGCTTTAACTCTTTCAGCTTATAGGCTATTGTTACCCAGTATTTTACTTCTATTAAAAATGTTTTGCAAAACCTATGATATATAGAAAAGAATACAGCACACACACACACACTCATGAATACTTATGTACCTACTATTTTTTTGTACCTACTATTTTAAGAGACAGAATATTACCTCTATTTATGTGCCCCCCCCAATTTTTTTTTACTTCACAAATTAGATGTATTAGTGTTGATGTTTATTTAGATTTATCCACGTGATAAATGCACTTTCTTTGCTCACCTGGTTACCATCCTTCTTACATCTCAAATCTCTCTTCTGTGGTGCTTTTCCTTCTTCCTATAGGATATATTTTTAAGAAGTTCCTTTATTTCTTCTGTATTTTAAATCTAAAGAGGATCTGTTGATAATAAATTATCTTAGCTTTTGTTTGTATAAAACATCTCTATTTCATCCTCATTCTTTAAATTTTGTTGGATATACAATTATAGATCGACAATTATGTCCTTTCAGCACTTTGAAGACATCATCTTACAGTATTTTGATATCTGCTGTTGTTCATAAGAAATCAGATATAAAGCAGGTAAGCTGTCTTTTGGTGTGGAGGGGGACAGTTTTTAAGCCATTCAATTTGTCTTACATGTTCTGCAATTTCACCAGGACGAGTTTGGGTGTAAGTATTGTTTGGAATATTTTGTAGTTCCTAAATATTAGTATCCATGAAAATTCTTGACTATTATGTCTCTCCCATTCTTTCTACTCACTCCTTCTGGAACTCTGATTAGATGAATGTTAGAACTCCTCACTCAAACTTCATGTCTACTAACCTCTCTTTCATATTTTCCTCCTCTATCTCTTTGTACTGTATTCTAAGTAGTTTTGTCATATCCAACTTTCAACTTGCTAATTATGCTTTTCAGTTGTTCTAATCTGCTAGTTAACTCATATGTTGAATCCTAAGATTTCAACTATACCTTTTACTTGCAGAAGTTAAGAATCTGCCTGGATATTAATGATAGTATTTCATTCCTTGTTCATATACTGAATTCTTTAAATATTGAAAACATACTTATTTTACAAACTATGGCCTGCCAGCCAAATCTAGCACACAAAAAAATTTGTATTTAATTAATTAATTTATTTATTTATTTGGCTGCATCGGGTCTTCGCTGTGGCAAGTGGGCTCTTCCTTGCGGCCCGCGGGCTTCTCTCTAGTTGTGGCGCGCGGACTTAGTTGCCCTGCGGCGTGTGGGATCTTAGTTCCCCGACCAGGGATCGAACCCACATCCCCTGTGTCGGAAGGCGGATTCTTAATCACTGGACCACCAGGGAAGTCCAACACACTCCTTATTTTTGTAAAAAAGGTTTATTGGAACACAGCTAAGCCCATTAATTTACATACTGCTTGTGTCTGCTTTCACTGTAGAATGGTAAAGTTGAATCTTTTTGATACTGACTGCATAGCTTGCAAAGCCTAAAATATATACTACCTGGGCCTTTAGAGAAAAAATTTGTCAAGTCCTGCTACATGGGATAACTCTGCTAAAGAAATTGTGTGTCTGATTCTGCTATTTGATGTTTCTGCTCTGTCCCATGATGTCTTGCTCTGTGAGTGGTCTTGTGATTTTTCACTGTGAGCTCATTTTTGTTGGGGCATTATCTGTGAGAATTTTAGGAGGCAACTTGAGAGAATATTCCCTTTATTTGTGTTTACTTTGCCCAAGTGCCTAGGGAGCTAAAAGTCTAGGACTATTTTAAAATAGTTTCTTTGGTTTAAAATAGTTTCAGAATAGGCAAGTAGAGTGAATTTGAACCCCAGGCTTCAAGTCTGGGGTATGGTTATTTCTTCTGGTTGGCAGATGGGTACCTTTTCTTCCCTTGCAACCCAAATCAGAGCTGAGACACAGAATTTTTTTGATGTCTCCTTTTGCAGGGCAAATATTTTCCAGTCCATTCTTTCACTGGAAATTTGGGCCTTCAGGGACTCATTCCAAAGTCTCTATGCTGACACTCTCCTGCCTTGTCACGTCCCCCCCCCCAACAGTGGCAAATGCCATTAGGAGTCCACTACCTGCTTGAGTGAGCATTTACCATGCTAAATCTGGCTTCTGGCTTCTACTTCATTTTTAGCCCCTGAGTATTTACCTTAATTTTTTGCCAAGTCAGCTATTCATTTTATTCAGAATTTTACAGGGTTTTTCTTAGGGTAGGATTTTCATGATAGGGAGTCTGTCATAATGCTGGAAATAAATGTCATGAAAATTTTAAATTAAAAAATGTACAGTTAGGATAATGGAAATGGGAAAGTTTTATAATACCCCTACAGGCTCCAAGCCTACCTAGTATTTACTTATATCTGAATTATGAGCTGCATCTCTGGAGTTTGGAACCAGGCCTTGTGTAGAGTGCGGGGAGAGAGGGAGAGTGGGCAAACGTTTTCTGAAAAGGTCCAGATGGTAAGTATTTTCAGCTTTGCAGGCCATATGCAACTACTCAACTCTGCCACAGTATCATGAAAGCAGCCATAATTACATACTGTGTAATGAATGGGCATGGCTGTGTTCCAATAAAACTTTATTTACAAAAACAGGCAGTGAGCTGGATCTGGCCTGCCGGTTATAGTTTGCAGACCCCTGGCCTCATGCAAATTAATAAACGTCTATAAGCGTTAAGTTTCCTAATCTCTAAAATGAGGGTAATAATAGCTGTGTTATACATAGGTTGTTATGAGCATGAAATTAGAAAATTCATGTAAATGCTGGTGTTAGCTATGATGATGCTGGCAATGAGGATGGTGGTGTCAAACCAGTTTCCTGATTTTGTAAGATTATCAGGTGTGTCTTCACTTCAAAACCTTCAAATACATCCAGTGCAGCGGCTGAGGACTCATAATAGAAAGCTGACAATACTGCAGGAACAAACAACTTTAAAATCTCAGTGGCTTTAAAGAACTCAGATTTCAGTCTTGCTCACATTAGGTTTCCAGTACAATTGATAGGAAACTCTCTTCCCTGTTGTCCCTCTGGGACCCAGGCTGACGGAGCAGCCACCATCTTGAAATTGCTGGTTACCAGAGGGAAGGAGCTCTGGAGGGTCTTGCAGCAACAATTAAATGCTTGGTTTGCAAATGCCACGTGTTATTTCTGTGCACCATTCATGGTCAGAATGGGTCACGTCTTCCCCTCCCGCCCCTGTCACCCCAGTTGCTGGGCATGCTGTCAGCAGACGATCCCCCCCTGTCAGCCCCTCCAGGAGTGCGTGCGCTGCAGAGCTGCCCCCCTTCCCAGGGCAGCCCACATCCAGTGACTGCTCCAGGTGGGGCACCAAGGCCCAGCCACTCTGACCCAGTGCGGGACAACTCGAGTGGCCATTTTAGCTTCAGAGATCCTCGTGGGTTCGGCTCAGTCTGCTGTTGGGCAAACTCGACTTCTCCCTCTGCCCAGTCCTTCTTCCTTCTCCTTCTTTCTACAGGATTACTCCCAAGGACAGTCCTAAAATAAACATCCTATACACTAAACTCCATCTCAGGGTCCTTCCCAGAGAACCCAATCTGTGACACCCTCCATATGCCCAAGATGGGGAGGGCTAGGAATATCTCCCAGGGAGACCTGAGGACTACCTCATTCACTAGGGTGAGCACACACATGGGAGAGTCTAAAATCAGAGCAATGATAATAGCAAATAGTTATTGAGTGCTGATCTGCTGCTGCTGTACAAGAATATGTTGCTTGGATTAGTTTATTTAATCCTCTTAACACCCTACACATTAGCCCAGGGGATTAGACCAGATGATGGCAAGCTATGGCCTGCGGACCAAATCTGCCCATTCATTTCTGTATTGTCTAGGCAACTTTCATGCTACAATGGCAAAACTGAGTAGTTGTAACAGAGACAGTGTGGCGTGCAAAGTTGAAAATACCTACTGTCTGTCCCTTTTCAGAAAAGCTTGCTAAACCTTGTGTTAGGTATTATTCCCATTTCACAGATAAGCTTCAAGAGGTGCATGGTTTATTAAATCATGGAATGCCATTTTTTGGTTACAAAGGTAAATGTCCATCGCGTGGCCCCCTTCAGTGATGGCAGGTGTAGAAACCCCTGTGCCATTTATGGGTCTTTCTGAGTGCTCAGCAAATGAACGTGAACGATTCTCTTCCCTTCCCTTCCTCCCACCATCTCCCTTTGTAAAATCAAGGTCTCCTCTCCCATCTCTGTGCTTAATCTCACAGAAGTCTCATCAGTTTTTGGTGTCTTTGACTCTAAAACCCCTGGAGGAAGCTCCATTTTCCCAGAAATGGCTACTGGAAGAGTTAGGGCAGTAAGTGTGTAGAGGCTGAGCTGGCTATCAGGAAACACTTCATGATCACTAAGAAATTATTCTGTGTGCTGAACCATACAGTGATCAAAAAAAAAAAAAAGCAGGCTTGACAGATCTAAGGCTGAGATTATCTAAGCGGTTCCCAGGGCAGAACTGAGTAACCCAAAAACATTCCCTCATAAAAGTGATTGTTCGAGGGGGATTCAAGAACTTAGCTCCTTAATGCCCAGTCAGCTTCTTCCCAGATTCATCCAGAGCATAGGCCGAGGCACACAAGTTTACTCTCAAACTCAGGAGCAGAGCTAAGAACTGAGCCCAGGTTGTTTGACACCAAAGTTTGTGCTCTTAACCATATATTCTACTCCTTCCCGGCAAGCAAGTATCCAGAATCATGTCCTTACATCCTACAGATGCTGTTCTACGTGCTCATAGATTTTCCGCCGATGATTTTTCTAGCAATTAGCTACAAGAGGACTGTGGGAAGAGATTCCATTTATCCATCTCTTTATCCCATGCCTTCTAAAGAAAACTTCCCCAGCTTTCAGAGAGAATCCTTGCATCTATTCAGGCCTATTAGATCACTAAGCAAAAATTTCTAAAACCCATTCTCCATTCTTAGTTAATTAGAAAACAATTGGGGGAATTCCCTGGTGGTCCAGTGGTTAGGACTCTGTGCTTTCACTGCCGAGGGCGCAGGTTCCATCCCTGGTCAGGGAACTAAGATACTGCAAGCTGTGTGGCGTGGTAAAAAAAAAAAAAAAAAGAAAACAATTGGCTCTCAAAAATGGCTAGTGAATGAATAAATGAATCCGTGAATGAATGAATGAATCAGTCTCCAGACCCCTGACAACTTAAGGATCTTGGGCAACGTTTTTTGCTTATGATGAAGAAAAGATAGGGACTTCCCTGGTGGCGCAGTGGTTAAGAATCTGCCTGCCAGTGCAGGGGACACGGGTTCCAGCCCTGGTCTGGGAAGATTCCCACATGCAGTGGAGCAATTAGGCCCGTGCGCCACAACTACTGAGCCTGCGCTCTAGAGCCTGAAAGCCACAACCACTGAGCCTATGTGCTCTGGAGCCCGTGCACCACAACTACTGAGCCCATGTGCCTCAACTACTGAAGCCCGAGCTCTCTAGGGCCCACGTGCCGCAACTACTGAGCCTCCGTGCTGTAACCGCTGAAGCCCATGCGCCTAGAGCCTGTGCTCCACAATAAGAGGAGCCACCCAATGAGAAGCCCGCGCACCGCAACAAAGAGTAGCCCCCGCTCGTCACACCTAGAGAAAGCCCGTGCACAGCAATGAAGACCCAACACAGCCAAAAAAGACAAAAAAAAAAAGAAGGAAAGATATTTGGAGGTTTCTTGTCGTGGACTGCTCATAGCAGTTAGGTGTCCAAAAGGATAGTCATTCACTCAACAAACACCATGCGTTTACTTACAACAAACATTTACTATGATTTGCAAACTGTGTTAGGCACTGGGAACATGATACACCAGGTGTCTGCCCTCAACACAGGCCTCTAGTGATGGGGTGGAGGCCTGGAAGTCAGGTAGCTTCATGGGGGTGGGGTGGCATTGAGGGTTGGCCGGGCACTTGTATGTTGGGAAGAAAACATGAGGGGAGATATAAAGATGGAAGATGCTCTTCGAAGTGAAATGGAAGTGTAACATCCAGGTTGTGGATTGAAAAGGGTTAAGTGGAAAGTTCTGGAGCAGCTGGCAAATGTAACCTGATCCCTCTCAGCAGTAGCTCGGGCTTTAAAACCAGGAAACCTGGAGGAATCAACAGAGACAGGGCTGGTTTTACTGATCTCCCCTCACTGTTTAGAAAGCCAGGCCTCTCCTGGTGGAGCTAGTGTTTCTCTGGTGGTGTGAGTTACTTCTGTATATTGCTCCGTTCATCCATATTATGTGGATTTTTACTAGATCCATTCTCAGAATATGTCCTGGCCTCCCATAACAGGGTAAGTTGAGAGGGCAACAAAAAAGAGATGCTATAAAAGCCTTCACTACTTTAATGGTATTACTGGGAATGTAACAGTTTTCAGACAGAAATACGACAAAATTCTTTCTACAGAACTTTTCAAACTGTCAGTTCAGAGGGAGAAAACTTTTTTTTTTTTTTCCTGCAGAGAGCCACTGCTTGATTCAACTTAATTTAGGTTTGGGGGGAAATTTGGGCAAACCCCATTGTTCAGCAGAACCCTGCCTTCAAAGAGCTAAAAACAAGTCACTTTGTCATCTGTTGTCATTGTAACCAAACCTCAACTATTATTAACCATGACTTGCCTTAGTTCTGGTTTATCTTAGTAAGACCAAGAAGAAAAAAAGTCTTCAGCTGCAAAAGTATTCTATGTCTACTACCAAGCATGTATTCTGTGCTTAATGCCAGAGATGGATGAGAAATGCTATAAGAGTTAGGAAGAGAGAGTAAACTGAGGTTTAGGGTGGTCCAAAGAGCTTCATGGAAGTAAAGGATCTTGAATTCTATTTTGAAGGAGGAGTAGGACTTAGTTGAAGAGATGATGGTATGTCAGGAGAATGATGTAAGGTGAGACTAGAGGCAGGAATATGGGTGTCCTTTTTTTGCAGATTAGTGGCTGGCCAGCCTTTTTTTTTTTTTTTTCTTTCAAAGAGAAAGAAGAAAAATGGGTAGATAAGTGTAGTTGAAACAGAGGTTCATTTGGGAGAGTAGCCCAAGATGAGGTTAAAAGAGTGAGAAGGAAGCAATCTTTGAAGGGCCTTGGGTCTTAGAAGACCAGACAGGCTGTCTAGGAATTGATATGTAGAGGTGGTACAGTAACTTCCCTCATTTTCTTCTTTTTTCTAGGCTGCTTTATTCACTGTATGATATTTTAATCAATTTTATGGGAGGCAGAGAGAATATTTTTGGAAAAAAATAATTAGAATCAAGCGTTAAACTCAGGCAGCATGACATACTTGTGCCATTGGGTGAAAATTCTAATGTAGACAAGAGAAATAACAATGACTAATGTCCTGAAATTTACACAAAGAAACAATTCCATCAACTCAACAACCCGGGAAGCATAGGGGCTGACACAAAGCAGAAGGTTCCTCTTAAAATTGGATCATGACTTGTCAGTACCTGCATTTGAGGGGAGAGAGCGTTACTCTGCTTGCCTACCAGGCACTCAACCAACCTTGCAGGTGTCTGGGCATCTTTGAACTTAAATTTAAGCAGGGGAACTAGGTAAATGTCCATTGACTGAATGGAAGATCAGAGTGTTTATAACTGAGACACCAAAGTGAACTGCATTTCATTGGGGGCTGTTTTGTGATCAAAAGTCATGTGTTTCATAGAGTTGAAGGGCATCTCAGTTCAGTGTACATCCAAGTATTTTCCAAGATGCAAACTCTTTGAGACAAAGAACACATTTCCTTTGTGCCCTCTTGGATGTTGACCAGCCAATGACCCAGTGAAGTTTAGAGGAAGTGAATGAAAAGTATAAATAAAATTGTATTGATAGCTACTTAATTATTATGTAGTTTCATGTTTAATATTCAAAAATTTGACTAAATGGGTATGAAAAGCCTCAATGAAAGTACATTAATGAACAGATTTTGGTTCCCTGAAGACAGAGAGGCATTTCATTGTCTTTGGCAGCTGCCACTGTGTGATACTTATCCTTGATTATACTCAAGGTAAGTAAGAAAGGACCAAAATAATCAGAAAGGGAAATTTAGTGTACATAAAACTTTACTTTTGGTGAATTTCCTTTTGTGGATGGGTTCTTCAAAATTTGTAGAAAGCTAGTCCATAACCCTGACACTTTTCCTTTTATGGGTTGCATTTCCCACAGTCCTTTTTTCAATACTCACCACACATGTAATTACTTGTTCCAGGTCTGTTTACCTCATTAGACTCCACGTGGACAGGGTCTGTATTGCCATGGCCAGGCACTCAGGGTCAGCACAAAGGCACTCGCTGGCCCGGGGCAACTTTGGATTGCAATCCAGCCAGGCATTATTTAAACTTCTCCATCTGAAATGGAAGTTTGTTTTGATTTTGCTGTATGGGTTTATGTAGGCTAGCTGGGGGCCCTAGGGTCAACACACATTTGTTGAGTGACAACTAAGGATGCTTAGATTTCAGACCTGAAGCTTTAAAGGGAAGGAAAGCCCTGGTATAAACCTTGGTTCCACTTGTTGCTCAGTTCCAGGGGCACCTCATCTTTCTCTGCACATCAGCTCTGTCGCCATCTTGCTGGCACATCTTGGCAGAAACACTGATACCTCCATGGGTTGAGTCTCAGCTTTACTTCTTTTTTTTTTTTTTTCTTTTTTTTAATTGGCCTTGCAAACGCAAGACCTCAAAAAATTGGGTAAAAACTCAGCATTGTTCCTCTCCACGGAAATCTTTAGTAAAAGGCGAAAGATTTATACGATCTGAAGAGAAACCAGAGTATGAGCTTTACTTCTTCATTGGTAAAGCTCCGTGGGATTTTTCATGGAAGCTGAGTTAAACGTGGAGGAACTCACACATTTCTAATCTCTTTCATCTCTGCTCTTTTGATGAAATGGTTGAAAGAACAAGGGAGAGGACCACAAGAGTAAATGTACCTACTTGCAGGCATCTCGAGCTGAAGCTGCGGTCTTTGGCCACCAGCTTGTGTGAGAGAACACGGGACGTCCTGTGCCTCCTGCTTCGCATGTGGTGTAGGGCAGCCAGCCAGCCACCGTGCTAGCACCTTCCAAGGTCACAGGTTTAATTCTAGCCCAAACCTGGACAAGCTGATGTTCAGGTCAGAACCCACCGAGGTTCAGAAATGGCTGCCAGGGTCCTGGTGAGCAGCCTGAGAAGATTAGCCCGTGGATGCCGGGTATAATTCTTCTCTCCCTATGTTTCCTTTTCCCCTCCTCCTACCTGTTTGCTCCTCTTCTCATTCATTGATTTCTCCTTCATTTTGCACTTCTCCAATCCATCCTCTTCCTAGCTTCCCTCCACCCACCTCTTTTTGTCCCTCCTTCCACTGCATCCTCTCTCTGTCTTCACACTTTCTCTCCTGCTTTCCCGTCCCTTTCTTTTCCATTCCTCAATCTCCCTCTCTCTCTTCCTTTTACTCTCCTTTCTCTTCCTTTTGTCTACAACTCACTGAATTCCTATTTCTCTCTGTCTCTTCTCCCCTCTCTTTCTAAGAATTTCTTGATGAAATTAGAACTAAGAGGGGCTCCATGAACTCCTCGGCTGGAAGAAAAGATGGGTGGAAGGGATTCTGATCGTAGGCAGCCACAAAAGTTGATTTGTAGCTGATCTTAAATGTGGGAAAAGATTTTCAGTTACAAAACTCATAAAATGTAAGGATGAGGGAAACTGGCTGCATTTAGAATTTGACTAATGGTTTCAAAGTGCTTTAAAAAGTTTGGCATTTGCCAGCCTTCCTTTCTTCCCCTAATCCTCAAACCCATGAGTTTTTATGGGAAATATAATCCTTTTTTCTGATTCATTTACACTTAGCTCATCTGAGTATTGTTTTGTAAAAACCATCTGAAGTCCAAGAAGTTTTATGAGATCTTTAAAGACTTGTGTCTTGAACCAGGAAGTTGTGTACTGCCCATATAAACGGACCTTGAAACCTAGGGGTCTTGGCATTAAACAGGGTCTAAACTTGGCAAAGACTGGTCCCCATGCCTGAAAGAAACTTGGCTTTCATTTTCAGATTAATAGCGAGTTCAGTGTTTTAGATGAGTGACCATCTCATATGATAGTACATAGGTTGCACAACACATTTTTCAAGGATTATCTTACTAGTTATGTAGACAGCAAGAGACTGATGTGGAAAAACTATGACTTTGCTGGAGTTTCTCAACTAGAGGGGCTGCTTGCTTATGTGTATATTACCACATTCATGGTTGTATATAAACACACATGCATACAAATGTATATGATCATTCACGGATGAGATTAACATTTACGCTAGAGATTCTTCCCGTGGTTACGTTTCAGAGATTATCTGATTGTAACGTATCCAAATCTGTCATAAGGCAGGTCGTAATCAGATTGAAGACTGGGGTGAGATACCCACCTCTGCTTTGCTGTGGGTCAAGAGAAAGAAAGATTGCGTTGTATCTTTTGAAACATTTTTTTTCTGCAGTCATAGAGCGTGGTTGAGCTCACTGCTGTCCCCAAATGTGAGGACCTTGGGTTGATCTCCAGGCCCTCTGGAAACAGGCTCTCAGGTGAAATGACTTGCTCAGGTTCCCGTGGGAAGTGAAGCAGCCACACTGCTCCAGCCCAGCCCTCTGGATCCCTGTCCAGGCTCTGCCCTCTGCAGGCAGCTGCCTCTCATTGACCAAAACAGGCTTTGATGTATGCCGTCCATCTGAGTCCTGCAGTGACTAACAAGAAGAGCTCACCCACCACCACAGACTGCAGTCTGGTCCTTTGGTGATGCTGTCCATCACTATTTCCTGAGCTTTCACCTGTCTGACACGTCTTCTTTCCAGCCTAGGCTCTTCAGCATGGAGTTATTGCTTCTAGACACCCCCTGGCCCCATCCACTTCAACTGTTGCTCATAATCCCTACCTGAGAGAGAAAATCTCTGTAGACTGATTTGAGCTGCGGGTAGGAAATGTTTTCCCTACATGTTGTGAATTTTCCATGAGATGACAAAGAATTGTGGGTTGTCCAGTGACGTTGCCCTCTCACAAATCAGATACCGCCTTGGGAGAGTTCGGTTATTATCTCAAACTGTTGCTTTATTTATCTTTTTAAAAAGCTTTTGTTTATTTACATTTTTTCTCTCTAACCAGATAGGAAGATTCTCCAGAACAAAAAGGTTGTGCCTGTGATACTTTGTTTCTGCAAAGGGTCAGCCTCTCTGCTTGCCTCAGAGCAGCACTTGGTGAATATTTATTAGCTTGTGCGCTGTCCTTTCTACAGAATCCCAGCCTGGGAGGCATTTTCTTCACCCACCCTCTTTCCTCAGTCTTCTCAGCTGGTTCCCTTTGGCCTGGCTCAGAGACTGACCTTGAGTGACCTCTCATCTTGTCCACAGGGATGTTCTTAGAGCCACAGACTCTTAGGGCTGAAAGGAATTTTTAATCCAACTTCTCTGTTGGATTATAGAGGAGGAAGTCAAGGTTCAGAGAGGAGAGGTGAACTGCCTGTGGTCTTTCAGCTACTTAGCGGCAGTGTTAGGACTGAACTGAGGTCTCTCCCTCTGGTCAAATGCTGTTTATTCTGTGCCTGGCTCTCAGAGTGTGTTCTCACATGAAACTGGTGGTCAGACAGATGGACTGAGACCCTCTCCTGCCAAATCAAATATTGGAGGTCTTTCTCCAATGTACAGAAAAAATAGATAAAGGGATTAAGTTTCTTCAACTTTAAATCATTTCTATTAATTCTTTTTAAACCATTGTCACCTGCTACCAACTGTCCACTAGCCAATGCGGGGTTTTCTATTGCATTCATGTAATAAAAGCGTGAATGCTGCTGGAGACACCGTTTTAAATTCAAATGCTAGAAGTAAATATGTTACTATTTCATGGTTTCCACCCAAAAGCACCCTGACCCCAGGGACTCTGTCCCCTGGGACATTCTGCATCTCCCTTAATGTGATTTTGTGTCATCTCCGGTGAGTGATCCTTTCCTTTCGGATAGGGGTCCAGGGAACTGATCTGACTTTAAAAAGAGACTAATAATGGCTTGGCGTTATCATGGATCCTAAGCCCTGTATTCCTGTCATAGAGGCCTTTTCACCAGGAGCAGGGCTGCCTGCGGGGTCGATTCCTGTTGCGGTTTTCCCAGTCTACTCGGGCGCCCCCTGCTGCCCACCCTGGTACATGCCAAGAGAGGAGTAGGGTACCAGAAGCTGCACACTCAGAAACAGTCACGCGGAGTTTACAATCCCAAAGGGAACCATCTAAACACTTTCGATGGACACTCCGCGCACCCCGAGCAGTCCTTTCTGGGGCCCGATCTAGTATTTTAATCCAATACCCACAGCAAGTATCCGAGCAAACACGGATAAGAAAATGACTGGAAATGCCTTCCAGACAGTATCAAATGAGTCCTGTGGGGCTTCTAGAAGGAAAGGACCGTTCAGTGACTTTGCCGAGTCCTTTGTCCTTTCCCGGGAGACGGGATCGAGGAGCGGGGACCTCTGCCTTGCCGACCCATAGGAACAATCGATGTGGATGTGGAGGGTGGCGGCGTGTTCTCGGGCTCATCTCACGCTTTCCCCAATTAGGATTTACTGCCTGACGTCACGTCTGCCGGAGATTGGCTGTTCAGATCTGACACTCGGTTCCACGGCGAGAGAAACTTTTTAAAGACTTTGCAGCCCGGGCTGCCGCTGAGCGTCCCGCGCGCTCACACCCGCCCTCGCCCACTCTCGCCGGGTCCCGGGCGCGGCAGCCCCTGCGCCGGCGGCGGGGCGAGCGGACCCTCACCTTGCGCGGCCCGCGCCCCTCGCCCCTCCCCTCCCGGGCCCCGCGTTCCCCACCCCCACCCCGCCCCCTCCTCCCCGCCGCTTTCGGCTGGGGTCTGGGGCCGTTCAGCAGCCCGCAGAACTTCCTCTCCTGCAACCGAGTTTTCCTCCTCCCCGCCTTTCCCGGGCTCCCGGTTGTTCTCGGGGGAGCCTGAGTGCGCGTGGGCGGCCGCACCGGGCGAGCGGCGCGGCCGGGGGCGGGGGCCGGGGCCGGGGGCGCCGGCTGGGGCCCGCGATGGCGGGGGCCTGGCTCAGGTGGGGGCTCCTGCTCTGGGCAGGGTTGCTCGCGTCCTCGGTGCACTGCCGGGTGCGGAGGATCACGTACGTGGTGCGCCCGGGCCCCGGCCTGGCGGCGGGCGCCTTGCCCCTGGGCGGGCCCCAGCGCCCGCGGACCTTCAACGTCGCGCTCAACGCCAGGTACAGCCGTAGCTCGGCGGGCGCCGGGGCCCCCTCGGAGCGGACTCGGCGCACCAGCCCGCCCGGCGGCGCGGCCCTGCAGGGGCTCCGGCCACCGCCACCGCCGGAGCCGGCGCGTCCCGGGGGCTCCGGCGGGCAGCTCCACCCCAAGCCTGGCGGTCACCCGGCGGCCGCGCCGTTCGCCAAACAAGGCAGGCAAGCGGTGCGCTCCAAAGTGCCGCAGGAGACCCAGAGCGGCGGGGGCTTGAGGCTGCAGGTTCACCAGAAGCAGCAGCTGCAGGGGTAAGCCCACACCCTCCCTCCTTCCTCGCGCGCGCCGCCCGCGCGGGTACCCGGGGAGACGCGGCTCCTGGGAGCCCAGCGGCGGCCGTGGGCGTAGTGCGCCGTCGGTGGGTTGTCTCCTCCCCGCCCGCCTCTGCCTGCCTCGCTTGCAGCGCGGCGGGAAGAGCGGAGTGCGGGGAAGCCGGGGAACTTTGAGAATAAACTCCGATCGCATTGTTACTGAGCTGCGGGTAAACACAAAAGGCATTTCTGCCTGGGGCGTAACCTCCTGTGCGCGAACCAAACTACTCCTAGAAGATGGGCGTAAACATGAAGTCACTACAGCTTAATCCCTCAGCATCAATTAAACTTCTCTTTGCAGCTCAGTTTAATTTTTTTTCTTGAGCTAATGGAAAAAAAAAAGTTTGGAGGAGGGCTGCCTGTAAAGATCCACTTCCTGTTTTGTGACCTGGAATTTTCAGCATCCTACTAATTGTGAGCTTGGCTTCCCTGCACCTGTGGGGTCTGTTTTCCTGGGGCGGCGTGTCTTAGCATTGACAGGAGTTTCGGTTGGATAGTTTCTGTTACTGGGCGTTCATAAACGTCCTCCTTGCCCCTCCTCCTCATTAATCACAGGTTGAGAGTGTGGGGGAAGACTTGTTTTGCTTATTTGTTGTTGTTGTTTTCTTCAGGGGTGGTTCCAAGCGTTGTGATTTCACTCCTGTTTGGACGCCTCTCTCTGAAACTCAGATTCAATTTAAAACGTGGGTGCAGATAATACACAAAATACATTTGGCTCTACTTTACTTTTGGAGTTAAGAAAACCGTTTATTTGGACCTTGTTCTCCCCTCCTGTATAGTTCTAGGTTATGCAGGTTTTGGTTCTTCCATCCTTCCCTGATACACTGTCCTTACCCTTCTGCTTGGGCAGCTTTGGGTTGGACATCCTGGGTCCCTGTTTCGAAGCCAGAGGAATGTGGAAGCAGGAGGCTGGGCTTGCAGGAGCGCCCTGGAGGCTTGGGTTCTCTGGAAGGGAGTGTCGCT
Organism: Aethalodelphis obliquidens; assembly: GCF_003676395.1. Lineage (NCBI taxonomy): Eukaryota > Metazoa > Chordata > Mammalia > Artiodactyla > Delphinidae > Aethalodelphis > Aethalodelphis obliquidens. The sequence continues at coordinate 17,644,947 of NW_020837956.1, read as the reverse complement.
ACTACTGGACTCAGGGGTCTTGCTTTGTTTGTTTCAGGGTCAATGTCTGTGGAGGGCAGTGCTGCCATGGCTGGAGTAAGGCCCCTGGCTCCCAGAGATGCACCAAACGTAAGTTTCCAGGTTCACAGCAGCCCTGCACAGTAGGTGAAGTGGGTCTGTCCACACGAGGCATCCCACAAGGGTCACTTGAAGAGGCTATGCAATGTCTGTGATGCAGTCTACCCCGTTATCTGAAGCCTTCATCACCACCCAGGAAGGGCTGGGCCAGGGTAATGATGGTATCAAGGCCAGCAGCGATTCATTGTACAAAACCGTGCCGTGCATCCAAGATTCCCTTGCACCCAACCGTGGTATTAATTACTCTGTTACCACCGTGAATCAGGGGCTAGGAAAAGAAATTCCCATTGGAGGATGTGCTGTATGGCAGAACCAGTGCAATTAATTTAACCATGGATATCGACAAACGAAAAACATTCTTTAAGTTGATGGTAGGAGGGGAATGGGAAGTAGGACGCCCTGCTCTGGAACAAAACATCAGTAGTGTTAAAGCTTTCTGAAAACAGCACTCAGAATCTGCCGTCCTTGTGGCCTGTTTCCTAGGAGGTAACCACTCTACTGTTCTTCAGAACTGACAAGTGGGTTTTCCTGCATTGCTTCTCCAGCTAATACACAGGCTTAGGAGTGTTTTGAAACATATATTAATGATGCATATAGATTTGAGAACATCAGAAAATACTTCCCTCTGCATTGTGAAATTAAGGATTAAGGTAAAATATTCTTTGAGGGTCCTCTTGACGAGTTGATTCTGTCTGGTGCTACCTGGACATAAAGAATTCTTACTTCCATTCAGGAGTAGTTAAGCATTCTTATGTGTTCTCTGCATAGAGTTTGAACCATAAACATGTGGATTAGAATCGTTCAAAATTTTAGCTGCTTTTTGGTATTCAGTGTAATAAGTAAAATTTAGCAATTTGTCTTGTATACGGTTTGGATTTTAAAATGCTGGTGAATTAATTAAAAATTTTTTCTATTATGGTCATTTCTATTACAGTCATTCTGGTGAACTTGCTTGTTGGAAGATGCCTTCAATCCTTGAAAGAAACAGGACTTTGGCATAGTGGCTTTAGTTTTATAAAAAGCAGTGTCCAGGTGGGTTATGATTTGGCTGTGATCAAGGAGTAGTGGCAGACATGAACTCACTAATCAGCCTCCTTGATATTGAACTCAAACCACTAGGTCAGAAATACTCAGGGTTGTAGGCATTTTATTTTTAATTTTAAATTTATTTTATTTATTTATTTTTGGCTGTGTTGGGTCTTTGTTGCTGCTCGCATGCTTTCTCTAGTTGTGACGAGCGGGGGCTACTCTTCGTTGCGGTGCGCGGGCTTCTCTTGTTGTGGAGCACAGGCTCTAGGTGCACGGGCTTCAGTAGTCGTGGCATGCGGGCTCAGTAGTTGTGGCTCGTGGGCTCTAGAGTGCAGGCTCAGTAGTTGTGGCACACAGGCTTAGTTACTCCGCGGCATGTGGGATCTTCCCGGACCACGGCTCGAACCCGTGGCCCCTGCATCGGCAGGCAGATTCTTAACCACTGTGCCACCAGGGAAGCCCCAGGCATTTTAGATTGTCGTAATTCTTCACATCTTCTTAGATTACACTTGACAATAGCGCACCAGCATTTTCCTGAATTTACAGTTGCTTGGGTCCAATTACATACCCTCTCCTCCCTTCGGTAACTCCTGCTATGATGTTGTTTGCCTGTTATGTGCAGACAGCTCATCCATGACAGCAGCATTGCTGTGCAAAGTGGGTATTGCTGTGTAAAGATTAAAGATACAGAGCAGGTTGTTATAGGTGATGGTGAGTGCTCCTTGGTGCCCATTAGAGAGAATGTGTTAAGACTTTCAAAGAAGTTTACTTGGCAAATGATGCCGTTGAGTGCCCTCTCTGAAAAGAGAGTAGTACCCCATTCTTAGGTTGTCTGAGGATTTGCAGGTCCAAAGAAGATGCTCTAGAAGGAGAACATCCGATCTTGAGGAATCACCTCATGGCTTCCTGCTTCTCCAGATGAGGGAGGCAAGGGCACAAGTGTGCCTCGGTTTAGCCAGGTTTGCCCTCTGGTGACCCAGAAAGAGAAAGGCTGCAAAAGGCTACCAGTCAGAAAAGTTAGGGTTGCACAGTTACTGTATACAGTGTTCCAGAGGAAGTTGCTCCGTTGGCTTAGTCTCACGATACCAATAACAAATGCTTCCGGCTTTTGGTTTAAGTTATCCTTCCAGCTTCTAGAAGGTAGCCCTTGGACAGCACCGGGACCTAAGCAATCAGTGTAACATTAGCCTTCCAGTACTGCCCAATCTGACAAATTAATTCAGGCCCAAATGGTGGAAGCTTAAATCACAACTTCTTTCAAGAACAGTTGTGTTTTTAAAAATGATGCTGGGTTAGGTCAGTGCTCAATCCAAAGTAATATACGCTAGATGGATATGTTTCAATGGGGGGTCTTGTGTTTGTCTCCCTGTGCAGAGCCAGGGAGATGAGGGAGCCTTATACCTTCACATGGGACAACTGGGGTTACCACTGATGCGGCAAAACTTGTGTCCATGGCTAAGCAGTGTGACACCAGGAAAGACCCTTGGCCTTGGGTTCAGGAAACCTGAGTTTAAACCCTCAAGCGTTCACTAGCTGTGTGGCCTTGGGGAATTCATTTGACCTCTCTGACCCTTATATTTTCCCATCCTGAAATGACTGTGCTAAAAACTTGACTATTGGGACTTCCCTGGCGGTCCAGTGGATAAGACTCCACGTTTCCACTGCAGGGGGTGTGGGTTTAATCCCTGGTTGGGGAACTAAGATCCCACATGCCGTACGGCGTGGCCAAAAACACAAAACAAAACAAAACAAACCCCAAATTTGACTACTTTCTAGGATTGTTACAGGTATCAAGGTGAAATAGAATGATGGATGTGAAAGCCTTGATGAAACCAGAAGGAGTCTTAGAGTTTATTATTGAATCAAGCCAAGTAAATCCTGTCTCATTTATCCATTATTTGGTTTTCTTTCTTCCCTATGTATGTTTCTCGTCATCTTCTTTTCAAAGAATGTACATGTGGATCCCTTTTTATATTACAGCTTTAAAGTAGTTTAGGGCTGGGGGAGGGGGAAATAGGGAGGTATTGGTCAAGCGGTACAAAGTTTCAGTCCCTCAGGATGAATAAGCTCTGGAGATCTAATATACAGCGGCGTGACTATAGTTAACGGTACTGTGTTATATACTTGAAATTTTTTCAGAGGGTAGATCTTAGCGCGTTCCCGCCACACACACACACACACACACACACACACACACACACGTTAACTGTGTGGTGATGGGTATGTTTATCAGCTTGACTGTGGTGCTTATTTTACAATGTGTGCGTATATCAAAACATTGTTATACACTTTAAATATATACAATTTTTATTTGTCAATTATACCTCAATATAGATGAATAAAAAAAGGAATAAATGAAAACGCCAGTCAGTTCCATCCTGCCTGGCTTTGATTACTGAGAAAAAAGAAATAAAGTAGGCTGGGTTGTTTTGTATCCCAGAATGATTTATTTTAGGAGAACTTTGAAAGAGACTAAATATTAGATTATTTGTGTATCTCTAGTTCTCTTTGTGTAAAGCTTGCTGTTTAGATGGAAAATTCTCCCCTAAGGTATTCATAAATTGAATGGAAAAAATTCTGACACCAATTTTTGTGACTACAACTACTTTGGTAAATACTAGTGAAATTTAGACTGCAAAAGCAATTGCTTTGTGGTCTCTTTCCTCTCTCACTTCCTTATTATGCTGAGATTGAACAATTGCACTTGGATATGGTTTATTACACTTAACAAATACAAAAACCAATGGCATGTCAACATGAATTTCCTTATTACGATAGTAATCATCATATACATAATTAACACAACATTGTAAAACAACTATACTTCAAATTAAAAAAAGGTAGTCGTTATCATACAATGTGTATGCACATTTAAATGTGCACATTAAATTTAAATCAACAGCAAGGATGCCTTGTAATTGTCAGTTCTATTTTGAGGATAATTGAAAGGGTTTAGCTGAAGAATTTCAGTTTGTAGAGACCGTTTTCCAGTTGATGCAAAAAATATTTCTGCATAAGAGTTGGGATATGTTTCTGTTGTTCAGTTTGCTTAATCCTGTGAGGAAAACAAGGTGCCCCTTCGAGGCAGACTGGATTGTTTTTAGTTGATTGAAACTTAATTTAAATGGGCCATAGGCAAATGCTTCTGAAGACTGAAGATTTGGCAAACCTGAAATTGCCAATCAGAGAGATGTGAAACAAATGGCAGCAGACCCACACGGGCAGAGAGAATGGATGTGGGTGTCCGCAACGGCAGCCCCGAGGGCTTTAGCCACCCAGTCTCTACATAGAGATGCCCAGTTGCATGTTAATGCTTCTTTTCCAGACACCCTCTGTATGTGTGTCTCTAGGAATTGAAATCACAGCTCGAGATATGGCATTTTAGTTATTAATGTGGAACGACTGCTGATAGCGATGTCCATTTTGGGCAAAGGAGAAGGCACTGCATCTGTTCCCTTTCCAAGGGGTTCACATTTATTGGGAGGGTGTTAACTTTTTTTGGCCTATCCCCATTTTTGCATTTTGTTCCCTCTGTCTAAACTGAACCCACCCCCTCTTGGTTGTTCCAATCTTATTGTGCCCCTCTCAGGGTAAGTGCAGGCCAGAGAGAGACATTGCCAGTGGGCTCAGCTTTAAAGAGGAGACTGGACCTGGGAACAGACAACACAAAAGAATAAAGGGGAGATGAGGGTGAGGCCGGGTTGGCAGGATGAGGTGGATGGAACAGGAAAGATGGCAGATCTGAATCCAAAGCGGGTGCCTGGCACATGGCAGGCCCTCCCTAAATGCATGGATGGTTCTTTCATTTCTTTAACAGATATCTGTTTAGCTTTTACCATGTGCCAGGGTCTGTGAATAGAGGAGAAACGCAGCCAGCTGTAGAGAGTGCGGGGTCTGTTTTTACTCACTTAACTCATGGCACATCAAATGACTTGTTCTCTCCTTAGCAAGAAACAGAAAATCGATATTCCATTGCTTTTCCACTGGCATTCAGCCCACAGTGCTTTGGGGGAAAAAAACCCCCAAAGCCAACCCTAGACATTTTCCTTAATTATATACAGAAGAGACATAGTCACGTATACCCTTGGTGCTTAGAATTGCCGCAGTCGAGGGCATCGTCCATGAGTGTGGAGTGTGGCTGGAGTTGCAGGTGACAGAGGCCTTTCAGGCCGTCTCCTGTCCCTCTGGGCTTGGCGTTGCGCTAGCTGAGCTCGGGAGTTGGGCCCGGAGTGATCACACAGCTTTCGTCTGCCCGCTGTGGCCATTGACAGCTGCTTCGCCAATAGATCCACAGTGAGGTTTATTGTGGCAGCTGCTGGGAGCACCGCCCCGGCCCCAGTGCTGGGAGCAGGGGTGGGAGGGTCGGCTGGAAAATCTTGTCGTGCGGCACAGACCGCCTGGTGAAGGGAGAAGGACCCAGAGGTCAAGTTCACACTGGGTCAAATATGTGTTCTCAGCACTGGTTAAAACAAACATTTAGGAACCATAAATCCTGGGCTGCGATCATACTTAAACCTTCATTGTGAAACCCTGCAGCCCCTGGGCCAACCTGAACACCCCGCCCTCCCGCCCCTGCCCGGCCTGCTTTAGTGAAGTGTTTCTCTGCCCGTTGAACCCTTGGCCCTTAGGAAGCCTGCCTTGTTCAAAGGACCTTTGGCCACCACGGGAGTCTGCTGTTTCTGAGCCTGTTATTTGTTGTCTTGGATATTCCAAACATACTCAGACATGTTTGGGAGCTCAAATAAGTTTTCCTAAAATGCAGATTTTGCTTCCAAGTTCTTCCTAGCAATGAACAGGGCAACTAGGAGTGCTAGGGCGGTGTCGCCACTCTTGTAACACTGACCAAGATCAGAGCAGGGGCTGAGAAGCTGCTGATGAGGGGAGGGTAATTTGTGCAGTGCTTTGGAGCCTGTGAAGGGCGTTTGCTTTCTTTCTTTTACTTAAAAAAAAAAAAAAGGAATGCTTCATGAATTTGCATGTCCTCCTTGTGCAGGGGTCATGCTAATCTTCTCTGTATCTTTCCAATATTAGTATATGTGCTGCAGAAGCCAGCACTGGAGAGCATTTTCTTGACCTTCACACCCTGGGAGTGTAGACCAGGCAGCCATGATTTATTACCCCCTTTTTAAATGGGGGGCAGGGCTCAGACCCCACCCCAGCTCTGTGGCTCCTGGTTTATTGTTCTTTCTACTGCCCTAGGCTTCCTGGACGTCCAGTGTGGCAGCATCTCTCTTGAGGTCTTGGTCTTCGACTCTCCTTGACAGCCCTGCTTTGGACTGGCTTTCACTGCCTCTATTCGCTGTCTGATCTCCCAAGCCTGTAACAAAGTACCGCAAACTGGGTGGCTTAGAACAACAGAAATGTATTGTCTCAGAGTTCTGGAGGTTAGAAGTCCAAAATCAGGGTGTCAAGAGGGTTGGTTCCTTGTGAGGGAAGATCTGTTCCAGGCCTCTCTCCCTGGCTAGCAGAAGGCTGTCTTCTCCTTGTGTTTCTTCACTTCATTTCCCCTCTAGGCATGTCTATCTTTGTGTCCAAATTTCCCCTTTTTATAAGGACACCCATCATATCAGATTAGAGCTCACCATAATGACCTCATTTTTAACTTGGTTACCTCTGTAAAGACCCTGTCTCCAAATAAGGTCACAAACTAAGGTACCAGGGATCAGGAATCCAACACAGCTTTCTTTGTGGGGGGAACCATTCAACTCATGATAGAAGGCCATAGATGCTCTGCACGTGGGCTTGAGAAGTGGGCTTGAGAAGTGGGCTACTCAGAGCTGGGCCACCCCTGAGGCAGTCAGGGATTCTCTAGCAATGACCCCAGGGCGGGTGGGCAGAGGCTCAGTTGCGCTCCTCCCACATAGTCTGTGACTGTGGATCTAATGTGGCTTCTTCCCTAATTCAGGAGCTCTGGCTGCTTCAGGGAGCAGAAAATGTGAGGAACTGGCCACTGGTGATTTTGGTTATACCTCTGGGTATTTCCTCTTGTTCTGCTTTAAAGAGATTCTATGGTGCCTCTTAAACATGAATGTGCAGCTGGTCGCTGGAGGAGTTTGTTAAACTGCTTTCTTGAATCAGAGTCGCTGGGATTTTTATTTAATGAGCACATCAGGTGATGCTGATGGAGGTGGCCCACCTTTCGAGAAACAGTGATCCAGAAGGAACCCTGTCCTGGGCAATATTTATGACACTTTGTGTGGGAATCTGAAGGCCAAGCCTAACACTTAGCAATTTAGAAACTTGTCAAGGCAGGAGCCCTCTACACATTGCTTTAGGTCAGTTTTAAATAGTACGTACAAAGATGGCTGCATACAGGGTTATTACACCCAGTTTTTCTTTTGTTAGTTGAATGATAAATACATATATTTTTACAAGAGTTGGACACTTGCAAAATTGTTAATAATACATAGGTGGTTAAATAAAGTGGTTTTAAAAAAGGTTGAAACTTTGGAACACATTGGGCGCTTTTTCCACTAAATATTTTATTTTTAATTATAAAATATTTTAAATACACAAAAATGCAGAAAATAATACATTCAGCTGCTCATGTTTTTAAAACCACCCTGATATGATAATTAAGCACAATAATTTACAGATAAGGGAGAAACTATGATCTTACCTTGCTCTTTTTTTTTTTTTTGGCTGTGTTGGGTCTTCATTGCTGCACACGGGCTTTCTCTAGTTGTGGTGAGCGGGGGCTACTCTTCATGGCGGTGCACAGGCTTCTCATTGTGGTGACTTCTGTTGGTGGAGTACGGGCTCTGGGCGCGCGGGCTTCAGTAGTTGTGGCATGCGGGCTCAGTAGTTGCAGTGCGCGTACTCTAGAGCATAGGCTCAGTAGTTGTGGCACACAGGCTTAGTTGCTCCGTGACATGTGGGATCTAACCCGTGTCCCTTGCACTGGCAGGTGGATTCTTAACCGCTGTGCCACCAGGATTATCTCGCTCTAACTGCATGTTTTACTAATGATGTTTCCTATCTTCCTAGGGGAGAGAAAATAGTACATAATTTGTTGGTGTGGCACAAAGTGGTTGTTTTGGTACTTATGGAAAAATACATCAGAGCTGTATTTGTATAAGCTCACGTGCACCTATTAATTGGCCTAGCTTATTATTAAGGACTGAACATTTCATGTAAGCACAGTCCCTTGGGCACGAAGAATCTGTGTGCACGGTGTCATTTAGACCCAAGACAATGTGGTTACAAGAAGGAAATGCTGCCTGTTACTGTCCCACCTGACCCGCCTTTCTTGCTTTCCTCCTCTTTCTCTCTGTCCTTTCTAGGCCTCAGTTTTGCGTGCCGTGAACTAGAGGCAGTATAGGTCCATGGTTAGAAGTTCGGTCTTTGGAGTTAGAATACAAGGCACCTAACTTGATGTTAACACTTTGTCAACACATCCTCACTATGTGACCTTGGACTGTGAGAGCTGAGGCAAGGCTAAGTTACCCCATTCACAGGACAGGTGTGATGATGGTTTGTGCTATCATTCAAAGGCTTGTTGGGGGACCGCATGAAGTAATATACAAAGAGTTCTTGGAGAGCAGCTGTCCCCCTGCCCCCCACACAACAGTATTTGACAGATGTGAGCTCTCAGGGGTTCCTGTTTACTTGCTTAGACCCTCTCCCTCCTGGGCGCCTCAGCTTTTTACACACCCCTCTTGGTGTTTCTCAGATCCCCTGGTGAAAATCATGGCTCTCTCTCCCCCTCTCTGGGAGCACTCTGTTTTCACTCTTACTTTGCTCTGGGTATGGCTGGACCAGGGGAGAGGGGCATCTGCCTCCCCATCAACGTGGAGCTCCTGGGGAGTGGCATTTTCTTTCTTTCTTTTTTTTTAAAAACACTTTTTAAAAATAAATTTATTTATTTATTTATTTTGGGCTGCGTTGGGTCTTCATTGCTGCACACAGGCTTTCTCTAGCTGCGGAGAGCGGAGGCTACTCTTCGTTGCGGAGCACGGGCTCTAGGGTGCTCGGGCTTCAGTAGTTGTGGTACGTGGGCTTATTTGTCCGCGGGATGTGGGATCTTCCCAGACCAGGGATCCAACCTGTGTTGGTCCATTCATCGGCAGGCGGATTCTTAACCACTGTGCCACCAGAGAAGTCCTGCAGGATTTTCTTTGTGTCATTTTAAGTACCCAGGCTCTGTTCCTTGCCATAGTACAAATGCTAACTGAATCGAGTAGAATTGAATTGAACCAGCATCTCTGATTTTGCTGTGTTGTAAATACTATCCTCTAAATGCTACCTAAAGAATTCTACTTCCTTTTTTGTTTCCTCTCACCTTTGGGCAATAATTCTCCTTTGGTTTTCTTTCTACTATTTTTTCTGTGTGCTTATCCCTTGCCTGACAGACACTGCTTATTATGACAGCTTTTCAAGGACACACCACCTTATTCCATTTCCTCCTACTTCTCTGAAGGCTACCCTGGCATGGCCCAAACTTTAAGACAGCTTTTCCTTTCTCACTGCCAATTTTAGAATCTTTCAGCTAAACATCATCTGATAGAGATTTGGGACTAAGTAAAATGAATGTTGTATGATTTTCCCTGTAATTTTAGATCCCCAAATACTTCTCTTGGCCAACTACACTATTCCCTGTGGTTTTTTCACTCCACTACATTTGAGTAATATTGTTGGCATGGACCTAAGTAAACAGTTTGCAAAATGTCGTGTTTTGTAAATTAGGAGATGGATGGGCTGGTTTTTTAATACATGTTCTTGGTTCTGCTGGACCAGAGGAAGGATGAGTTTGGTCAGTGGATGGGAAGACAAATTGGAGGAAAGTTTGTTTTTATTTTAAAAATTTGTTTTATTTATTTATTTTTGGCTGCATTGGGTCTTTGTTGCTGCATGCAGGCTTTCTGCAGTTGTGGGGAGCAGGGGCTACTCTTCGTTGCGGCGCGTGGGCTTCTCGTTGCGGTGGCTTCTCTTGTTGCAGAGCACGGGCTGTAGGCGCGTGGGCTTCAGTAGTTGTGGCACTTGGGCTCAGTAGTTGTGGCTCGCGGGCTCTAGAGCACAGGCTTGGTAGTTGTGGTGCACAGGCTTAGTTGTTCCGCGGCATGTGAGATCTTCCAGTACCAGGGCTCGAACCCGTGTCCCCTGCATTGGCAGGTGGATTCTCAACCACTGTGCCACCAGGGAAGTCCCTGGAGGGAGGTGTTTTTAACTGAAGTTGATGTGGTCAATTTACTCATCAGTTATTTAAAGGTGAGAACTAAATGGTTGGAGGGGAACCTTCAGAAGTATATTTTGGTAATGAATTAAGGGAGAATCTTCACAGGGGAAAGAATATGTAACCAGCAAAAAGCCACTGGAGGAAAAGAGGATCATAAAATAAGGAATATATAATAATAGGGATCCTTTGTCTTTGTTCACTTTAAAATGTTTGTATTTCTTATAGGATTACCAAGCAATTCCAATCTCCCTTTCAATCTTGCAGGAACTTCAGTTTATTATTGTTACTATAAAATAAGAGTAGAATCTCTATCCTTTCACCCATATGTGTTACATTTAACACCATATCAAGTGGGCAGTTAACAATTAACATCTTCAACATGTTTCATTGTAAAAGCCATTTAAATCGGCTAAGAGGTACCACCTCACCTTGATGAATCATTTGCTACGTTGGTTCAAGAGTGGGAGTGCTTCTGTCTCTGCCATTAGCTGTGAAGTTTCAAGCAGATCAATTAATTAACTCCTAAGATTTTTTTTCAAGCTGAATGAAATGAATGGGGATAGGGCCATTCATCACCCAACCTAATTCAAGTCATTCTTGTGAATATTGGGCATACAAATCCTCTTCTGTCTTAACTTTTTTTTTTTAATTGGGGTATAATTGCTTCACAATGTTGTGTTAGTTTGTGCTGTGCACGAACTGAATCAGCCATATGTATACATATATCTCCTCCCTCTTGGACCTACCCCCCCCCCGCCCCCAATCCCACCCATCTGGGTCACCACAGAGCACCAAGCTGAGCTTCCTGTGCTATACAGCGGGTTCCCACTAGCTGTCTATTTTACACATTTTTCACATTGTATCACTTTTGTGTGTGTGCACTTGTGGGTGTGTGCTTCCCGGCTTGATGTGAGCTCTGTCTGTGAGGGTAGTGATCAATACCATAACCATCTTTTTATCCTCGGACCTAGTAAGCACATAGACTTTTATGGAAGGAATGAATGAATGAATGATTAAATGGATGAATGAATTCATTTGTTGTACTTTCACTGAGTCCCTGTGTGCTAGGTACTGGCACACAGAAGGTGTTAAGATTTATTTTCTATGAAGAAAATAAAACAGGGCGAGAGGATAGAGAGTGATGGGGACCAGGGGAAGGGGGATGGAGTAAGGAAAGGTCACTGTAAGGAAGTGGTTTATGAGACCTATGTGATATGAAAGGGTCTGGTGGAAGAGCCTTTTTGGACAAGAGAACAGCTAGAACAAAGGCCCTCGGGTGGGAATAGGCCTAGCCCTGTACGGGGACCCAGAAGTGAGTTTTGTTGGGTTGTTAGTATGGGCTAGAGTAATAGGTGATAAGGGAGACAGGGCTGGAGTCAGGTCTTGTAGCCTGTGGAAAGCCATAAATAGGGGACTTACAGCTTACAAATGCAAGTAGATTTTATTATTAATGAATAAACACAATACAGGATTTGGTATTTATCAGCACTACTTTTCTATGTCTGTGAGTCTGTTTCTGTTTTGTAAATAAGTTCATTTGTATCATATTTTAGATTCCACGTATAAAGTGGAAGTAAGTGGACTTAATTCACTTAGTATGACACTCTCTAGGTCCATCCATGTTGCTGCAAATGGCGTTATTTCATTCTTTTTTATGGCTGAGTAGTATTCCTTGTATATATATGCCACATCTTCTTTATCCATTCATCCATTGATGGACATTTAGGTTGCTTCCATGTCTTGGCTATTGTAAATAGTGCTGCTGTAAACATTGGGGTTCATGTTTCTTTTCGAATTATAGTTTTCCCTAGATATATGGCCAGGAGTGGGATTGCTGGATCATATGGCAGCTCTAGTTTTGGTTTTTAAAGAAACCTCCATACTGTTTTCCATAGTGGCTGCACCAATTTACATTTTCACCGACAGTGTAGGTGTTTTCTCCACACCCTGTCCAGCATTTGTTATTTGTAGATTTTCTGATGATGCCCATTCCAACTGGTGTGAGGTAATACCTCATTGTAGTTTTGATTTGCATTTCTCTAATAATTAGTGATGTTGAACATCTTTTCATGTGCCTATTGGCCATCTGTATGTCTTCTTTGGGGAAATGTCTATTTAGGTCTTCTGCCTATTTTTTGATTGGGTTGTTGTTGTTTTTGTTGAGTTGTGTGAACTGTTTGTACATCTTGGAAATTAAGCCCTTGTTGGTCACATTGTTTACAAATATTTTCTCCCATTCCATAGGTTGTCTTTTCATTTTGTTTATGGTTTCCTTTGCTGTGCAAAAGCTTATAAGTTTGATTAGGTCCCATTTGTTTATTTTTGCCTTTCTTTCTATTGCCTTGGGAGACTGACATAAGAAAACACTGCTATGATTTATGTCAGAGAATGTTTTGTGTATGTTCTTTTCTAGGAGTTTTATGGTGTCATGTCTTATATTTAAGTCTTTAAGCCGTTTTGAGTTTATTTTTGTGTATGGTGTGAGGGTGTATTCTAACTTCATTGATTTCTATGCAGCTGTCCAGTTTTCCCAACACCACTTGCTGAAGAGACTGTCTTTTCTTCATTGTATATTCTTGTCCATTGTATGTTCTTGTCTCTTTTGTCAAAGATTAATTGACTGTACGTGTGTGGTTTTATTTCTGGGCTTTCTATTCTGTTCCATTGATCCATACGTCAGTTTTTGTGCCAGTACCATGCTGTTTTGATTACTGTAGCTTTGTAGTATTGTCTGAAGTCTGGGAGGGTTATGCCTCCAGCTTTGTTCTTTTTCTTCTGGATTACTTTGCAATTCTGGGTCTTTCATGGTTCCATATAAGTTTTAGAATTATTTATTCTAGTTCTGTGAAAAATGTCATAGGTATTTGATAAGGGATTGCATTAAATCTGTAGATTGCTTTGGGCAGTATGGCCATTTTAAGTGTACTAATTCTTCCAATTCAATGTTTCATTGTTCTTAATGTATAAGTCTTTCACCTACTTAGGTTTATTCCTAAGTATTTTTTTTTGGATGTGATTTTAAAAGGGGTTGCTTTATTACTTTGCCTTTCTGATATTTCATTGTTAGTGTAAAGACATGCAACAGATTTCTGAATGTTAATTGAAAAATAATGTTTTAAATAGAAAGTTGAATCACCTTTATTGTTAATTTTTTTTTTTTGCGGTACGCGGGCCTCTCACTGCTGTGGCCTCTCCTGTCATGGAGCACAGGCTCCGGACGCGCAGGCTCGGCGGCCATGGCCCATGGGCCCAGCCGCTCCGCGGCATGTGGGATCCTCCTGGACCGAGGCACGAACCCGCGCCCCCTGCATTGGCAGGCGGACCCTCAACCACTGTGCCACCCGGGAAGCCCCTTGTTGTTAATTTTTATTGATGAGAAAAGCTGCATATAGAATAGTGAAGTACCCAAGGCCATACACAAATTACTGTTGCAGTCTAACTTCCTGCATTGTACCCAGATCGCCAGACCAGCCCCATGCTGATTGGACCTCTGTGCCTTTGCTGAGCTCTGGCAGAAGGTGACACTCTCACCAGAGCCATGAGGCCAAGACTTAGGATGGAAGTTTGAGGATCAAAAAAAAAAAAAAAAAAGTCTCTGGTCACTGCTGTGTTGAAAAGCAAACTAGGGGGGATCTTCACATGGTACTAAATAAAAAATAAAATGTTAAATCCTTTAAAAAAACTTTAAACATAAAAATCCCAATCTTGTGCTTGCAGAAAATTCACAGAGAGCAGTTAGGATGTGTTAAAGTAAGAGTGTAAAATTTTTGGAATACATTTGAATTCTGTTCTGAAGTTTTCTTCAATGCCTCCGCCCCATGCAACTTATTGTTGGTGGGGTGAGCCCGAGATAGGTGCAAAGGCAGCCTCTGCTGGGAGATTTTGTTCCTATTTGTAAATGAGGTTAATACCACCCTCTGCAGTTAAGATCGGATGAAATGAGGCTCATGAACATGCTTCACAGGAGAGCCCTATAAACATGAGGTGATATTATTAATAAAGTGTTTCTGGCTGTTTTGTGAAAACTTTTCAATTGCTGGTGAAAATTTTTTTTCTATAATGTGTTAGTATACTTCTTTTCTTGAAAATTAGAATGCTTGGGACTTCCCTGGTGATCTAGCAGTTAAGACTCCGCACTCCCAGTGCAGGGGGCCTGGGTTTGATCCCTGGTCAGGGAACTGGATCCCGCACGCATGCCGCAACTAAGAGCCCACATGCTGCAACTAAAGATCCTGCACGCGGCAATGAAGATGCTGCGTGACGCAACTAAGACCTGGTGCAGCCAAATAAATAAATATTTAAAATATATATATATATATATATATATATATATATATAAAAGAAAATTAGAATGCTTAATGTATTTCAGTAAGTTTTGGGCGTCATAGATCTTGTGTATCACACCTTTACATTGATCATCCCATTTATGGTCTCTGGGGGCACATCCTGGAAGTTGGCTTGAAAATAAGCAAAAATACCTAAATCTCCACGTTAGTTCCCCGTCCACATGCACGAGTGATTCGCTTTATTCTCCTAAAAGTAGAGTGCAGACAAAGACGAAGATTTCTTCTTTTGAGAAAGCTCCGTTTCTTTCTTATTGTGATAGTGAAAAGATTATGTTTTTAGTCCAAAATTTCTCAGTAATTGGAGGTGAAATAATACAGATGATAAATTAAAGTCAGGGACCCTGTTTTTGTTTTACTTCGTATCCTTTGGGAAGCCGGCCTACCCAGTGGTTCTGCATATACAATAGACCCTTAGTTGCTTGATTAATAAGCATTACAAGTCACATTTGTTTTGAGGGAAAGACCAGCTGAAATTCATTTAACTCAGTGGCTACCGAGATTATGTCAGTAAGCTGTTCCTTTTGTTATGAGAGAATGTATATTGCAACAAACCTCCCTGGGTGACAGTTTTTGATGCTCAATGTTGAGTGCTAGATGTTCTTTCTCTGGTAAAACTGCCCCATTCCTTCCTGTAATACAGACTGCTTGAGTGGCACTTCATAGACCTAGGGATTCTCAAAGCATGGTCCCTGGACCAGGGGCAGCAGCATCGCCTGGGAACTCATTAGAAATGCAGATTATCAGGCCCCGCCCTGGACTCGCTGAAGCAGAAACTCTGAGGTTGGGGCCCAGCACTCTGTGTTTTAACGTGCCCTCCAGGGAGTGCCGTTATAGTTGTGGTTTGAGAACCACTACTCTCGCTAAACCCATCTCCTCCTCCCTTTCTGTGTCCCCCCTGCACCCCTCCTTGATCATCCAAGGGGGAGAAGGAGTACAGGGAAATTGGCTCCTTTGGGCTCCAGGCCTTGGGGACTAGAAGCGTGTGTTTTCTCCCCTTCCCAACGGAACGGAGCGATTCCCTTGTCTCAGGTGGGAATTCTGGACCTGAGCAGATGCAGCCGTGCACATTGACACACAGTCTGTTCTGCACAGTGACTGAGGAGACTTGGAGAAGCCGTTTTGCCATCCAGTGAACGTGGGTTTTGTGCCTTTGGGCCTTCCTAGTTCTGTTCTTTACTGTGGACAATGCTGAAATCCCTTCTTCATGTTCTTCAGAGCTGCAGTTATCAGCTTTGTGTGGTGCATGGATCCCCTCTGTCTCACAACCCCCTGTGGGATGTATAAGAAATGCAAGTTGTGGGAATGAACTTATTTAGGAGACAGAAACAGACTCACAGACATAGAAAACAAACTTACGGTTACCAAAGAGGAAAGAGGGTGGGGAAAGGATAAATTAGGAGTTTGGGATTGGCAGATACAAACACTATATATAAAATATCAATAGATAAATCACAAGGTTCTACTATATAGCACAGGGAACTGTATTCAATGTCCTCTAATAAACCATAATGGAAAGGAATATGAAAAGGAATATATATATATATATATATATACACACACACACATACTGAAAAACTTTGCTATACACCAGAAACTAACATTGTAAATCGAGTATACTTCAGTTAAAAAAAAAGAGATGCAGGTTATGGGGCCCCACCCCAGACCTACCACAGTGGAACCCCCAGGGGTGACCCTCGTTTTCACAAGCACCCCGCCGACTGATCCACATGGAAGCTTGAGGACCCTGGGCTTAAAGTGGGTATACTGAAATAAAAGATGTCACAGGCAAGGAATGACGAGAAAGGTATTACACAATAAATAAAAGGAACAGGAGTGAATGTGACATCTTGTTTTGCAGGCAGGTGCTGTTACTCGTTTCCAAGATAGTTTAGAAGTGAAATGAAGAGCAAACTGTGGTCCAGAACATGCCCTCGGCATTGGCAGGGACAAAGCTTTCTTGTGTGAAGATGAGGAAGTTCAGACGGAGAATGGACAAGGCAGAGTTGCTTGGCCATTCCTTGGGGTCCTGCTGACTCATTCCTGGAAGTCAGTGTAGGAAGGCATCAGATCTTTGGAAACTGACCAGTTGAGAATTTCAGCAATGACACACACTTTTGAGATGTGTATTTAGGAAAAGAATTGCCTATAATAAGACTAGGAACCTTTGTAGAAAAAGAGTGAATGAGGAGTTGCTTTGCTTGTCCTGTGAAATAGGGACTGTTTTTCCCCATCACATATCTTTTTTTTTTCCTGCAAAATAATGAATGCAAAAACACTTTATCTGCATATTGAAGAAAAATTACGTTTTTAAAAAATATTTATTTCTTCTCCAAGTAGAAAGTTTTTTTGGGGGGGAAGGTAGCTTATTTAAATCATCAGTTACTGTGGTAATAGTTATATGTGGTTAAAAGTAAATATTTTATCTTTTCTTCACAAACATGTAGTTATTTCCAAATACCTACATGTTACTTTTGATAAAACATTCAAATGTTTGAATACCATGTAGACAAGACCATAATGCTAGAAAATGGTGCTAAAATTTTGAAAAGACCCAAATTTCAGGAATGGCTTAAAATATGAATTTAAAAAAAATTAGTTTTCACTCCTGCTGTCTTAGTATGGGTAAACACTTTTTTTTTTTTTTTTTTTTTTTTTTGGGGGTACACGGGCCTTTCACTGTTGTGGCCTCTCCCGCTGCAGAGCAGAGGCTCTGGAAGCGCAGGCTCAGCGGCCACGGCTCACGGGCCCAGCCCCTCCACGGCATGTGGGATCCTCCCGGACCAGGGCACGAACCCATGTCCCCTGCATCGGCAGGCGGCCACTCAACCACTGCGCCACCAGGGAAACACTTTTTTTTTAAACAACTGTTAACATTTTTATAGCTGAGTTATCTCTCTGTATATGTCCTTAGAGGCCTATATCTCACACTTGCTTATTAACCTTTCATTTTAATTCACTAAACTTCTTATAACTTATCTACTATATAGAAGGCCTTGTGTTATGGGCTAAGAAGACCCTGCTCTGTGGAGCTGACAGTCTAGTGGAAAGGACAAGATGACCATAATACTAGGAGTGTGGCAGACACACCCTAAGATAACCCCTGATGGGTGACACCCTTGTATAATTCCCTCCTCTTGAGTGTGAGAAGAACCTGTGACTTGCTTCAAGTCAATAGAATATGCGAAAGGTGACGGAATGTCATTTCCTTGACTTTGTTGTGTTATATACGACTCCATCTTAGCCAACTGGAGTGAGAGACCTCCTGCTGGCTTGGAAAAAGTATGCTGCCCTGTTGGGCTTGTGGCTTGCCGATGCAGAGGACCATGTGGCAGGAAGCTGTGGGCTGTCTCTAGCTGGTAGCCAGTACGAACCTGGGGTGCTCAGTCCGACAGACACAAGGAAATGAAGTCTGCCAAAAACCTGAATGGTCTTGGAAGTAGATTCTTCCCCACTTGAGCCTCAGATGAGACTGCAGCCCCACTGACACCTTGATTATAGCCTTGTGAAGAGCTAGGTCCTGAAGCAGAGGACTGGGTTCATCTGTGCCCAAACTACTCACTTATAGAAACTGTGAGATAATAAATGTGTATTGTTCTAAGCCTTTGAAATGGTGATACTTCGTTAGGTACCACTAGAAAATTGATACAAGGAAGAATGTGCAGATGCCGGAAGAGCAGCCCAGCCCCAAGTCATCTAACAAGCACCTAGTGAACACATTCTATGTGTCATCCACTTTCCCAGCACTGGAAATGCAAACATGAATAAAACATGGTTATACCTTCAAGTAGCTCCCAGTCTGGAGTAGTGGGGCTTTGAGGGAAGGACGTTGCTCTCCCTTGGGGGAATATTAGAGTAGAAATTGTTTGCAATGGCTTTTGAGGATAGAGAGAACCTGGACTTGGGGAGTCTGTTGGTGGGGAAACCTCTCGTTCAGGTAATGGATGGTGCTGACTTTACAGTTTGGCTGGAAAGGGGGTTTTCACTTTTGGAGGGTTTGGATTTGCTTTAACCATAAGTCTTTATTGAAGAGGAAGAATACCATTGCAGGAGATGAATAAGTCACCCTCATAGCTTAAAGGGGTAAGCTCTATGGCCAAAGTGGACAGCATAACATTTTATTTTAAAAACAATAAAATTACAAATCATAAGGGCTCTGAAGCGTCCTCTGATAATCTTTCCCTTTCATTCAAGTCCTATATTGGATCACTGAATCATAAAACCAGATTGTCAAAATAGTCCTGAATAATTTTCTTCTAAGCCAGTTTCTTTTTCTTATTGAGGGGGACTTGTGGGTCATAAAGACAGCAGCTTCCATTTGTTATGTTTTTAGCCTTTAGCTGAGGGCACTCAAATGAGGTCCTCTAAGGACCCCTTCCAAGGATGCTGTTCACAGAAGGTACCTACCATGCTACAAGGTGGTGTCCATAACAGGATGGCCTCACCCACAGCTCTGAGTTCCTAAATATGTCAGTCCAAAGAGGACCATTGTGTATCTTCTTTCCAGTGTGTACCCGGACAAGCACAAGACTGTTGGCTTCTGCTTTATGGCCGGCGATCATCTCATAATAGTGCTGATACTAGAAGTGCTTCTGGCCAAGCCTCTTTTTTTGGATCTGAATACATTTCAGGTTCCCCTTCATCTCTCCTGATCACTCAGCTTGGTGGTATAACACATGGCTTTGAAGGGCTTCTCTGATCTTATGAAATCTCCTTTCCTGATTGTTTTTCAAAAACAGGAGAGCAGTTTCTCTGGCCTGTTTTAACTCAGGTGTACCTGTAGAGTGGGCTTGGTTTGTGGGCCTGTGGGGCCAGGATGTGAGAATGGAAATCAAATTCTCTTCTTCTCTAGGCTCCAGGCCCCAGTGGGGTGACAGAGGTCCTGTAGGCAGGTCTGGGGATGCTGAGGGGTGAGAATGTGGACATTCAGGGGTGGATGGTGCCCTGTGTAACCCTCCAGGGGCACTTCTTGGTTTCTTCTGGAAACAGCAGGGAAGACCAGAGTGTTCCCTTTTCCATCCCTTCCATATCTGGCTTTTGATCTGCTTTTTTCCCTTTCCCACACCTTTAAGATTCTCTGCCCATCTATTCCTGAAAGAAGGTCACAGATAATTTGAAACCTTCTGAGAGTGTTTTCTGCTATCAGTTGCAGGTGCCGGAAGGTTTCTTTTCTATTCTTGTGCCTAGTACATGGTAGACACTCAAAAAATATTTTTGGGGCTTCCCTGGGGGCGCAGTGGTTAGGAATCCGCCTGCCGATGCAGGGGACACGGGTTCGTGCCCCGGCCCGGGAAGATCCCACATGCTGCGGAGCGACTGGGCCCGTGAGCCATGGCCACTGAGCCTGCACGTCCGGGGCCTGTGCGCCGCAACGGGAGAGGCCACAACAGTGAGAGGCCCGCGTACTGCAAAAATAAAATAAAAATTTTGAATGAACGAATCTTTCACATCTTTCTGACCCTGTTGGCACAATTGAGTCTTATACACACAGAAGATTGAATTTGATTCATCTGTATTTCTGAGGGAAGTCTAGACTCTCAGGGCAGGGGATCAGCTGGGACTTTTAGGATGATGTTGGTGAGCACATCGATTGACTGGAGGATGAAGCAGAAGCAGCTGGAGCCAAGTGGAGTGGGCGTCTGCAGGGTGTTGTGCGAGAGAGGGTGGACTCTGAGGCAGAGTTAAGCAGGACCCTGTGGTCGTAAGTGGAAGTTACACAGACTGGCCGAAGGAAAAGAGGCTCTTTATTGCCAGGTAACTGGGAGGCCTAAGGTTGATGCTGGCTTTAGGTCTTGCTGGATCTAAGGGTTTGAATGGTCATAACAGGACCAAATTGGCTACATAATCTGCAGCTCTCAGTGCAAAATGAAAATGTGGGAACCCTTTTTAAAAACCGTTTACCTAGCAGTAGGTTAAGTGTTAGCTATTGTTAATTTCCAAGCAGGAATAGTAATAGCCAAGTGTAAGTCCTGCATTTTACCATTTTGGGAGCTGCTTGATCCGATGCTTATTATGCCCACCGATATTCTGTGTCTATGCAGTTTGCAGAGGTTTCAGGCCAATTAGCTTACAATCTCTTCAGGTCTCCTGGGTATTATCATGATCTCTGGGTGTTCTGCCAGCCTGAAGTGCTTCTAGAGCTCACATTTAATTTTCAGATTTCAACCCAGTGATGACTATTTTTATCAGATCATATGGAGACAAACTATAGAGGAGGTAAAAAAAATATTTTTTAGTGTGAGTTTAGTATGAGTAACTTTTCCATCAAGTTCTAATGGAGTTCCAGTTTAAAAATTTCAATTAGAAACACATGGAGTGAGTTTCCCAAAGCTTAACACTGTCAGTTTGGACTCATATTATTCTTTACTATTTGCTTATATTGTTTACATGAAGACTGGTATCTGAGTCACTAACCACATTTTCATGAATTTGGGTGCTTTTCGTCTAGGTTTCTTGAATACCGTCTTTGATGACTGTTTTATAAACTGCTAAATAAATGAACGTGTGTGTGGGAGGGTTCTTCAGATACCTTGTCTGATTCATAGCACAGCACTGCAGAGCAGCTGTGTGGGGAAAAGTCCTAACGTTCCCATAGTCATCTTTATAACTCAGGTTGGTATTAGGATTCTACCTGTCTGCAGCGTTTTCATCTGAGACAAATTAACTAAGCTTTTGGGTGCCACGTAAAGGAAGGTGAATGTCAGAGTTTTCCACGAAGAGATTAGTCACCTCTTTAACTGTGTAAGGAGGGTGAGGGGCATCCTTTCTCTTGGGAAGCACCGGCATTTGTTCATTGCTCACAGTGGACAGTTCATTGCTCACAGATAAACAGTTTACTTTCAAAGATTATAATAGCTACTACCCCAGGCTCCAAGTAGGATTACACAGTTAATAAAGATAGCTGTGGCAGATATTTGTAAGTATGATGACAAACCTTTGACTTAAGAAGAGAGTGCTTATTTTCTTTTGCTTGAATTTGTTACTCATTTTGCTTTTTATCTCCTATCACAGAACTTGTTACTCAAAGTTACCAAACAAAATATGATCTCATACTTGCTTACCTTTCTTTTTATATATTTGCCCACAAAAATACATGTAACTATAGAGAATTTAAGCCAACACGTTTTTTTTAAAACATCTTTATTGGAGTATAATTGCTTTACAACGGTGTGTTTCTGCAAGCCAACACATTTTTTTTTTTAAAACATCTTTACTAGAGTATAATTGCATTACAATGTAGGGTTAGTTTCTGCTGTATAACAAAGTGAATCACCTATACATATACATATATCCCCATATCTCCTCCCTGTTGCGTCTCCCCCCCATCCTCCCTATCCCACCCCTCTAGGTGGTCACAGAGCACGGAGCTGATCTCCCTGTGCTATGCGGCTGCTTCCCACCAACTATCTGTTTTACTTTGGTAGTATATATAAGTCGATGCCACTCTCTCACTTCGTCCCAGCTTACCCTTCCCCATCCCCGTGTCCTCGAGTTCATTCTCTACGTCTGCCTCTTTATTCCTGTCCTGTCCCTAGGTTCTTCATAACCTTTTTTTTTTTTTTAGACTCCATATATGTGTTAGGATATGGTGTTTGTTTTTATCTTTCTGACTTACTTCACTCTGTATGACAGTCTTTAGGTCCATCCACCTCACTACAAATAACTCAATTTCATTCCTTTTTAAGGCTGAGTAATATTCCATTGTGTATATGTGCCACATCTTCTTTATCCATTCGTCTGTCAATGGGCATTTAGGTTGCCTCCATGACCTGGCTATTGTAAATAGTGCTGCAATGAACATTGGGGTGCATGTGTCTTTTTGAATTATGGTTTTCTCTGGGTATATGCCCAGTAGTGGGATTGCTGGATCATATGGTAATTCTACTTTTAGTTTTTTAAGGAACCTCCATACTGTTCTCCATAGTGGCTGTATCAATTTACATTCCCACCAACAGTGCAAGGGGTTCCCTTTTCTCCACACCCTCTCCAGCATTTAGTGTTTGTAGATGGTTTGATGATGGCCATTCTGATGATGGCCACTGGTGTGAGGTGATACCTCACTGTAGTCTTGATTTATATTTCTCTAATGATTAGTGATGTTGAGCATTCTTTCATACGTTTGTTGGCAATCTGTATATCTTCTTTGGAGAAATGTCTATTTAGGTCTTCTGCCCATTTTTCTATTGGGTTGTTTGTTTTTTTGATATTGAGCTGCATGAGCTTCTTGTAAATTTTGGAGATTAATCCTTTGTCAGTTGCTCATTTGCAAATATTTTCTCCCATTCTGAGGGTTGTCTTTTCATCTTGTTTATGATTTCCTTGGCTGTGCAAAACCTTTTAAGTTTCATTACATCCCATTTGTTTATTTTTATTTCCATTTCTCTAGGAGGTGGGTCAAAAAGGATCTTGCTGTGATTTATGTCAGAGTGCTCTGCCTATGCTTTCCTCTAAGAGTTCTATAGTGTCTGCCCTTACATTTAGGTTTTCATCCATTGTGAGTTTATTTTTGTGTATGGTGTTAGCGAGTGTTCTAATTTCATTCTTTTACATGCAGCTGTCCAGTTTTCCCAGCACCACTTATTGAAGAGGCTGTCTTTTCTCCATTGTATATTCTTGCCTCCTTTCTCAAAAATAAGGTGACCATATGTACGTGGGCTTATCTCTGGGCTTTCTATCCTGTTCCATTGATCTATATTTCTGTTTTTGTACCAGTACCATACTGTCTTGATTATTGTAGCTTTGTAGTATAGTCCGAAGTCAGGGAGCCTGATTCCTGGAGCTCCGTTTTTCTTTCTCAAGATTGCTTTGGCTATTCAGGGTCTTTTGTGTTTCCATACAAATTGTGAAATTTTTTTGTTCTAGTTCTGTGAAAACTAGAACTAGAACAAAACTATGGCATTCGTAGTTTGATAAGGATTGCATTGAATCTGTAGATTGCTTTGGGTAGTATACTCATTTTCACAAGGTTGATTCTTCCAATCCAAGGCCATGGTATATCTCTCCATATGTTTGTATCATTTTTAATTTCTTTCATCAGTGTCTTATAGTTTTCTGCATACAGGTCTTTTGTCTCCTTAGGTAGGCTTATTCCTAGGTATTTTATTCTTTTTGTTGCCATGGGAAATGGGAGTGTTTCCTTAATTTCTCTTTCAGATTTTCATCATTAGTGTATAGGAATGCAAGAGACTTCTGTGCATTAATTTTATATCGTGCTACTTTACCAGATTCACTGATTAGCTCTAGTAGTTTTCTGGTAGTGTCTTTAGAATTCTCTATGTATAGTATCATGTCATCTGCAAACAGTGGCAGCTGTACTTCTTCTTTTCCAATTTGGCTTCCTTTTATTTCTTTTTCTTCTCTGATTGCTGTGGCTAAAACTTCCAAAACTGGGTTGAATAATAGTGGTGAGAGTGGGCAACCTTGTCTTGTTCCTGATCTTACTGGAAATGGTTTCAGTTTTTCACCATTGAGAATGATATTGGCTGTGGGTTTGTCAAGTATGGCCTTTATTATGTTGAGGTAAGTTCCCTCTATGCCTACTTTCTGGAGGGTCTTTATCATAAATGGGTATTGAATTTTGTTGAAAGCTTTTTCTGCATCTGTGAGATGATCATATGGTTTTTCTCCTTCAATTTGTTAATATGGTGTATCACATTGACCGATTTGTGTATATTGAAGTATCCTTGCATTCCTGGGATAAACCCCACTTGATCATGTTGTATGATCCTTTTAATGTGCTGTTGGATTCTGTTTGCTAGTATTTTGTTGAGGATTGTTGCATCTATGTTCATCACTGATATTGGCCTGTAGTCTTCTTTTTCTGTGACATCTTTGTCTGGTTTTGGTATCAGGGTGATGGTGGCCTTGTAGAACGAGTTTGGGAGTGTTCCTCCCTCTGCTATATTTTGGAAGAGTTTGAGAAGGATAGGTGTTAGCTCTTCTCTAAATGTTTGATAGAACTTGCCTGTGAAGCCATCTGGTCTTGGGCTTTTGTTTGTTGGAAGATTTTTAATCACAGTTTCAATTTCAGTGCTTGTGATTGGTCTGTTCATATTTTCTTTTTCTTCCTGGTTCAGTCTCGAAAGGTTGTGCTTTTCTAAGAATTTGTCCATTTTATTGGCATAGAGTTGCTTGTAGTAATCTCTTATGATCCTTTGTATTTCTGCAGTGTCTGTTGTTCTTTTTCATTTCTAATTCTATTGATTTGAGTCTTCTCCCTTTTTTTCTTGATGAGTCTGGCTAATGGTTTATCAATTTTGTTTATCTTCTCAGACAACCAGCTTTTAGTTTTATTGATCTTTGCTATTGTTTCCTTCATTTCTTTTTCATTTATTTCTGACCTGATCTTTATGATTTCTTTCCTTCTGCTAACTTTGGGGTTTTTTTGTTCTTCTTTCTCTAATTGCTTTAGGTGTAAGCTTAGGTTGTTTATTTGACATGTTTTTTGTTTCTTGAGGTGGGATTGTTTTGCTATAAACTTTCATCTTAGAACTGCTTTTGCTGCATCCCATAGGTTTTGGGTCATCGTGTTTTCATTGTCATTTGTTTCTAGGTATTTTTTGATTTCCTCTTTGATTTCTTCACTAATCTCTTGGTTACTAAGTAGTGTATTGTCTAGCCTCCATTTGTTTGTATTTTTTACAGATTTTTCCTGTGATTCATATCTAGTCTCACAGCGTTGTGGTCAGAAAAGATACTTGATATGATTTCAATTCTCTTAAATTTACCAAGGCTTGATATGTGACCCAAGATATGATCTATCCTGGAGAATGTTCCGTGAGCCCTTGAGAAGAAAGTATATTCTGTTGTTTTGGGATGGAATGTGCTATAAATATCAATTAAGTCCATCTTGTTTAATGTATCATTTAAAGCTTGTGTTTCCTTATTTATTTTCATTTTGGGTTTCCTTATTTATTTTCATTTTGATCTGTCCAGTGGTGAAAGTGGGGTGTTAAAGTCCCCTACTATGATTGTGTTACTGTTGGTTTCCCCTTTTATGGCTGTTAGTATTTGCCTTATGTATTGAGGTGCTCCTATGTTGGGTGCATAAATATTTACAATTGTTATATCTTCTGCTTGGATTGATCTTTTGATCTTTATGTAATGTCCTTCTTTGTCTATTGTAATAGTCTTTATTTTAAAGTCTATTTTGTCTGATATGAGAATTGCTACTCCAGCTTTCTTTTGATTTCCATTTGCATGGAATATCTTTTTCCATTCCCTCATTTTCAGTCTGTATGTGTCCCTAGGTCTGAAGTGGGTCTCTTATAGACAGCATATATATGGGTCTTGTTTTTGTATCCATTCAGCCAGTCTATGTCTTTTGGTTGAAGCATTTAATCCATTTACATTTAAGGTAGTTATTGATATGTATGTTCCTATTACCATTTTCTTAATTGTCTTGGGTTTGTTATTGTAGGTCTTTTTCTTCTCTTATGTTTCCCACTTAGAGAAGTTCCTTTAGCATTTGTTGTAGAGCTTGTTTGCTGGTGCTGAATTCTCTTAGCTTTTGCTTGTCTGTAAAGGTTTTAATTTCTCCTTGAAATCTGAATGAGATCCTTGCTGCATAGAGTAATCTTGGATGTAGGTTTTTCCCTTTCCTCACTTTAAATATGTCCTGCCACTCCCTTGTGGCTTGCAGAGCTTCTGCTGAAAGATCAGCTGTTAACCTTATGGGGATTCCCTTGTATGTTATTTGTTGTTTTTCCCTTGCTGCTTTTAGTATTGTTTCATTGTATTTAATTTTTGATAATTTGATTAATATGTGTCTTGGTGTGTTTCTCCTTGGATTTATCCTGTATGGGACTCTCTGTACTTCCTGGACTTGATTGACTATTTCCTTTCCCATATTAGGGAAGTTTTCAACTATATTCTCTTCAAATATTTTCTCAGTCCCTTTCTTTTTCTCTTCTTTTTCTGGGACCCCTATAATTCGAATGTTGGTGTGTTTAATTTTGTCCCAGAGGTCTCTGAGACTGTCCTCAATTCTTTTCATTCTTTTTTCTTTATTCTGCTCTACAGTAGTTATTTCCACTATTTTATCTTCCAGGTCACTTATCCGTTCTTCTGCCTCAGTTATTCTGCTCTTGATTCCTTCTAGAGAATTTTTCATTTCATTTATTGTGGTGTTCATCATTGTTTGATTGCTCGTTAGTTCTTCTAAGTCCTTGTTAAACGTTTCTGGTATTTTCTCCATTCTATTTCTAAGATTTTGTATCATCTTTACTATTATTACTCTGAATTCTTTTCCAGATAGAATGCCTATTTCTTCTTCATTTGTTTGGTCTGATGGGTTTTTACCTTGCTCCTTCATCTGCTGTGTGTTTCTCTGTCTTTTCATTTTGCCTACCTTTCTGTGTTTGGTGTCTCCTTTTCGCAGGCTGCAAGTTTGTAGTTCCTGTTGTTTTTGGTGTCTGCCACCAGTGGCTAAGGTTGGTTCAGTGGTTTGTGTAGGCTTCCTGGTGGAGGGGACTGGTGCCTGTGCTCTGGTGGATGAGGCTGGATCTTGTCTTTCTGGGGGGCAGGACTGCATCTGGTGGTGTGTTTTGGGGTGTCTGTGACCTTATGATTTTAGGCAGCCTCTCTACTAGTGGGTGGGGTTGTGTTCCTGTCATGCTACTTTGGCATAGGGTGTCCAGCACTGTAGCTTGCTGGTCATTGAGTGGAGCTGGGTCTTAGCGTTCAGATGGAGATCTCTGGGAGAGCTTTTGCCGTTTGATGTTACAGGGAGCTGGGAGGTCTCTGGTGGACCAATGTCCTGAACTAGGCTCTCCCACCTCAGAGGCACAGGCCTGGCCTGACACCTGGTCAGAGCACCAAGACATTGTCAGCCACACGGCTCAGAAGAAAAGGGAGAAAAAAAGGAAGAAAGAAAGAAAAAATAAAATAAAGTGAAGTTATTAAAATAAAGAAAAAAATTATTAAAAATTAAAAAAATTAAAAAGTCATAAAAAAAGAAAAAGAAAGAAAGAAAGAAAGAAGAGAGTAAGCAAACCAAAAAAGAAATCCACCAATCCACATGTGCTAAAAGCTATGCTAAAAAAAAAAAAAATAGAATCCTTGGACAAATGGTAAAAGCGAAGCTATACAGACAAAATCACACAAAGTCCTTCGCCTCAATTCTGGGATGATTCGTTGTCTATTCAGGTATTCCACAGATGCAGGGTACATCAAGTTGATTGTGGAGAGTTTATCCAGCTGCTCCTGAGGCTGCTGGGAGAGATTTCCATTTCTCTTCTTTGTTCGCACAGCTCCCGGGGTTCAGCTTTGGATTTGGACCCGCCTCTGTGTGTAGTTCGCCTGAGGGCATCTGTTCTTCGCTCAGACAGGACAGGGTTAAAGGAGCAGCTGATTCGGGGGCTCTGGCTCACTCAGGCCGGGGGGAGGGAGGAGCACGGAGTGCGGGGCGAGCCTGCGGCGGCAGAGGCCGGCGGGACGTTACACCAGCCTGAAGCGCGCCATGCGTTCTTCCGGGGAAGTTGTCCCTGGATCCCGGGACCCTGGCAGTGGCGGGCTGCACAGGCTCCTGGGAGGGGCGGTGTGGAGAGTGACCTGTGCTCGCACACAGGCTTCTTGGTGGCGGCAGCAGCAGCCTTAGCATCTCATGCCCGTCTGTGGGGTCCGCGCTGACAGCCGCGGCTCGCGCCCGCCTCTGGAGCTCCTTTTAGCAGCGCTCTGAATCCCCTCTCCTCGCGCACCAGGGAACAAAGAGGCAAGAAAAAGTCTCTTGCCTCTTCGGCAGCTCCAGACTTTTCCCCGGACTCCGTCCCGGCTAGCCATGGCGCGCTAACCCCCTGCAGACTGTGTTCACGCCGCCAACCCCAGTCCTCTCCCTGCGCTCCGACTGAAGCCCGAGCCTCAGCTCTCAGCCTCCGCCCGCCCCGGCGGGTGAGCAGACAAGG
Source organism: Aethalodelphis obliquidens (assembly GCF_003676395.1). Taxonomy (NCBI): domain Eukaryota; kingdom Metazoa; phylum Chordata; class Mammalia; order Artiodactyla; family Delphinidae; genus Aethalodelphis; species Aethalodelphis obliquidens. The sequence continues at coordinate 17,616,382 of NW_020837956.1, read as the reverse complement.
CTGTTGGGCTGGTGAGTGCTGGTCGGCACCGGCCCTCTGTGTGGGAATCTCTCTGCTTTGCCCTCTGCACCCCTGTTGCTGTGCTCTCCTCCGCGGCTCCGAAGCTCCCCCCTCCGCCACTCGCAGTCTCTGCCCGCGAAGGGGCTTCCTAGTCTGTGGAAACCTTTCCTCCTTCACAGCTCCCTCCCACTGGTGCAGGTCCCGTCCCTATTCTGTTGTCTCTGTTTATTCTTTTTTCTTTTGTCCTACCCAGGTACGTGTGTGTGTGTGGGTTTCTTGCCTTTGGGGAGGTCTGAGGTCTTCTGTCAGCTATCAGTGGGTGTTCTATAGGAGCAGTTCAACGTGTAGATGTATTTCTGATGTATTTGTGGGGAGGAAGGTGATCTCTACGTCTTAACTCCTCTGCCATCTTGAAGGTCTCCTCCTGCCAAATCATTTTTACATGGACCCCCGGTGTCTGGAATTGCATTAATCATACTTTTTGGTTCGTTGCACACTATCATTATTACTTGCAAATGAACTTTTGTGATTCTAATGACTTGAATTTTTTTTTTCTTGACTCATGGTTGTATAATTTAACTTTTCAGTAAAGTTTGCAGAATAATCGCCACTTGAGCTATCTAAATACGAAGCTGGCTTTTGGTGGGTTCGGAAAGTGTGTAAAAGTCACATGTAGACTTTCATGATCAAAATAAGGTTTTGGGATCAGAGGATGAACTCATTGGCTGCTTTGACTTTTTACTGTTACAGAACTTCAGGGATAAGTGACACATTGATGCTTGGCAAAGAGACATGGGGTACGGTTTCAGGGAAGTGTTTTCAGTTGTTGTACATGACACAACATGCCTGTCATCTTCAGCGGGTGTCCTGACAACGGGAAGGGGGGTGGCTGGAATCCTAATGGAAATGATCTAGAAAACCAGACCTCTAATCCAGCTACCCCATCCCCACTCCAGCCCAGGAATCCTCCAGGCACCTCTTCCGCAGGACACTTAGCCTCTGCTTGAATCCTTCTAGAGACAACAAGCTCAGTTCTTCATGACCAGCCTTTTTTTTTTTAAAAACAATTGTGAAAAATTAAATCGACTTTGTAGAGCTTAAATATGCTTGCTTATAACTTTCATTCATTTGCTAGTATTGTTAGTCACTACTTGTAGGTGACAAAAAGAGTCCTCACGGACATAAGGAATTCTTTAAAATATTGGTAGAGGTAGGATGATGACATGTAATTTCTGACTCTTGCGTTTTCTCAGCGTGCTTCTCCTTGACAGCGTCTTACAACATCTGCTCAATTCAGCAAGTATTTGTCGAGGATCATTTATACACGAGGCACTCTCAATGCTAGGGTGGAAGATGTAGGGACACAAAGATAAGTTGGTTCCTGCCACCCAGGAGTATGCTGCAGTGTGAAGTGGATCAGAAAAGCACACGGATTGGTATAAGAGGGAAACCAAATTCCGTGGGGTCCAAAGGAGAGAGGTCTGTATCAAACTTGGCTGCATTAGAGAAGTTGCAGAGCAACATGCAGAGGAAATTGAGTTAGTTGGGTAGGATGCTTTTGCAGGCTGAGACTGGGAGAAGGGCATTCTGGGCAGAGAGATCAACGTGAACCAAGCCTGGGGGTGGGAAGCATGAGTTGTGTCCCTAAGGTGGGGATTTGCTCAGTTTACAGCTTACAGGATGCTTGTGGAGGAAGGGAAGGTGATAAGGACCACGTGGTAGGCTGAGCCAAGAGCTCCCAGAGGCTGGCTTCCCCGCCTCAGTTATTTGTCCAGCAGCATCATGATTTCAGTGGATTGGAATCCAGGTGTTGTCACGGAGCCTCAGCTTCCTGGTCTGAAAATGGAGATCAGTGCACATTGTAAGGGTTGCAGGACAGGTAAATGAAGAAGCCAGCGCCCTGCCTGGCACAGAGCAGAGGCTTGATAAACAACAGCTGTTGCTATCTCTGCATTTGATAGGCTTAGAGAAGCCAGAGAGCGGAGCAGATCCTGCTGTGGGGAGTGCAGGGTGATTTGTTGAGGAAAACAGGCCACTTCAGAGGTGGCGCCCCAGGAAGGAAAGGAAGGTGTAAACGACAGTGGTGCAGTGGGGAATGGAAAAGAGGGCCAGAGACATTGATCCAGGAGGTGGAATCAAGTTTAATGTTGGGGCAGGAGGAAGAGGGGAGAGAGGTGGTCACCTCAGGTTTTTGTGGAGAGGGAGGGGAGGCAGGAGGGGGTCCAGGGTTGGGCGTGTTGACGTGGGGAAGCCTGCAGGTCCTGCAGGGAGAGCGAGAGGCTGGGCCTGAGGGCTGGGCTGTGAGGTGGGAAAACTCAGCGAGGGGAGTCTCCCTGCACCCAAGGGAGCGCGCAGGGCACGCGGGCGGGCGGCAGGGAGCCCCGGTTGCACCCACCCAGCGTGCAGGCCAGCCTTGGATGTGTTGCAGGGGGAGCCAGAACCAAAAAGGGGCTCATTTAAAAGCAAAGAAAGGAATGAACTCAAGAGACGCAGTGAGAGGAGAATTGGCGGAGACAGCCTGACGAATGGTGCCTGACGTCTTAGAGTACTCAGGGAAAAAACCCAGCACAATCGCCACATTGTTTTTACACACACACACACACACACACACACACACACAGTCACACTCATGTATGCGAGTATAAACCAAACACCATCTATTATTTAGGTCTGTTAGTTTCCTCAGAAAAGCCCTTTAGGAAATCCTCAGCTCACCCAGAGAATGTGTCTATATTTAGAAGACATTCAGAGAAAGCCTATTGTTAAATTTCAGTTTACAGGCTAATCACTAAGAGACTGCAGGAATGTCCATCACAGGACTGCACTGAGTGCGCAGTGGGAAGAGGGCTGCCTTTTTTGTTCTATTGAAGACCGTGAGGTGAAAACACGACCCAGTCCTTTGTGAGTGCCTCTTCCTAGCACTGTGACCCCAGGGAACCCAAGAAGGGTGATGCTGGAGGGACCCAGGACCACCTGGCCTAACCCCTTGTGTAATGGATGGGGAAGCCGAGGCCTAGAGCGTTGTGGCTGGGCCAGGGTCACACAGCTCATCGGAGGCAGAGCCCGAGGCTTGATGCTGCGCGTTCCTGCCGCTTCAAGTGGTGCACTCATCCCAGGCCGGGACCTCTGGGCTGCGTTCACACCAGTGGCCCAGACAGAAGGGGTCTTCTGCTAGGAGTGTGTGTATGTGTGCATGTGTGTGTGTGTGTGTGTAGGGAGTCATTCAGGGACCATCCGGCTACAGAGCTTAGAGCTGGACAGTGGGAAAGGCCAACCTGAGTGATGATTGCAATCCCTGACCCCAGAGCCTGTACAATTATTCTGTACTAGTGGCTCTCAACCTTTGCTGCCTTAAGAAGATTAAAAAAATCTCAGTTCTCAGGCTACCTCCCAAACCAGTTGAATCAGACTTTCTGGGGGTAGGGCTTTCCATGAGTATTTTCTTTTAAGCCCCCAGATGATTCCAACTCAGCAGGGCTGAGAACCACTGCCGTACTCCGTAGCTGGTAGGGTTACTACTGTAGGGCAGTGGTGCATAGGAATCTCCTGGAGGTCATATTAAAATGCGGAGTCTGATCCAGAAGGTCTGGGGTGGGCCTGAGATACTGCACGTTTGAGTGATGCTGTGCTAATGGTCTTTGAGTTTCCTTTATTGGCTGAAAGCTAAACATCAAGGTTCCTTCCAGCTTTGAGACTTTATGGCTCAACTGTCAGAACTGTCATGTAGCCGTGATTTTACTGAGTGACAGCCCTCTGCTAAGTACATTATGTACATTATTTCCTGTCCTCAACAGCCTTCAAGTGAGGTATCATTTCCCCCATTTTAGAGCTTAGTCCGAGTGCTTCCCTGAGTCTTGAGTCTAACACCTGAGCGATTACCCTGCTACATTGCTTTCCCCCAGGCATATATTGTTCTGAGAAAAGCTTCTGTGGCGTTGTCTTCCTCTTTAAGCCCATGGGTTAGGTTTGGAACCCTCGAGAAAAATCTCCCAGGAAACCAGCAGTGATCTGGAACTTGTTTAGTTCCACGTGACCTTCTTCCGTCTTCCTTAGGTCCTGGTTTATGGGAGTGTCTTACGGGTGCGGTGGTGACACATTATAAAGTACGTTTATGATGTTCAGACTCTGTTTCCCGTAAAGCTTGCTATCAGTACCTGACACGTTATTGCATTTGCGGGATGCAAATTCTAGACCTGAATATGGTCCCTGGCCTAGAGGATGACGGGAGTCCCTTGAGAAGCTTGCAGAGCTGTAATTCTTGGGCTCCTCCCCAGGCCTAGGAATCATCTGCATTAAGCCTGGTCATCTGTGTTTCTGAAAACTCCCCAAACTGTTCTAATGTACACTAATATTTGAAAACCATGGCCTTCCTGGTTCTCAAAGTATGGTCACTGGATCGTCAACCGAGCATCCCCTGAGAACTTGTTAGAAATGCACATTCTAGGGTCCTACCGCAGGCATATTGAATTAAAAACTGTTGGGGTGGGCCCAGTCATCTGTATTTTAACAAGCCCTCCAGGTGATTCAAAAGTTTGAGAACCACAAGATCCTTACTGCTCAGAATGTGATCCGTGGACCAGCATGGCAGCCTCACCTGGGAGGTTGTTGGAATTGCAGGGCCTCAGGCCCCACCTCTACCCTCTGAACCAGATATTCATTGTAACAAGATCTGTGCATATCCACATTTGCACAGGTCCGCCCTAGGCTGTGATTTTCTTCCCTGGTTGTGCATTATAATCTGAGAGGCCTTTAAAAAATACCCCTGCTCCCACTCAAGGCAATTAAGGCAGAGTCTGTGGGGTTGGGTGGCGCCTGGACGCCTTGATTTTAACGTTCCTCATGTGATTCTAATCGTGCAAACCACGTTGAGACCCACTGGCCTGAGCGTTGGTGCCTGGTCGTCAGCGATCCTGTTCTGGCACGTAAGGGATGAGACTGAAAAGGAGTCCAGGCCCCAAGACGTGCCTCCTTCCTGCTCCTCCAGCATCTCAGAGCGTGACTCGACATCCAGGCTCTGGGAGTCAAGGCTCCGGGACCGGCCAAGAGGACTCCCTGCCTCAAGAAGATCAGGAGGGATAAGTTCTCTTTATATTTTCAGGTGAGAGAGTGAGAGACTGAGAACATGAGATGGAGGGGGGCGTGAAGGTGAAGTCAGTACACCACAATGCTGCTTATACCTGATGCACGTAAGAGCCGCCTTCCATTGCAGCTTCCTGGGCTCTCTCCTGAGAACCAGCCTCAGCAGGGCTTGGGAAGGGCCCAGGAAAGTATGCAGGGTTAACAGGCTCCCCCAGATGATTCTGATGTAAAAGTCCAGGCCCTGCTCCGAGACAAGCACTGCTCCAAGGCTGTGAGCTGGCTGATAGCAGGATTGCCTGGAGAAACTGAAGAATAGAGGTCTCTCGGCCCCATCTCCAGCTCTTCTTACTCACTCTGTCTGGTGAGGCTCCAGAATCAGCTTGTTTGATGAGGAGCCCTTGCTTTTCGACCTGTGCTCTCAGAAACCCTCAGGATTCCACTGAAGTATATCAGGGGCTGCAAAGCGGGAGAGGTAAGAGGAGAACCAGGGTGGGGAGGGTGCTCAGTCACTCATCCCTGCTTTGTCTGTTTCATATATTAAGCTTTAGTGTAAAATTGCATTTGAAGAGAGAATTGTGTTTTTTATAAAATGAAGACGAGTCATGGCTCTCCAGTGGTACAGGACCTCCCTGAAGCTGACAGGGTTCTCACCTCTCAAGCCACAGCTCAGGACAGATCACCCATCCTTCCTGTCACTTGGACACTTGGACTTGTCAATCCCTGAGCTGCCCATGGTGTTTATTGTCCTGAATGACCCTGACTCCACTCATATTATTGGATTGCCTGACTCTGCCTTTTGCCCCAAGTCCCAAACTATTGATACTTAACAGCTAATGAAGGCTGGTTACCCCAGAAATGCCCTTTGCGTAGCTTCTAGCACCTTAAGACAGTGACTCTCAAATTTGACTGTAGCTCACAAAATTTTTCGTGCATTGGAATCACCTGGAGTGCTTGTTAAAGCACAGATTGCTGGCTTCCGCGTGTCTGAGGTAGGCCATGAGAACTTGGCTGTCTGGTAAGATCCCAGGTGATGCCGCTTGTCGAGGGACCACACTTAGAACCACTGCCTTAAGATTAAATAACTTTGATGCACCTGGGGCTCAGTTCGCCTGCTAAAGAGATTTTCTCATTGGGTCGCCCTTCCTTCGGCGTTAGGAAGGATGATGAGAGAAAATGTCTTGCTTGAAGAGTAAATGGTAAGTGGCGTGAAGAGCTCTGTGCATTCAGATTACGGCTCAGTCCTTTGTGTCCTCAGTAGGTTTTTCTGGGCTCACCTGCTAGGCTGACAGCCCTTTACCATATGGTTCTGCTGAAAGGAGCATTGCAAGTGTGTTCCCCTTGTCACTCATCCCCTGGACCCTGCCGGAGGTGACAGGGATCTGCCAGTGGACAGGGATCTGCCCAGGGCTTGGTCAGGCGAGAGTGTGGCCGGCCATCGCCAAACACTGGTTATCAGAAAGGCAATGTTTTTTCCCTTCTGAGGCGTCATAGGACAGAAGTGTCCGGTATTAAACGGTATTCTTAAGGACTCCCCACCTTGCAGTCCCACACTCTTGCGTAGAGCTGGGCATGGTGGCAAGTCAGAGAGCGATGTCCTTCCAGTGGCCAAGCAGACACGGGATCATGGACCCTGCTGCCTGGGTTGGAGGTATCACCAGTCACTGGCGGGAAATCCGCCTGGATTCCCCCCACCGTCTGACGTTTTGATCAGGCAGATGACTATAATTATTGTGACATTAAAAAATAGCCCTTGTGCTATTTAACCTCTGTAGTGGTTCAGCTCTGTGGTGGAATATATTTAATTTCAGTTTTCAACAGTATACCTGTATGACTCCATTAACTACTTGTGAACAAGTGCAGAAGTTTAGTTAAGAAGGTAGTTACATTTGTGCAGTTGATGGGGCGGGCGTCTGTGGGATGGTGAAAGGAAAATGTGTGTTTAATGTTTGCTGGGATGGCGTCAGGTAGAACCACTCTTCCCTTTTCTGCCCGTGAGGCTGGGTCGGGCTGAGAATCAGGATGAGTACTCGCAGGTGAGTGTGAACTGATGGGCACCGGGCGGGAATGTCCTGGAAGGGGAGGACCGAGTCTCTTCTGCACAGTGCTCTTGGGGGTGGATGTTCCAGATCTCTCTAACCTGCCAACTGAAGGAAGTGGAAGATAATCAGAAACAGAAAACGAGGTGCTGGCATGACATTTCACGAAACCGTTCCCATCACTGTCCCACTTGTAGGTCTGCTCTGTCCCATGTTGGCTGGGCTGACCACTTTGGAAACATCACATTAGATTTTGTCCTTCCCCCCTGGAATCGCAATAGATAGAATGATAGAAGCTAGTCGTTTTGGTGGGCTTCCTGGGTTCCAGACCCTGTTGCTCCTTGCTTATTAACATTGAGGTGGGTTCTGTTCTAGTGAAGTTGCATCATTCATGCACTTAATGAGCTTGAATTACTACATGTGCTTGGCAGAGGGACAGAGATGGTGTTTAAACAAAGAAATGGTGGCTTGTTAAATGCAGAAAGACATTTGAGAGAGAGTGTGTTGCCCATACTAAGTAGATTTGCAAGAGTCATTCTGACTACAGGTGATCGTCATCTCGGGCCCTGATTTCACTCCCTGCCTCGCTGCTTCCCAAAGGTGAGCCTTCCTTCCCCTACTCCCATTTTACACATGTTGAAATTGAAGCTTCATGTGGCTAGTAAGTGATGGAACTCAGATTTAAACCTAGGCATTCTGACTCCAAAGCTCATGGTCTTCTCCAATACCGGGAGCTGCTGGAATATACTCAGAGCTGTGCAGCCAGGTGATGGAGGTGCCGCAGTGCTGACCTGAGAAGGAGCTGCTGGAATGGGTATCTTTGAGTCAGGAGAGAAGAAGCCATGGGCAGGACGGTAGAGCTTTCTTCAAATACTACGGAAAGGGGAGTCGGTGAATGAAAGCTGTGGGCAGGCAAATTTTAACACAATATCAGGAAAAGTCTTTTTAAGATAGAGCTGTTCGAAGGTGACCTGGGCTGTTTGCAGTGTGTAGGACCTTATGGAAGGTGCTTCTTTATTGAGATATAATTCACATACCATGTAATTCACTCATTTAAAGTGTACAGTGTGTGGGTTTTTTTTTTTTTTGGTGTGTATTACATTATCTTAAAAGTTGTGGTAAAGTATATATAACATAAAATTTGTAATAATAGTACTCAGTTGTGGCTACTGTTATCAAAGATGAGTATTTTTCTGTACTTGGTAACTTGGCCAGGAAATTGTTGGAAAGCTGTCTGTCTTTGATCATATTCAGTGCTTGAAAATGCATAGATACAGAGGCCTGTGTGGGTCTTCTGCCTGCTTCATAGGATTCAGGAGGTTCTATGCTCATTTTTATTTTGAAGACTTGATTACACAACCACAGTCTGTAAGTGCTTAATGCAGGATAATTTAGCATGGTAGAATTAGAATTAGCAGAAGCCCTGGAATGAGAGATGATGACTCTTCTTCAGGAACATTGTTTCTATTTATATCTATTCCTGTGAGACAAATTATCCTAACACTTAGCGGCTTAAAACAAACACCATCATTTATTTACTCATGATTTTGCAATTTGGCAGGGCTCAGTAGGGATGGCCTGTCTCTGTACCACGTGGCATCAGCTAGAACACTCACATGGCTCGCAAGATGACACTGGCTGTTGTTGGTTGGGAGCTCAGCAGGGGCTGTTGGTTGAGGGCCTCAATTCTCTTCCATATGGGCCCCTTCCTATGGTTGACTGGGCTTCCCCTTAACATGGCAGCTGGGTTCCAAGAGCGAGGAAGTATTGCTTCCTGGCTTTTCAGGCCTGGGCTTGGAGGTTCTCAGCAGGGCACTTCTGCATTTCCTTGGTAGAATAGTCCTAGACCCAGCTCAGATTCAAGGGGGAGGGACATAAGGTCCACCTTTTGATGGGAGGAGCAGCATGGGGGTGGATTTGGGACCATCTTTAGAGACTAGCTACCACAAAGAACCACAGTAGTCCGTCTTCCTCATTCTCACTCCACAGAAGCCTGCGCCTAATCATGGTGTGAGCTGGTGATGACCAAATAATGGGAATAAATCTAAGGAAAAAAAATGGGTACCTGGAATATGTGATCTTTGGGGGACTGTGGCTTGAGAACACTGACCGCATATCAGTCTGTTAAACAGGCAGTTGTGAGACATTTGTGATTATTGTATTTTTCACAGTTTACTAAAATCTCTACTTAAGAATTGTGTAAAGTTTCTGTACTTTATTTCTCTTACTTATGTTTTTCCCGAACTGATTAGCAGGAAATTTAGCAGTTCTACTTTGTAAGAAAACAGAAACAAATAAAATAACTACTAAAATAAGTAGGTTATTCATGGCATATTTTGAACAATGAAAACAATTACTTGAATTAAATCTTTTAAAATTTATATGCTTTATTTTCTTGGAAAACACAAAAACATTAAGAAGTTGGGAATAGTAACACCCTGTGGTCATCATCATCCATTATTTAGCACTTTTGGCATCATGTTTCAAATGGAAATGGTTTATTTTAAAATTGACAACTTTAACAGAAAGATCATTCTTGTTAATTTTCCTCCTAATAATTTTAAAATTTCTGTTTATTTGCTGATTATACTTTTTTTTTCACTTCTGAGATGATCAGATATTATAGAAGGGACCTGAGAGATTGACTCAGTAAAAAAAAAAATTTAAATGCATATGAAAGATAGGCCCAGTATATAGATAAAAGGAGCATTTTACATTCACAATGTTTACTAAAATAATTTCTCTATTCTGAAGGATGTCAGAAATAAGAAAAGCTATTTAAACAATTTTAATTTTTTATATTAAAGTTTTGAAAACAGAGCTTTGCTTATTCCTTTCAACTGCTTGCTGATGGGCCCTTGAAGTTCTTAGTTCTATTTCAGCTTCAGTTCTGAAAATGGTTATATCACATTTCACAATAATAGAGCTAGTCGTCAGAGGGCTACGTGTTTGCAAATAGCATCATCTGCTGTGCTTCTTCCTTCCATTTAGAGGCATGGCCTTATATTTCACAGTGAGGCTTCAATTGTTGCTCCCATCTTGGGTTTTAGAGCCCAATTATTGTGATCCCTGTAGCTGGGGCTGTGTCCACAGTCCATCGAATGTTTGTGCTCTACATTGATGCTCAGGCATCAGTGACATTTGCAAGTGTTTTTATTTTAGCAAGGAAAGGCTTTGCATGGCCTGGATTATATCTCTTCCAGGGTATTCCCATCCTTGGTCACATAATACTCTTAATTTACCTAAAGGAATGCTGTCAAAATAAAGGGTAATTTTTAAAGGCTCTGTGTCATTCATGTAGCTATTATTCTATTTTCAATTAAGAGAATTTGTTTCGAAATACGAGTCTTGAGCATGAGAACAACCATATAATATTTTATTTTGGACTAATGATGCGCTCTGTCACTTTTTTGCCACCGACAGCTTTATTCTGGATGATTAAATGTGGGAAAGAAAGGAAAAAAGTTAGCTTATTATGTTTGATTCAGTGTGAAAGCCTGTCTTGGATAAGTTTAAAATTCTAATGGTAGAAGTAAAATTCTGTCCCAGATATAGATGTGACCTGCTTCTCAAAAGCTTCCTTAAAGGCTATTTTGGGGCACGTATGGGACGAATTTGATGTGTGGAATAATAATAATAGCTGACACCTGTCAAATCCTACTCTGAAGCAGGCCCTATCCTAGTGCTTTGCATATATGCATTCACTTAATCCATACAGAAACCCTCTTCTTTTTATTACTCCCATTTTACAGGTGGGAAAACTGAGATGGAAAAAAAGTAATAAAAATATACCCAAGGGCACACAGCTAGTCAGTGTCTGCACTGGGCTTGGTTTGGGCTGCCTGGCTTCAGTAGGCTCTTTACCACTAGGTGACACTCCCTAATCAGAGTAAAGTTATGTTTTCTGTCTTAGTCTTTTTTTCCCTTTATTGTAATCCAAGTTTCAGATACTTGATTCTCAAGTTGGCAGTCATTTTGGCCTAATAATGTTTATTTTTTATTGCTCTGATTTTCAAAAACATTTTTGGTTGACAAAAATAAAAGAAGTCAGCTTTTCTAACAGGTTAAACATGTAAATAATAGTGCTAGACATATTACTCAGTCATAGTATGTTAAGAATAAGTTTCAAAGTAAAACTATTCAGTGTTCCAATATAGTACAGTTATCATAAAGTCTAGTGTATGGTACTCTGTCTCCCATATTATTTAGATGGAAGGACTTACACCCCTTAAAAATTTAAATATGTTTAAACTCGCCATTAAGTGAATGAACATCTCTTTTCAATAAAGTATTGTTGATTTTTGCCATGCTATGAAAGTAAAAATAGGCCATTGTGGAAAATATGGAAAGTATAATATGGTATAAGCAACAACTTAATAACTTGTGTAATTTCACCACTCATAGGTATATAATTCATGTTAGCATTAGTATATTTTTCTTCCAGCCTTCCTTCATGTGTTCATTATTCAGCAGTTAGTTATCTTTGAGCCAGACGTTATTCTAAACCCAAGGGAAAAAGCGGCTATCAAAATCGTCTTTCTGCCTGAGGAGCTGATATTTTAATGGGAGAAACAGACAATGAATAGATAAATAATATAATGTTGGGTTAAGGATAAGTGCTTTAAAGAAAAATGAGGCAGACTAATCGAGGCCCAGAGTTTGCTGTTTCGGAGTGGACAGTCACAAGGGAGGCTGAGTGATGTGAGAAAGGTAGCCCGTGAATATCTAGGGAAGAATGTTACAGGCGGAGGAATAGCCAGTGCAATAGCCAGTGCAAGGGCCCTGCAGTGGAAGCAGGCGTGTTCTGCCCGGGGACTAGCAAGGAAGCCAGTGAAACAGGAGTATGGTGCTCAAGGCATGCTAGGAAGTGACATGGGAGAGGTGGTGGAGACTTGCAGGCTGTGAAAATAAGGGCTTTGCATTTCACTGAGTGAGTTGGAAGCGTTTGGAGTGTTTAGTGCAGAGGAGCAATGTGATCTGACTTTGGTTCTAACAGAATCCCTCTGGCTGCCCTGGTGAGAATAGATTGCAGGGGACAGGGTGGCCTGGAGAAGGGCTTGAGGACAGGTGGTGAGACATGCATAGAGGGAAGACATGTGAGGAGAGCTTCTACAAGCCAAGGAATTCCCGAGGCCACTAGAAGTTTGGAGAGAGCAATAGGACAGCCTTCAGAAGAAACCGTCCCCTCCCACACCTTGATTTCAGACTTCCAGCCTCCAGACTGTGAGACGGTGACTTTCTGTTGTCTAAGCCGTGAAGTTTGCGGTGCTTTGATACAGGAGCACTAGCTAACTGATACACTTGGTGAGCAACTTTGCGAACAGTGGCGCCTTTTAAGGAGCTGAATGTTGAGGAGGAGCTGGGGGTTGGTGGGAGGAGGGGAATCAAAGTGTGGTAGATTTGAGCTCCTGTTAGACGGCCACTCGGAGCTGTTGAGGAGGTGATTGGACGTGGAGACCTGGAGCTCACAGTAGGAGGACAGGGCCTGAGATCCGAACTGGAGTACAGTTTGCGTGGAAATCAAAGCCACGTGACTAAATGAGGTCATCAGAAGGGTCCAAGGACCAAGCAAACCCTGGGAAATGTCAACATTGAGAGATCAGGAAGGGAAAGTGGAGCCGGAGGGAGACTGAGAAGGTTGATGGTGAGGTCGGAAGGAGGCTGCTGGGGTGACGGCTCAGCCCAAGGAAGAAGGTGGTGAGGGAGGAGGGACTGACCCAGCGCTGCTCTTGGTCGAGAAGGGACAAGGCCCACCTTAGCAGCCAGGAGGGGACCAGGGACTCTGACTCTGGACAGGCAGAGATGCAAGGCTGAGTGGTCTGAGTTCTAGAGAGAGTAGGAGGGTTGCTTTTTTGTGTGTGTGTTTTTTTTTTATCTTGGCATTACATCATAAGCATTATCCCATGTCATTAAAAATGTTTTTAAAACGTCGTTTTTGATGACGTAATCAGATTTCATGATTTTTATCTATTCTTTGTTTTATGGGTAAGATATTTCTATTTTTTTACCACCATATTGATTGTAATACTGCAGTGAACAGATTTGAATATAAAATTTCCTAGATTTGGAATGATAAAATACAAACGGCACGAGTGTTCTTAGGGCTTAATCTTATATATGGCCGATTGCTTTATAGATAGTCTGTACCCGTGGACACTCGCCTTGGCAGTGCAGGAGCTGGCTTGGCACGCGCCTCTCTCGCATACAGTACTGAGTTGACCAGAACATCCAGAACGGTGTTAAGTTCCAGTGGTGATGATGGGCATCCGTGTTTTGTTCCTGATTTACAGGGTAATGTCTCTGCCGGTTACATTAAATCGTACTAGATCAGCGTTCTGGACACATACATTTAAGAATATATGGTAATTCCTTCCCTGTTCCCCTGAACTCGATCTCTTACGAAAAGTCATTCTGGAATCAGTAGAGTCAATTTGCATTTTGCTTCTTGACAGCTTTGTGGCAGGTTTCACCACTAACATTTGGCCCTGCACTCTGGGACTGGGCATAGGAGTTATTTATTTCTCTCAGCTTTCAGATCTCATAGTAAGTTCATGATCTCAGAGAGGTCTTTTCTAATACCCCGAGTCCCCTAGGGATGGCCTCCCCGCCACACACTGTCTTCCCCTTCCAGAATGCTTGTAATAATTATAATCACTGTTGCTGTTGGTCTGCTGGCTGGGCTCCACGGGGCAGAGACAGTGTTTTCTTCTCTACAGTTCTAGTCACAGGGCATGTGACAGTGCCTGGTGCAAAATGGAGTGCAGAATTTTCACTCGGGATTTTTTCGAGTGAGGGACTGAGGCACAGGTCAGTCTTGGAACTGGCCCTAGGGCACAAGCTGGGGCTGGGGGGAGGGTTCAAACTCAGGTCTGTGTGACTCCAGAGTCCAGCTTCATCTCACTCCACTGCCTGCTGCCATCAGTAGGTGAGCTTGGGCAGGGAGAATTTTATATTGCCTCAAGGAAACAAACCATACTGAGAATTCTTTGTATCCTTTTTGGTCCCTTGAATATAATAATTCAAAATATTTGTTGATTGCCCACTTAGGGCCCTTCCTTCCTCATTTCTTCTATACCTTTATTATTCTAACACATACTGTATGGTGATGATTTTTTTTATATATATACTTGTCTGTCTTCCCTACTGGACTCTGATCTTCATGAGAGCAGGAAATTTGTCTTCTCCATCTTTTTTTTTTTTTTTTTTTTTTTGCGGTGTGCGGGCCTCTCACTGTTGTGGCCTCTCCCGTTGCAGAGCACAGGCTCCGGATGTGCAGGCTCAGTGGCCATGGCTCACGGGCCCAGCTGCTCTGCGGCATGTGGAATCTTCCCGGACCGGGGCACGAACCCGTGTCCCCTGCATCGGCAGGCGGACTCTCAACCACTGCACCACCAGGGAAGCTCTGTCTTCTCCATCTTTATCTACAGTACTTGGCACAGTGCTAGTATATAAGGGGGAGGGACTCAATGTTTGAATAATGAATGGAGAAATATGATGGTACTAAAACAGAGATTAAAGATTTATTATTTAGAAATATATGGTCTTCTTTCCAATGAACTATAAAGATATTACTTATAATCATACTTTATATGTGCATAATAGTTTAGTCTGTAAAACCCAAGATTTGTCAGAAACTTGTGTTTATTATACATACGTGCTAGTATTAGTGCACGAAATAAAAATTATACTATTACTAGAGAAGGTACTTAATGAATGGCTGACTGAATAGCAATATAACCTTGTGTTTTTTATTCACATTAATAGTATTGACATTTAAAAGTTTATAGTATCACTTTATAATTCTAATTTTGAAAGGCTGTAATGACATATTTTACTCAATCTATATGCTGCTTTTGCATTTTCATTGGTATAAATAACACTGCTGTGGACAGCTGGACATATGTATGTGTATAGTTATTTCCTTTTTTAAACTATTTTCTTAGGGTAAATTTCTAGAAATGAGGCTACTGAAACATATTGTTAAACTGCTTTCTAAAAGACTTGTATCATTTTACTACCACCTTTGTGACATGTTGTATTAATACTCTTACATGTCTTTTAAAAATTAATTAGCCATAATAGTGTACCTCCTTGTTTTAGTTTGCATTTCCTTTGATGACTTAATTAATGTAGACATTATACCACAGGTTTATTTACTAATTGTATTTTCTTTTGTCTTAATTGTCTATTTCTGGCCTTTTTTCATTTTTTTTTGATTTTGGTCTTAATTTGTTAAAGACAGCTTTTATCAGTTCTTTCTATATAATAGCATTTTCTGAAAAATTTCTGGTTTTTCTCTTTTGCTATTTTAAATTAAATATTTACATAGTCTAAACTGTAGATCTGTAACTTTGTTTTCTTTTTCACTGACTTAAAAAAAAAAATAAAACAGCAGTAATAAGACCAGAAACAGAACCCAGAAAAACTGCTGGTAGTTTTTCATTACATGACTTATGACTTAATTATATTATACTCCGTGAGTGATTTCAGTTACCCATGGCATTGGGAGGAGTGTGTTTGGCCTCAGCTGACCATCTATTTTAAATTAAATCACATGGTAACAAGCTACCCCTGCTGAGCTCAGACTTCCAGAACTTCCACCTTCCAGAACACAGCTCCTGGGGAATCAGGCAGATGAGGGTGCAGTCCTTGACATAAAGGCAGTAAACTCCTCATAAAGCCATGAGATTCTGCACACAACTTTTGTGACTTGTATCCCATGTAATTTGTGCTGTGCTCAACCATCTGACTATCTGCTTGGTTAAATTGTCACTTGAGAGTAGATTAGAAAAGCAAACGGCGTAGAAAGGGTAGGGAGAGAGCCTGGCTTGGAGGGGAGAGAACAGTGAAAGCACACACACATCTGAGGTTTTTCGTAGAGATGTTCATAACGATCAAAACCCATGAGTTATTAAATGTGTTGGTGCATGGTTCACCTGTCTAGAACATTCGTTTTCGTGGAATTCTTCATTATTTCGCAAGGCTGGATAGAAAAGGCATTGGGGTGTTATACTACAATTTTTTTGCTCCTTAGGGATTTGGGAGGAAGCGGACCCAGAGACATTTGCAATGAAAGTGCAGCATTTTATTTGGGTTTGGTACAAGGAGCATACAGAGTGAGAGGTAGATGAAACTGTGTGACCTCATGCTATGTTTCTTGTGATCTGATATCACTTAGTGTTATTGAATGACTTCAAAGGGCAGCTGGGAATTACTGTGAAGACACATACAGCAAAGCAATTTCTCACCTGCTGTCTCTGATCACAGAAGACACAGTTAGACTCACATTTCTCCCTGGGACACATGCAGTCGACATGCTGCAACTTGTTTGGAGAGAAAGGCAAGGGGCAGAGAGTCACTCTGTTTGCCCTGTGTGGGCTGGGACGAGTTTTAAATATAATCAAGAGTTACTTTTTTGGAAATAAGAGCAATACAGACTAAGCTTCAGGGCATGGGATACTTCCTAAAAATACAGTCACTGAACTTTTAAAGAACGTTAGGATCAGCTTGTTAAATTGGCGTAGGATTCAAATGTGTAAGAACTCTGAGAGTATTGTTTGGGGCATTAAGGGTCAGGTTTTAACTGTCTTCAATTCTCAATTGCCTTTTGTTGGCTTATTTAAAAAAATTTTTTTAAATTGAAAGGTATACAGAAAAGTAAAAAGGCTACCATAGTCAGCACCTATGTATCTACTACCCACAGTGAATACAGGTCTAACCTGTTGTCATACTTTCTACCCATCTTTTTTTTTTTTAAAGAAAAAAAATTCCAATAAAGTGACCCATTTCCTTCTCTAGAATTGTTCTGCTTCCTTCCCTGAGGTGTCACTGTCATGAATTTAGTGTGACTCCAGTACGTATTTTTATGCTTTTGTTGATTTCCTATGTATCCATAAGAACAATGAGTATTGCTTTATGTATTTAAAAATTACATGGACAGTTATTATCATATAAAGAACAGTATAAAGTAGCATCCTATAATTTACTTTCTTCAGTCAATGTTATTTTCAAAAGATTCATCCATGTTGCTTGGTATATAGATCTAGATCATGATTTTAACTGCTGTATACTGTTCCATTATATGAAATACCACAGTTTATCAATTCATCTATCAGTGCCACTATTTTCCTACTATAATTGGTGGGCAATGAACATTCCTGTATATGTCTGCTTGAGCACATGACAGCCTAGAAGTGAAATTGCTGGGTATTAGGGTTTTCACATTATAACCTTACTAAATATTGCCATATTGCTTTTCACAGAGGTGAGTATCAAATTACCCTCATGAGCAGTATATAAGAGTTCCCATTTCCCTATATCTTTGCTAACACTTGGTGGTAACAGACTTATTGCCAGTGTCTTGGGTGTAGAATTGCATCTCAATGTTGTTTTGATTTGCAGTTCTCTGATAATTGGAGAGGTTGAGTATCTTCTCACATTTATTTCACATTTCATCATCTGTGAATAGCTGATTCATGTCCTTTGTCCATTTTTTTTCCTATTGAGTTTTAGGAATTCTTGATACATCTGGTTACTAATCCTTTGTTAAATATATTGCAGGTTGTCTTCTTTTTATCATTTGTGTTTCAGTGTTTTGTATGGTATCTTTAAATTTTGTTTTAGTCAAGTTAATCAATTCTTTTGGATTTTTACTTACTGTTTCATATTTGAGAAATTCTTTCTTCCCCCAAACCATGAAGATATTCTGTCACATTTCCTCTTAAAAATTTTAAAGATCTGGTATGTATATTCTTTTTTTTTTTTTTTTAACTTATTTGTTTTCGGTACGCGGGCCTCTCACTGTTGTGGCCCCTCCCGTTGCGGAGCACAGGCTCGGGACGCGCAGGCTCAGCGGCCATGGCTCACGGGCCCAGCAGCTCCGCGGCATGTGGGATCTTCCCGGACCGGGGCACGAACCCGCGTCCCCTGCATCGGCAGGCGGACTCTCAACCACTGCGCCACCAGGGAAGCCCTGTATATTCTTAAGTGGGGTAGGGATCTAGTTTTGATTCTTTTAGATGGTTGGCTCTTTCTTTTCCAACCCCAGTTTTTTAGTCCATTGTTTTTCTGTAGATTTGTTATACCTTCTCCATCATGTTGCAAGTCTCCATTTATATTTGAGTCTGTTTCTAAGCTTTTTGTTAAATTTCATTCATCTGTTTTCTGTTTCTGAACTGGTAGCACATTCTTATCAGTTATGGTAGTTTGTAGAATCTTTTGGATTATCTACATAGACACATAGGTAAACTAAAATAATGGTCCATTTGTTTCTCCCTTCCTACTCCTTAGACCTTTATTTCTTTTTTCTTATTTTGCCAGGTTGGCTGGGACTTACAATATAACATCAACGGTAGAGGTTATTGTGGGCATTTAGACTTGTTTCCAGCTTTGATAGGAATGCTTCTACAGTTTCCTCATAGTATTTGCTGTAGGTTTTGGTATACTCTTTGTGTGTGGGATTTGCTGTAGTTACTGTTTACCAGAACAAGGAAATCCCTTTGTATTCCTAGTTGGCTAACAGTTTTTGTTTGTTATTATGAATAAGTGATGAATTTTATTGGAAAATTTTATGCATTCATCGAGACAAGTTCTCATTTAATTTTTTTTTTTTGCGGTATGTGGGCCTCTCACTGTTGTGGCCTCTCCCGTTGCGGAGCGCAGGCTCCGGACTCACAGGCTCAGCGGCCACAGGCCCAGCTGCTCCGCGGCATGTGGAATCCTCCCGGACCAGGGCACGAACCCGCGTCTCCCGCATTGGCAGACGGACTCTCAACCACTGCGCCACCAGGGAAGCCCTCCTTTAATTTTTTAACATGCGGAATTCCATGGATAGATTTGCTGACATTTAAAACCATCCTTATATTTCTGGAATTAATTCGGCTTGCTTTTCTGTTTTGGAAATACCATCGTATTTGATTTACTAATATTTTATTTAGGAATTGTGCATCTATATTCTTAACTGTGATTTATATCAGAGTTTTCTTCTGTGTATAGTTCTTGCCTGATTTTGATATTGAGGTTTTACTCTTAAAGGGAGTTTAATTCTGGGGTCTGTACTGAATGTCCTGACTCTGGCGGGTCAGGACTGGGAAATTGCAGCTTACAGGTCCTGGGTAGTTTATTGTACCCTATGCCTGTGCAGCTCAGAGTCCGGGGCCCTCTGCAGATCTCTGGGCTATCTGTGTGTGCAGGTCTCTCCTCTCTAGGACTCTGCCCTGCAGATTCCAGCCACTCAGCCTC
This sequence comes from Aethalodelphis obliquidens, assembly GCF_003676395.1. Taxonomy (NCBI): domain Eukaryota; kingdom Metazoa; phylum Chordata; class Mammalia; order Artiodactyla; family Delphinidae; genus Aethalodelphis; species Aethalodelphis obliquidens. Next base: position 17,597,027 of record NW_020837956.1, on the reverse strand, counting down.
CATCACGCTGTGCGTGGGCTCCCTCCCTGCACGGTGATCTGCCGAGTGCTTCCTGCAGGTGGTTGGGGTGATCCTAGGGCTCCCCTCTTTATGCCCTTCTCTTAGGATTCACAGTCCTCTCTTGCCAGTTGTCTGGTATCTAACAACAGTTGTCTTATATCTTTCATCCAGTTTCTTAGTTGTTTATGGAAAAAAAGCCTTGTTTGGTAACAGTTATTCCATCATGGCCACCTGTTTCCATCATGGAAATCCGTTTCTTTAACATGAAAACAATCTTAAAAATGATTGTTCTGTGTTTGGAATGGGGGACGGGGTAGGGGGTTAATTCACTGTGCTTATCTCGAGGAGAAGTCATCTTACAGGATTATCTACTTAATGAATGGTGGGCTCCCCCCAACTTCTGGTTCCTTTTCGCAAACTGAGTGTCTCTCAGAAGCTTTTTTTCCTACTGCACCTGAATGTCTTAGGCTAATTCCCTTGATGCGCTTTTGTACTGGAGGTTTAGTACCTTGTAACGGCTATCAGCCCATTGTGATGTTCTTTTCTGTGAATCCACAAGCAGTTTGTTTCTGAGTGCCCCTACCCTTCAAAGTTCTTTTAGAACAGGTTGGATCTGGGCTTCTGAAACTGTTTAACAGCATACTGCTAAATGCCACTGCAGACCATGTACATGAGCAGAGTACAAATTAATTTAAATATTAATTTTGATCTAAAAACATCTTTGAAAGATTGGAGACTGTTTGAACAACTGGCAAACCAAATCCAGAGACGTAGTTTTTATTATGTAATGGATTAAGAGCCCACTTATTTTTTTTAACATCTTTATTGGGGTATAATTGCTTTACAATGGTGTGGTAGTTTCTGCTTTATAACAAAGTGAATCAGTTATACATATACATGTGTTCCCATATCTCTTCCCTCTTGCGTCTCCCTCCCTCCCACCCTCCCTATCCCACCCCTCTAGGTGGTCACAAAGCACCGAGCCGATATCCCTGTGCCATGCGGCTGCTTCCCACTAGCTATCTACCTTACGTTTGGTAGTGTATATTATGTCCATGACTCTCTCTTGCTTTGTCACAGCTCACCCTTCCCCCTCCCCATATCCTCAAGTCCGTTCTCCAGTAGGTCTGTGTCTTTATTCCTTTCTTACCCCTAGGTTCTTCATGACATTTTTTTTTCTTAAATTCCATATATATGTGTTAGCATACGGTATTTGTCTTTCTCTTTCTGACTTACTTCACTCTGTATGACAGACTCTAGGTCTATCCACCTCATTACAAATAGCTCAATTTCGTTTCTTTTTATGGCTGAGCAATATTCCATTGTATATATGGAATATCTTCTTTATCCATTCATCCGATGATGAAGAGCCCACTTATTATCTTCCCTTTATAGATGTCCTTAAATCCCAACATTCTTTTTTTTTTTTTTTTTTGCGGTACGTGGGCTTCCCACCGTTGCGGCCTCTCCCATTGCGGAGCACAGGCTCCGGCCCACGGGGCCCAGCCGCTCCGCGGCACGTGAGACCCTCCCAGACCGGGGCACGAACCCGCATCCCCTGCATCGGCAGGCAGACTCCCAACCACTGCGCCACCAGGGAAGCCCAATCCCAACATACTTGGAAAGAAATGGCAGTACTTTGACATCAGTCAACCAAGATGAGGTTCAGGCTCCTGTCCTTGGGTACAAAAAGTTTTGCGTTAGCCAATTATAACTGACCTCACGGCTTATATTCTAGTTGGGAAATAAAAGAGCCTTGTTAAAAGATGATTAATATATGTGACAGTACATGTGAAATGTGAAGTGAATGATGAAAATGGTGCAGGAGGTCGGGGTGGGCGTTTGGGAAGGACTTCACAGAGAAGGAGGAGCTTTCAGATGAGCAAGAGCTTGAGGGGCCGGCCTGTGTTTCAGGACAGGGCACCGGGTGTGCAGAGGCAAGAAGGGGTGAACTTTTGCAGGGATGGACCAGGGGGCACTGAGGGTGGAAAGGGGCGGTTGGGGTCCAGATGTAGAGGGTCTTGAATGTATCTCAAGGGCAGCTAAAATGTTTTGCAAATTTTTAAACAGAGAAAAAAATTAAAAGAGCTGCACTTCGGGAAGATTAGTCTGCCAGCAAGTCTTGTAGGATTTTGTTCCCTCACCTACTGGCTCTCAAGTTTGGCTGCATATTGCAATCACCTAGAGAGTTAAAAAACTGAAAAACAAAACTAAAACTGATGTATGAGCCCCTTCCCCCAGATATTCCGATTCAATCAGCCTGGAGTTAGGCCTGGGTTTTGAGAGTTTTTAAAAGCTCCCCAGGTGATTCTAATGTGCTGCAAAGCCTGAGAACCACTGCCCAGACCACCGCTAAGATCTTTTTTCTAATTAAAAAAAATTTTTTGTTTTTAGTAATTAATTAATTTGTTTTTTTGGCTTCGTTGGGTCTTCATTGCTGTGCACAGGCTTTCTCTAGTTGCGGCGAGCGGGGGCTACTCTTCCTTGCAGTGTGTGGGCTTCTCATTGCGGTGGCTTCTTTTGTTGTGGAGCACGGGCTCTAGGCGCGTGGGCTTCAGTAGTTGTGGCACATGAGCTCAGTAGTTGTGGTTCGTGGGCTTTAAGGTGCAGGCTCAGTAGTTGTGGCTCGTGGGCTCTAGAGCACAGGCTCAGTAGTTGTGGTACATGGGCTTTGTTGCTCCGCGGCATGTGGGATCTTTCCGGACCAGGGCTTGAACCCACATCCCCTGCATTGGCAGGTGGATTCTTAACCACTGTGCCACCAGGGAAGTCCCACTGATAAGATCTTGATGTAGTGTTTACTCATTGTGTTCAACCACAGCTGGCCAGGCAAATGCAGAACCAACTGGTGGAGAACATTTTAAAGAACTTCTGTAAGAGTTAAAATATTTCACATGGTTCAGAACCTCAGTTAGAATAACAGTTTTCTCCAGGAACAGAGTCACAGAAAACTAGTGGTTACCAAAGGGGAGAGGGAAGGGGGGAGGGACAAATTAGGGGTATGGGTTTAACAGATATAAACTAGTATGTATGAAATAGATAAGCAACAAGGATATATTGTATAGCACAGGGAATTATAGCCCCTATCTTATAATACCTTTTCATGGAGTAATCTGTAAATATACTAAATATCTATGCTGACACCCGAAACCAATGTAATACTGTAAGTCAACTATACTTCAATTAAAAAAAAGAATAACAGTTTTCTCATAAATGCCTACAAATTTTTACATTGGCCATGAAGTAGATGGTGACAAATGTATAAACTTTTGGAGGGGACCCATAATTATCTTGAGAATTTGGTCACATGGAAGAAACTTAATTTTTTGCATTAAAAACAGAAGGGCAACATAAGACAAACACATCTGTCACGGCAAGAATTCAGTAACATAAAAGCCACTGTAGTGTGAAAATACCAAACTTGCAGTGATAAAAATGCAAGTTCTCAAAAAACTGGTGGAAGGCTGCCAATTTCCAAATCCTGTGTCAGTGGTTCTCAAACTTGAGTGAGAATCAGACTCACCTGGAGGGCGGTCAGATTGCTGGGCTCCAGTTTGGCATTTAGCAGGCCAGGGGCAGCCCGAGAATGTGCATTTCTAAAGTGCTTCCAGGTGATACTGCTGCTGGTCCAAGCACCACAGTTTGAGAAGTTGACACGTGGGAACCGCTATTGCACAAGGTCCAAATATCACACGAAAAAGGGCTTGACAAAATGTGGTTGCAGAACGTGAGTTTTGCTTTTCGTGTCAGGGGAGGGGCTTGTCTTGGCAATTAGGGAATCTGTCCCTGCCCCCAGTTTAAGCCAGCCCCTCCTGTCTGCGTGCTCCGGGAGGCTGCTGTTGGAGCCCAATGGGGAAGGTGGAAGAGGAAATTGTCTAATCATTCTCCTTGTCTTTTCAGACTTAGTGTGAAAGGGTGTTATTGTATATAGTCGTACTGTTATGTTCTTTTCTGTGTGAGTTTAAAGTTATTTTTTTCCTTAATTATTCTTTCCCCACTCCCCTCACCCTACGACGTGCAAAATTTGAAGAGTTAGAAGAAAATCGCTACCCTGTTATCCTTCTAACCCATCCACGTCCTCCTCAAGATAGGCCCTTGTTGCATATTCTCGGTGGTTTGGGGAAGATTTCCATGCTTGGCTTCCATCTAGGTACCAGCTTTTGTGAGCCGCTCGGTGCAGCCGTCCTGGTAGATTTGTAGGCATTTGCAGTACACCTTGGGAGGGAGGAGAAGTGGAAATCATTCTCAGATGTTAAACTGAAACATGTTTCTAATTGAAAGCATGAAGAGAATGTATACATGAAAGTGCCTGGGGGGGTGGTGATCTCTGGCAGAGTCTCAGCTTTGAAAGCCCCATCCAGTCCTCGCTTGTGGCCACTTCTGTTCTCTCTGGGTGGAACCCATTTCCATTCCTGTGACATTCCATAAATAACCGTGGCCGAGTAGGGACCTAATGTTCATCACTCAGCCAGGAAAACGCTGATAAATTAGAATCGTGAACTTTAGAATTGCATAGTTTTTGACTTTGAATTCTAGAAGCCTAATATGGAAAGAGCCCTCAGGGACCATTTTAGAACAAGCAGCTACTGCCCTCCCCCCTGCCCCTGGACTTGTACAGGTGCAGAGGCCAAGCTTAAGTAACTTACCCCAAGGTCACCTCAGGAGCTGGCTGCATTTTTCTTTCCGTTTATTTTTTTTCTCCCAAGAATCCTTACAAATTTTTAGAAAATTTGTCAGCCTGGTATTCTGACACTTGACAGCCGTTTGTTATCATTATTTGCTGTAATTAATAGGAATTGTAGGGAGATAGGAAAAGTATCATCTCTTGTTTATAGAAAATCAGTAGGTTTCAGGGCTTTTAGGTCTTGGTCATTTGGTTCCTCCATAACTGAGCCTCCTCTGGTTCATATTCCTCATCTATTTTGTGATTGTTTGTAGACTAAACCTTGTGCTGAATTTTATGGGTTTAGTACTGGGATCTGCTTCAGGACAAAAAGTTTAAGTCAAAGGTGGGCTGATAGCAAAAGGTTCATTTAAATAAATTAATTTGGACAAATAAAGAAAGGAATCATGTTCATAGGCCTATGATGTTCATAAAATTTAAGTCAGTAACATCTAAACTCCCAGGGGACCTTGCCTATGATAAAATCCACTCACCCTACCCATGACCCATAGCCCTGCTAACTTTAAAACTGCTTGGCCACAAGTCTGGTGATTCAAAGTACATGCATCCTAGTTAATAGGAGATAACGAGGTTGTTTCTTTTTGGTTGCCTTTTGTTATAAGATTAGGGATGTACTTGCTTAAAAAAAGAAAAAAATCTATGCATATATATATATATATATATATACACGTATATATGTGTGTGTGTGTGTGTGTGTGTATATATATATATATATATAAAGGTTGACTCAACCTTTCTGCCCTTGGATTTTCTCTCAAAAAAAAAAAAAAAAAAGGTAGGTTGGACTAGATTTCTGAAACAGTCACTCCAAGCTCTGATAGCTTATGCAAGATGAAGGCTGTAACACTTTTGGGGGTTTGGGTTTGGAATTGGGCTTTTGTTTTTTGCCAAATGTTGTTTGGATACCTAAAATTTAAACTTAAGCCACAGAACACAACTTAAAAAGAAGGGCAGAGTACTTTCTTTTATTTTCCTGTATTTCTGATGCATTTCTGAGTGGCAGCCATAGCAAAGCGGTTAAGAATGATGACTTTGGAGCCAGTTCACTTGAATTCAAATCCCAACTCTTCTATTTACTAATGATTGTGTGACCTTTGGCAAATTATATAACCCCAGTGCCTCTTTCTTCATCAGTAAAATGAGCAAAATAAAATATCTACTTAAAACAGTTGCTGGGGGGTTAAATTTGTTGATATCTATTAGAATAATGCCTGGCACATAGGAAGCCGTTAATAAATATTATCTATTATCGTCATCATCATCAACATCATCATCATTTTGTTTTATTGAGGGATAGCCCGATGCTACTGGTAAGCCTTTGGAAGAATTAGTAAGGTCTACAATGCTTTTCTTCAAAGTGTGTCTTCTATTTCTTTCTGCAGCAAGCTGTGTTCCTCCATGTCAGAATGGAGGGATGTGTCTCCGGCCTCAACTCTGTGTGTGTAAACCAGGGACCAAGGGCAAAGCCTGTGAGACAACAGCTGCCCAGGACACCTCGTCACCAGTGTTTGGAGGGCAGAGTCCTGTGGCTGCTTCCTCCTGGGTCCCTCCTGAGCAAGCAGCAAAGCACACTTCATCTAAGAAGGCAGACACTCTACCAAGAGTCAGTCCTGTGGCCCAGATGACCTTGACCCTCAAGCCGAAGCCTTCAGTGGGACTCTCCCAGCAGATACATTCTCAGTGAGTGTTTTGAACTTGCCTCCAGCTCGGGAGCATCTTAAGTGCATTGCTTTAAATCACTCTTCTTTTCCTGCACAATTTGCAGAAATCACTTGGATAGTAATGTCCTTCTTTCCTTTTCTTCTTTCCTTCCTTTTCTTAAGGTTTTACGTGTTATGTTTACACACCAAGTGTCTTAAAAATACTCGATATGTGTGTTTAGCCTCTGCAGAGAAGATTTACCATAAGCATTAAGCAAAGCAGTAGTGAGGATTAAGGGGATCAAGGTTGGAAGGGAATAATAAAGGTAGTTGTTTGGTTATGGTGGAGTTGTGAGTTAAACAATTCTCTTTTTTTGAGGTGGGGGGTGCTTTAGAGTTTTTGAAGTCATAATTGAAAAGGAGAAACAGTGAGTGTGATTTTTAAAGGTACATGGAAAAGGTAGGAACTCATCTTTCCACAGAGAAGGTATTCAAGTGAAAGTGAGTCCTGGGAAAGAGAATTTCTCCACCTTGGTAGCAGGTTAAGTGTATCTTCTATTAAACACCATGTTTTCCTCCCAGTTGGCCATGCAGGTCCATTTTTGGTGAATGAGCTTGTGTTTTATTTATGGGAACATGGTTTTTTTTCTTAGCGTTAGGAAGTAAGTGCTATTCTGAACGAAATGAGAACTCTGTAAGGACAGCGTCCTTACACAAATTGTTTCCTTTTAATTAGCTACTCTACATGGATAACAAGATGCAGAATTACTGCAGCTATCACTTGTCATTTGTCTAGGAATGTAAAATACAGGAAGTTCTCAACTTAAAAATGACCCAGCAGTTCATCTGTAAGTCACTTGCTTGGAATTTTGAATGCTTTCCCCACCAACCCCCCGGGATAGCTTCCACCTGGTGATTAGTATCCCGTCAGCCCACAGAAGTTATTTAATCTGTTACTACAGATGAAATTATCCTAATTTATACTTCCCCTTTGAGTAGGCCACCTACTGTCCCTGATGAGTGGGGTCCTGATAACTTTTTCCTTTCTCTTGTTCCCTCCTCAGTCCTCTTCTTTCCTTTTTTCATTTTTTCCCTCTCATTTCTTCTTGCCTCATTCTTCAATTCTACCATGATAAAGAGATTTGGGAGGCTGTGCTGGAATCTAAGTACTTTGCTACCATTTCAACTGGAAAACACATCCTGCAGCCCTCAACAAGAAGGAATTGTAGTTATAGCCAGTACTTAGTAACTGCTTATTGCATGCTGGGTACTGTTTCACATGCTTTGTATGATTGTTTATTTATAACTCACAGTGATACCCCATCAGGTAGGTGCCATGACAAACCCCATTTTACAGATGAGGAAACTGAGGTGCAGAGTGCTTAAGTAATGTATTCAGGGTCCACAGTTAATAAGTGAATAATAAGTGTTAGGATTTAAATAGAGGCAGAATAAGGAGAATACATATTAGGCTTTAAATGGAGGCAGCCAGGCTCCAGCATCCATGCCCTGAAGTGTAAAGGGTAGCAGACTTTCTCTGTAAAGGGCCAGATAGTAACTATTTGTAGCTTTGTGGGACATATGGTTTCTGTTGCAGCTTCTCAATTCTGCCCTCCTTAGCACAAAAGCAGCCATAGATAATGCTTAAGTGAATGAGTGTGAGTGCTCTAATAAAACTTTATTGATGGATGTTGAAATTTGAGTTTCATATAAATTTCATGGCACGCAATATTATTCTTTTGATTTTTTTTCTCAACCATTTAAAAATGTAAAAATCATGCTTAGCTTATGGGCCATACAGAAATAGCCTGTGTGGGCCAGCTTTGGCCCCTGAAGCGTAGTTTGCTGACCCCTTCTCTAAAGGATAGTAGTGTTTTTTTGTGTCAGAACATGTGTCTTTGAAATAATATAAAGCATTGATTATATCATAGCTCGACATCTCTCTTCCTGCACTGTTCTGGATCTTAAAAACAGAACAATTCTGTGTTGAGCTATGCCTTGGCAATCAAGAGTCAGATTACTGTGCATTGCAGTTATTTTTTTCCTAGCATTATTACTTACATAAGCTGTGAAGTCATTTACAAGCGACATTATTTATCCTGAATATCACCATCCCCTGTTAGAATTTGACCCTCTATGATGTATATATATGGATTGTTAGTGAGAACCATATGTCAGATGTCAGATAAAGGAACAACCTTTTCCCCCCTCCCCCTTTTTTCTTTTTTTGGTAGCAGCAGTGTAATTTAGACAAGAATGTTGTGAGTCAAGGGGGAGGCTAAGGTTTCAGCTCCAACTTGGCTTTGGGAAAATAAAAGTCATTAGATAATTTGCTTCAGAGACCTCATCTGCTGAATGAAAATGGTTTTTACGATCGCATTGTTATAGGCATGTGTTTATGGGCGTGCCTACTGCGTGCTGTGGGGTGAGGAGAAGAGATGGCCCAAGATGCTAACAATTCTGATGTTTTCCTCATAAACTTTTGTCAGTTGCCCTGTTATCTGGGTACTGCAGGGAGTATTAAGATGTACAAGATCCAGTTCTGCTCTTAAGGAGATTTTGAAACGATAGATGAGCTATCACTTGAGAGGGGTACAAAGGAAGGGGTACAGTTGGCCCACTGATGAATTTAGGTAATGACACGATCACCTGAAATTTAGACTGTCAAGGAGGCACATATGATAGGACCATTTTGACTCCTTTTGAGAAATGTAACAGTTCTTAAGTTACCTATTTGTAATATTGCCTACTTTAGGGTGTTTCAGGTTTGGTTTGGTTTTTGTTTAGTGAAGGAGGAAATTAAGCCTTCTTAAAATGCTTGTAGACATAAAGGCACCTAAAATATCAAAATGTGTAGTTAGTGTTGCATCCGTTGTGTGGCATATGAAATGCTGCAGTCTTGATCATTTATTCAGGTTTTTATTGAGCACATGCTACGTACCGTGCGTTGTTCTAGGGGCTCAGGATGTAGCACTGAAAACTAAACATAATGTCTGCCTTTCTGGAGCCTACAGTCTGGAAGGGGGGAGACGATTGATGAGTGGTGTAATTAAAACATATGTTAGATTGCGGTAAGTGCTGTGGAGAAAATAAAACTGCAGTAATGGACAGGGAGTGCAGGGTGGGTGTGGGATGGGAAGGAGTGAGGGCCCTGGTGGTTTTAAATAGGCTTTCAGGGAAGGTTCTGCTGAGAAGGTGACATTTAAGCAAAGGCCCAGAGGAGGTGAGGGTGTGAATCATGGAGAAGTGTGGGGCTCCCAGCGGGAAGTGTGGGGCTCCCAGCGGGAGCCTGCCTGGGCTGTTTGAGGAATAGCGACTTTAGTAAAACTGTAATGTTAAAACTACACATCTTAGGCAGGTGGGGGTTGGACGAATTGGTTTTACTTTGGCCAAATTGGTTTTAGACAGCTTGGCTTAGAACCAGATACAAAGTTCTCTAGAAAAATCAAAGGAGGGAGCAATTGTTGATAGATTTTGGAGCATTGGGGATGTGGAGGACTAGGGACGGCTCTGGAGAGTGTTATCTCTGAGCTTGAAAAGATGGTTAAACTTGACCACAAAGAACTGGAGAAGAGCATTTCTAGGAAAAGCAATGATGTGACACTAGAAAGACTGCTTTATTATCTACTGATGTGTAATAGGTCCCCACAAACTTGGCAGCCTAAAACAATAAAAATTTATTGTCTGACAGTCTCTGTGGGTCAGGAATCCAGGAGGTGCTTAGCTGGAAGCTCTGGCTCAGAGTCTCTCATGAGGTTGCAGTCAGCAGGGGTGGCTCGACTGGAGCCAGAGAACCTACTGCCAAGATGACTCACTGCCATGGCTATTGGCAGAAGGCTTCACTTCCTTTCCCCACGGACCTCTCTGCAGAGCTGCCTGAGCCTCCTTACGACATGGCTGCTGGCTTCTCCCCGAGCAAGTGATCCTCAAGCCACGGGGCCTTCTGAGTCTTGAAAATGACACACCTTTACCTCTGCCTTATTCTACTCATTAGAAGTGAGTCACTAAGTTGAGTCCACTCTCAGAGGGACTGTAGTTAATAAGCTGCATTGTTTGAAGAGAGAAATATCAAAGAATTTGTGAACATATTTGAAAATGACCACATTTAGATATGATTTGAATGGAACTTGATATAAATGAAGACTAGTGGTAATGAAAGTTTTTAAAGGTTGGTTAAAAACCAAGTTAAAGACTAAGATTTCAACAAGACAATTCCAAAAAGACCCAACAAGACAAAATAGAAAAAGTAACGAAGGGGGAACCTATAGCTTAAAAGAGGTTTAAACCACAATGTTCATTACAGTTCTATTTACAATAGCCAGGACATGGAAGCAACCTAAGTGTCCATCGACAGATGAATGGATAAAGAAGATGTGGCACATAGATACAATGGATTATTACTCAGCCATAAAAAGAAACGAAATTGAGTTATTTGTAGTGAGGTGGTTGGACTTAGGGTCTGTCATACAGAGTGAAGTAAGTCAGGAAGAGAAAAACAAATACCGTATGCTAACACATATATATGGAATCTAAAAAAAAAAAGGTCATGAAGAACCTAGGGGCAGGACGGGAATAAAGACGCAGACCTACTAGAGAATGGACCTGAGGACACGGGGAGGGGGAAGGGTAAGCTGGGACAAAGTGAGAGAGTGGCATGGACATATATACACTACCAAATGTAAAACCAATAGCTAGTGGGAAGCAGCCGCATAGCAGAGGGAGAACAGCTCGGTGCTTTGTGACCACCTAGAGGGGTGGGATAGGGAGGGTGGGAGGGAGATGCAAGAGGGAGGGGATATGTGGATATATGTGTTTGTATAGCTGATTCACTTTGTTATAAAGCAGAAACTAACACACCATTGTAAAGCAGTTATACTCCAATAAAGGTGTTAAAAAAAAGAGGTTTAGGAAACATATTAACCAATCACAATATTTAAATTATGTTTCTCCTGATGCAAGCACACTGTAAATAAAAGAAAAAAGATAATGATGATAGGAGAACCATGAGACTGCTGACATTGATTTGGAAATTTGATGATATAAAAGAATGATTGTTGATTTTGGGGGGCTGTGCTGATGACCTTGTAGTTATGTAAGGAAGGGGAATAATATTAAAGTATTTACAGATGGCATTGTGTGATGTCTGAGTTTTGATTGCAGTTATCCAGTGGGTTGAGGTATGGCGGTAACAAGATTGGCCATGAGGGGCTAATTATTGAAGCTGGATGATAGGCACACAGTTCTTACACAATTCTCTCTACCTTTATGTATTTTTGAAATTTTCTGTAATGAAGAGTAACAAAAAAGAGAAAGTTTCAAGGAGGAAGGCTGCTACGATTTTTCTTCTGCCTTGGGAGATTAATCTGGCTGCAGCATCTAAAATGGATTAGAACTAGTGGTAATTGGAGGGTGGTTCTGTAACGGGGGTAGTGGTGCTGGTCACCTAGAGGAAGGACATGAACTCGGGAGGTGTTGTTAATGAAAGATCTTGGCGCCTACTCAAATGTGGGAGGCAAAGAAAAAGAGAATCAGATACTACCCAGGCATGGGACTGTGGGCGAAAGGGAGGGCGTGGAGGTCTTTCTGTCCTACTGTCTTCCAATCTTTCTTGGTAATATCATGGATCTCCACGGTCTTTGATGGTGCTTGATACTTGGTGAATGCATGATTTCTGACAGAGCTTTATAGATGAATAGCCAAGATCATCCTCTGTTCCCCAGCAGGGACTAAAAGCAAGTGGGTATCAGTGGTACATGCCTGGCCACTTGGTCAGGTACTGGTTTGGAAGGACCTTGGTCAGGGCATTCTGGCAGTAGTCATTGCTGTAGTTGGTACTTCCATTCATGCTTTCCGTGGAAGTTTATTATTATGGCGTTCCTTTTTCCAGTTTTCCGGGCCACATCATGGATCCTCCATGAGCTAAAGAAAAGACCAAATGATGCCTCATCTTCCTGTATACAAATTTTGGTCGTCACTTTTCTCATTCTTTGAACTTCTGTGTCCCTTGATAATACTGCATTCCTTAGAAAGTTCCTATTAACACTTCAGGTTACTTTCATAATTGCATCCTGTAGATGTTGTTCATGTATAGCTGTCCACGTATTCAGCGAAGAATTGCCGCTGTTAGGTCACAGGTGCACCCCCAGTGTCTGTCTTTAGTCCTATATGTAAAAAGGTGTTAATGCTTATATGTTGTGGCCAGGAACTCCACAGAGGAGCAAAAATCAAAACTGTTCAGTTTTCCAGAGCTTTTTCATCACCTGTCAGTATCATTTTTCACATGTATGTTGAAGTTTCCCACAAGAATTTGTTTTCAGTCCTCAGCGCTGCTCAGTGAGGCTGTTTCAACTTGTGTGAAGTGTCTGTCTTTATCCTTGTTAATCATGATGGGTGTTACAGGCACTGACCATGGGCCCATGAGGCAGAGGTCGTAAGGGACATTCTTCAGCTGCTGATGTCTTCTGCTTGTTTAGAGAATGTAGGTGCAAATGACCACTGCTTTGCCAAATGGGGAGCTGTTATCTGTACTGTGTAAGGAGGAGGCACTTTTGCAGGACACGATGTGCCCAGTCACCGCTCTTTGAGCTTGAGAAGGAAGTCTGGTTTCACTCAGGATGTGGATGTCAAATCTATCTCAAGAGCTCACATGTATCCAGTCTTTTTTCTTCCCTGGTGATGGCTATTTTCATCATTTTATGTTTCAAAGGATGGTGGTTAGTTTCTCTGGAAAAAATAGTTTTTTCCTGTCTCAAACCAGTGGAGGGGGCCTATACTTACCTAATGTCATTGATGTCTTTTCTGTCATCGTCTCCTCAGGGATGGGGTAAAGAGAAAAGAAGCAAGTTAGAAAATGGTCTCTTTTAAGACAGGCATAATTCAGATATGTTCTCTGTTTATCAAGTGAGCTTATACTACGCCAGATATTTTCTAACTATAGGGGAGGGCCCCTTAAAATCCACATTGAGATAATGGGTTCCACTTTCAAAGGTCTCGAGAAATGCATACTTCACATTTACCACAGGTCGGTTGATAGGAAGCAGTGGCGAGTGATGTCTGTGCCAGGGAGAAGAAGGTGCTACACTGTCCTTTATCTCTTTCTAGTTCTTAGCTTCCTGTCCCTGTGGTTGTTTGAACCTTAAAAAAACTATATGCTATGATATGTACAAGGATGGGAGACTTCGTGGAATGTTCCTTGAAGTATTCTGCTCTCCAGATTAACAGCAACAACAACAAATATAAGCTCATTTGCTTTACTTGGACTCTCTCACACTACTCCTAAAGGAAAAAAAAAACTCGTTATAAAACTACACCAACAGGTGCAATTTTAGGGAGACGTTTCAAGCTTCTTGTGCACTAATAGCTGAGGTTGCGACCTTGTCTGAATTTATTAAAGTAGCCAAGGAAATGGTCAGTACGTGAATAGACGATTTCCCCAAATGATCTCTCAGACTGTGGGGGGCCCTTGCTTAGTGTTGACCCCCTACTCTGCTGGCCCTCCCCCATGTTTTTCTTCTGTGCTTCCTATACTTAACCATTGTCATCATGCTTACTGCACAAGCATCTGTTTTATCTACCTAGGTACACAGAAGGGCTACAATAAACGTTTAATACATTTTTGTTGAGTTTTTCCTGGAGAAAAAAGTATGAATGCCTAAGTCCCTGTCCAAGGATTGTTTCCTGAATACTGATAGTGCAGGAGGGACCTTATTCTCTTGGAATAATACCATTTGCCTTCGTAAAGCCCTGTACATTCGCACAATACTCTGCCTTCCTTGTCGTATTTGCCCAACAGGTCTGTAAGATGAAGGTTTTGAGCCTTACTTTATGATGTGGGGAAAAAAAAGGCAAAGTGGTAGAAAGTTGAAGAAAAGGAACTCAATCTGGGGATTTTAGCGCTCATGACACTTTATGGATGCTATGGGAACTAAACATGTGAACCGATGACTGATTTTATCGTTTTATGTGCATGCTTTTTAAACTTTTTTTTTTAGAAATAGACTTTAAATTCAATTTGTTATTAGTCTAACTTTCTAAAAGCCAATTTATTTATTTATTTATTTTTGGGCCGCACACCGCACGGCATGTGGGATCTTAGTTCCCCGACCAGGGATTGAACCCACACCTGCTGCATTGGAAGCGCAGAGTTTTAACCGCTGGACCACCAGGGAAGTCCCCTAAACTTTTTTTAAAAGTAGGAGTTAAATTGAAATTATATACAGAAGAGTAGAGAAATCAAAAGTGCACACGCCTGGCGATTATCGCACACACGTGGAACTGCCATCCACGTCAACGAGTAGAACGTTGCCAGCACCACAAAACCCCCTTTTTCCTAGATTTGCCCTTTATCTTTTCCCTAAAGGGAGCCACTATCTTGACTTCTAACACCAGAGATCAGTTCTGTCTGTCTTGAACTCTATAGAAATGAATCATACGGCGTGTATATTTTCACTCACCATCATGTCTGAGATTCATCGACGTAATTATGTGTGGCTGCAGTTCACATTTACATTCCAGAGATGATTCCATCATATGAGTATACTGCGACTTATCATTTGTTCTGCTCTTGATGGATGTTTGGAATTTTTCCAGCTGTTGGCTCTTATGAAGAATGCCGTGTTCATAGGTATATGTGCAAATTCCAGAAAAAGACCTTTGTGAATCTAAGTCACCAGAAAAACAAGCCCAACTAGTTACAACAATGTCAGGGTTTGAGAAGGACTTCACAATCCGTTGTGTGAAGTTTGATCATGTTGGTATCTGTTGGCTCTTTGAGAGAAACAGGCACATGAGAGAAGGGATGGGGTGACAGTGTCTGAGGAGCTGGGAGCAAGGAACTTTTTCCTCCTGAGCAGGACTTGTCAGGAAAAGTGGACTGTGGAGTTGGGGTGGAGAGACAGAGGAAGAGTCGGGGAGGTCACTTTGTACTCCATGCTGTCTGCATCTTACTGGGTCCCACAAGGAAGTCTTGGCCAAGAGTGGTTTTGAGATCCAACCAGTATCTGACTGGGTTTAAGTTCTGGACAAAGGTATATAAGGAATTATGTGGAAACTCAAAGTCTGTGATTGAAAAGGGTAAGTGCTGGGAGAGTTTGCTCTCCAATTTAATTGCAAGAAATCAGGATGGTGTTTGGTGCAGTATAGTAATAATAATAGTTAATATTTACTGAGTGTTTATTCTGCGCCAGGCACAGTTTTAATTACTTCTTGAGTATTATCTCATTTAACGCTCTTAAAGGAATGTGAGATAGATATTTATCATTATTGTTATTATCATCCCCATTTCATATGATGAAGCAATTCAGGTGCACAGGGTTAAATAATTTGCCCAAGGGCTTCCCTGGTGGCGCAGTGGTTGAGAGTCCGCCTGCCAATGCAGGGGACACGGGTTCGTGCCCCGGTCCGGGAAGATCCCACATGCTGTGGAGCAGCTAGGCCCGTGAGCCATGGCCGCTGAGCCTGTGTGTCCGGAGCCTGTGCTCTGCAACGGGAGAGGCCACAGCAGTGAGAGGCCCGCGTACCGCAAAAAAAAAAAAAAAAAAAATTGCCCAAATGCACTCAGCTAATAAGTGTAGGGTCAAGATTCAAATTTAGGCAGCCTGTGAAGTTAACCTCTGTATACTGCCTCTTGCTTTGATGGCATTCTCATTAGTTTCCTATCACTGCTGTAACAAACGACCACAAATTTAGTGACTTCAAACAGTGCACGTTTGTTCTCATAATTCTGGGGTCCGAAGCCTGAAATGGGTCTCACTGGGCTAAAATGATGATGTTGGCAGGGCTGCCTTCCTTCTGAAGGCTCAAGGGGAGAGCCTGTTTCCTTGCCCTTTCCAGCTTCTAGAGGTTGCCTGCATTCTGTGTCTCGTGGCCCCTTCTCCATTGTCAAAGCTGATAATCTCGGGCTGAGTCCGTCTCACTGCCAGTCTCTGGTTCTTTCTTCTGCGTCCCTCTTCTACTTTTAAGGACACTTGTACTGACGTTGGACCCACTTGAGTAGTCCAAGGTAATTTCTCCATTGCAAGGTAAGCTGATTAGCAGCTTTAATTCCATCTGCAACTTTAATTTCCTTTTGCTCCATAACCTAGCATAGTCAGAGCTTCTGGGGAGTAGGATGTGGACATCTTTGGGGGGGCTGTTATTCTGGCTACCACAGACTTTTACCAGGGACCTGGTCCTGTCCTGGCGGTCTTCTCTGCTACTCACGGGTGAGCTCTAATCAGAAGGGAGAGTATTGATAAGTAGTCGGCACAGTCCCCTTCAGTGAAGAGCAGACACAGCCCTTATGACTCTTACAGTTGTTAGGTTTAAACACTTCACGTAGATTTAAGGTCTAAAAATGGCCCCCAGTGTTCTCTGAAATCTTGGGACCAGCACACTCAGGCACTTGTGGTGGATGGAAGGGGGGAAACCAAGAGATCAATAGGCCAGACATGGCCAGGCACCAGGAGGGGCTGGCTCTCCTCATGCCCTTGGCCTCATGGAACTAGGGGTTGAAAAGTCAACACCACTTTTGACATATAATGGCCCCACCCACTAGACAAAGTGGCCTGTGGACTCTGATTGCAACTCTCTTGGGAGGTGGGGCAGTGAGGAAGGGGGGTGGACAGGCGTGGGGAGGAGTGGGGAGAGGGCTAGGAGTATCCCTCCCTTCAACAGTTAGACTGGGGCCGTCGCGTCTGATAAAGTATTTCCCATGTGATTATTCTTATAGGATGAAATAAATCTGTGCACTGAAAGTTGAATTAGTTAGTTGTCAGAGCACTTGCTGTGAACGGACCGTAGAACTGGGATTGAAACACACGAAGCCACTGATAAGCAATTGGAGCAGAGCACAGTCTGGCTGCCACGTGGAGTCCATGAGCTTTAGCCTGGCCTGCATGGTTGATGCCAAGCATGAGAATGATTTTTAGGGCCTGACTGTGGGTGTTATGCAGATGAAAGTAAAGATTCCTCTTTACCTTTGGATATGTTTGGCATTCCATAGATACTGCCTGTGGATCCTTCCAAGGTGCCTCTGGGGTTGCACTAAATCCTCTCTCCTTGTTTTCCTTGGCTTAGGTATTTGTTTATGTTTGAGAAAAGTGAAGACTAAATTATAAGACTAAATTTTTATAGCAGTTCTCTGCCCTGGAGTTGCCTGGGATTAGGATAAAGAACCTATAAGACGTGAGTGCTGTGTGAGGGAGGTGACAAGTACACCTCACATAATACAAAATAGGCACCAATAGGAAATAAAAATTTGAGTTAAATAACGTGTGTGGTAAATATGCCTACAGTTAGTATATCTTCACTGAGGTTTTCAAGGTTGAGTATAGTTTTTACCTATTTATCTGTTAATCATACTAGAGATGACCTAGCAGAAATAGCTGATCCTGGGGGTCCAGAGACAAGAACTTGTAAGTGGAAAGAAGGTCTACTTAAACACTGTGGAGAAGAGAAAGCCTCAATTTGCTAATCCAGGAAAAAATATCTGTCATTTTTCAGGACTGCAGTTTTTGAACAAGATGTTCTCGCGTTTATGCAGGATAGCAGGAGGAACCAGCAAGACTGGGTGAAATTAAATTGGATTGGAGATTGTTCCTGTACCCATTAGAGTTTGGGGGGCTTTTCCATGAGTGGAGCAGAAAGGGTCTGACTGTCCCCTGTATGCCAGGTGCTGGGGACTTTATGAAGTTTAGTTCAAACTAGAGGGATCTTTTCAAAATGTGAGTCTTGTCCTGCTCTGCATAAGTGCCTCACTGGCTTCTCAGTGCATCCTAGGGGATGGGACTCCATGGTCTCCCCTTGCCCAGCCTGTCACCATGTCACAGGCAGCTCCTTGAGTCTGCCCAGCTCCTTCCTGACACATTTTCTCTGTCTGCAGCTACATGTGCCATACATGTTCGTCTTCCCTGTTAACACCTGCTTGTTCCACTGGTCTCCGTTTCCTAGGGAAAGCATTCCCTGCCACCCCCCTTACTCCCTGAAAGATGCTTTCCTAGCACCATATCTCCTCACCTCCTCCCTTCATAGCATTCATTTCAATTTCTGTGATTTACTGTACCAAGCACAGTGCTTACTTGATGAACGGAAAAACGTAGGTGATGATATGACTGCTCTGAATCGGAAAGTCTGATCACACAGGAATGCGGATATTAACCCATCTTCTAAGCTGCCTCCATTTCCCCAAAGTAATCAGAAGAGACAAATTCAATAAATCACTGATCAGAGTAGGCACAAGTTCACTCAGTCATCCCGCTCACTATTACAGGACAGTAGTTCAGCCCTGCATCCATCCCATTCTTCTGTGGTACCTCTAGGTGATGATGGGACTCGCTTTCTGTATGTCTGAATGTTATAGGAACTTGAATTGATTAGATTCCACTTAGTTCTCTGGATATTATCTTCTTGACGTTGCAGTGCCAAATCTCCTTGCTCCTTACACTTCCTAGAATGCCTGTCATAGACACAAGGCACATTAACAAACAAGAAAGTGACAGCAGAGCCCAGGCAGCCAGTCTCTTGAGAAAATTACTGAAGCTGACACTATAAAGCCAGTTTATGAGCTTGAATTTCCTAATACTCATGAGTATTTAATTAAATATTAGTTGATTTGAACCTTGACACAAGATTGGCTCAAGTCTCATAGAAAGCAAACAAGGACATTCAGACAGACTTCAGTTATTTTTCGCTTAGAGTTCATATGATTCCAGAGTGCTGTGATTCATGGAGTTATAGCTCTTAACCAAAACACAGAAGAAATATTTTATCAATATCTTTGAATAGAATTCGTCTTGTGTACTTGTCTCTTTTGAAAGTTATTTGAGCATAGCAGAAAATAGAACAAGAATGTATTAGATACAGATCTTTTTTTCATCATCCAGAATTTTCAGCCACCACAGATCATAAAGTTTTATTGCTTAAAGGGGCAAATACCTTACCCAGAGTCACACGGGAAGGTAGCAGCAGAGCTGTGACTTGAACCTGACCTCTGAGTGCATGTTCTTAGTCCTTGCTATCTTTTATATGCCATGGTCTGATTCTTTTACCATAATAATAAAAAAATTGCACAGTAATTTTGAAGCCCAAAATATAAATTAAAAGGGTGGAGGGAAAACAAAAAAAAAGAAAAGAAAAAAAAATTGGGCTTCCCTGGTGGCGCAGTGGTTGAGAGTCTGCCTGCCGATGTAGGGGACACGGGTTCATGCCCCGGTCCGGGAAGATCCCACATGCCGCGGAGCGGCTGGGCCCGTGAACCATGGCCGCTGAGCCTGCGCGTCCCGAGCCTGTGCTCCGCAACGGGAGGGGCCACAACAGTGAGAGGCGCGCGTACTGCAAAAAAAAAAAAAAAAAAAAAAGGTGGAGGAGTGAAAAATTTTAGTCATTGCATGAATTCTCAAGTAAACCACTCTTGTTTGACAAAAAGTTGTTTATTTTCAAAACAATCAAGATTCATTTAGTCAAAATGTATTCTGTTTCATGAAGAAAATGTGACAGTTCATTATAGTAAGTTACCAATGTAGAAGCTGTCCTAAATCTTTAAAAATTCGTTAGTATCTCTGCCACAGATACAGAAATTATGTTTTAAAATTCTCATTTTAGGGCTTTATTGACACGGGTATCACTTTTATTGCTTTAAAGCGCCGCCTTTTTTTTTTTTTGCCTGATGTTGGTGTTTTGCCAAGTCCCTGTATTTGGAGATTTGATGGACAGAACCTAAAGTGAGACATCATTCTTTCTTAATTTGTTCAAAGCCTCTTTATGCAGCAGCTAATCCTTCCTAATTATATTTCTAGGAAGGATGTTCTTAACTCAAACAGGAAGATGACATGGACATTTTGAGGAGATTAGAATGTGCTTTACTTTGAGAAAAGAAATTTGAAAGGAAGCACTCTCTTTTCCATTTCTCATTCCCTGGGCATAAATAACCCTTTTCCTCCTTGACCCTTTGTGGAACTCTTTCTTTCTCTTTCTGTTTCTTTTCCATTCCTGTGGCTCCTCCTGGTTTAAGTAAGCTATTTGAAGGAATAATAAAAAAAAAATTCTTAAGAAACTCATTTCCAGGTATGAGGCAAGCATTTCACAACTTAATTGGCTTAATGTCTTGAAAGGGGACCTGGGAATCTAAATAGTAGGAAAATTTAGTGTGCGTATATTAGAAATATTTTACTCAAGGTTGAAACACTTTGCAATCTCCTTGATTAATTTCTTTGCTGCAATATTGTTTTGTATTAATTTAATGTAGTGATTTTTATGTGGAAGTAAATATGTTAGTCAGTGACATGTTTATTAGATTGCTTCAGATCCTTAATGTTTTGAACAGAGTAAGTGTGGTCACTGTCAAATAAGACTTTGATAAATTATAGTCTGTAAAGTCTTAGAGGTTTTGAATATTCCTATGAAGTATGATATTATCACATGCTCACGGAATAATTTCAATTTGTTCTTGGTTTTTTTAAATTGAGGTAGAACATTTTCCACGTTCATTAGCCCTCTGTATTTTTATGTGGATAATCTATTTACATTCTTTGCCTCATTTAAATTACATGTAATTTATATTACATGTTCTTATAATTATTTATTTTTTAATTTGTAAGAGCTCTTTTCATATTAAAGATCTCTTTGTTAAACATTTCAAGAACTCTCAGAGGGGGAAGCCCTTGTATGCAAAGAATGTTATTAGTATTTATTGAATCTTTTTATATCCCCATTTGGAAGAAACTTCTTAAATTGGATTTCTGAAAAATCCCACTTGCACATGAGGACAAGAATACAGTCTATGACTCATTGGGTAATTTATTTCATAATTCTTCTCTCCTATAAGAGGCGTGTGGATTGACACAGGCAGACATCTTTAGGTTCTCCTGAACCGTCTACAACTTTCCAAGCCTAAATAGTTCTCAGGCATTTTGAACTGGTTGCCTTAACCCAGGCTCACCTTAATGAAGTTAGAAGCTCTGTTCTCCTCACCTCCACAATCCAAAATTTTAATTTACTATAGTTGATCCATTTAGTCTGTAGACAAATGTTTATTGAGTGCCAGCCACGTGCCAGGTAATGTTCTAGGCACTCCAGTTGGAGGGATCAGGCTAAAATGCCTGATAAATAGTTAATAATATAGGATAATACCCAGCTGACTGGTAAATTATAAATTCAAGCGAAGAATCAGGAAAGGGGCCATCAGTGGGGACAGGAGTAAGGGAAAACATACTAGAATCTGGAGGACTTAGAAAAGTGAAGGAGAAGCTGGCCTTTAAGTAAAGGCAGTAACAAGATAGAAGATATGGTGGAAATGAGTCTCCTGTTTCCATAGGACAAGTGGGAGATTAATCTCATGAGGGGGCATTGAAGAAGAGTAGGAAATGAGATGGGTTGGGTAGATTCAGATTATGGAAAGCCCTGACAATCGGGGAGAGGATCTTTGAGAGTTGAGAAATGAGAGATATCACTAAAGAAACATAAGACTCACCTGTGCGAAGCCAGGTCAGGTAGCGTGCTGTGAACATGTGAGGGGAGGCCCAGGGGTTGATGGGCAGATTAGAGAAAGCGATGCCTGAAGGAGCCGGCTTTGCAGGCTACCTACCCCTCATAGTGACTTCCTGAGAGCAAATCTGATTTTCTGTAAAACAGAAGGAATACAGACTACAAGTCAAGAAAACAGTTCCTTTGGATCCAGGCTAAGGAAGTATATGTATGTTTCTCTCTCTCTAGATATGTTAAATCAAATGATACATGACCATCCACCTGTGGAATGGGAAAATGCGGGACTGTCTTTGAAAGCTTCCTTCTCCTTACCCGACTTTATCCCTGGATTTAAATTCACCCACCTGTAATCAGAACCAGATTCTATTTTCTTTTGTGTTGATCAAGCTAACACTTCAGAACGTATTTGGGGACATTTCATCATGCTGTATACAAAAATCAAGGTCCCTTTTTACTTTTTCAAATGTTCATCAGACTTCAGTTTCCTACCTTTACGTTTGTTGGTTGACAGCTTTTGCCGTTCACGTTATTTTTGCCCCTTCCAGCATCTGTGCATCTTCTCTGTGGTTTTCATGCTATGCTAGGAGTGATCAACTCACCTATATGCCTCCTCCACTAGGACTGAAGTCCCACATCTTCCATGATGTCTTTACTGATGAGCTGGAAAGGAGCCTTGGATAGTTGTGTGTGCACACGCGCATACGCACATGTGCATATGCGCACGCACACACACACACACACACACAGGTCTGTGTAACAACCTGCATGTTGATAGGCTCAATATCTTTCTAGTTGGATCGCATTATCTAGTTTCTAGTTGGTCTCATTAGTTATTATTTAAAATAATGTAATAAAAAGAACTAAAGTCTGAAACAATTGCATTATTATTTATTGTGCAATGTTAAATAATAAATAATGCAGTTTTGTTTCAGAAGTGACTTACCTTTGTTGTTTAATTTAGTTGTTAGGGCCTAGGGTTGCTAGGAAAAGTTATATGATTTACTTAGTGAAGTAATCAGTCCAGCAACATGCTACTTGATAGTAACAGTAGTGTTGTCTTTCACAGAATCAGAAATACTTTCCAAACGCAGAAAGGAAATACTGTGCTTCTTTTAAAAAAAACTTATGTATATCATCTTCATGTTCAAAGGATGGTCTTTAAAAAAGGAAGGATTTGGTCCAAGGTCCATTAGGAATTCTTTGGCAAGAAACCAAAGGAAATGATTTGGGACTTTGAATCTCAAGTATTTTTATTGAGTACTTACTATGTGCCAGGTACTGTGTTAGTGGCTAAACTAAAAATTCTTCAATTTCAGTGAATAATCCATATCTGTTATGTTTCTCGCCTCCCTTTCTAGTATTTCTAGAATGAGGAGTTAAATTTTTATTTGTTTTTCAGTAAAGAGCTATATTTTTATAGGAGAAAGCATCTGCAGTGCAATTCCCTCTATTGATATTAAATCAAATATTTGACCTGTTCCATGAAAGTCCAGTTCTGGTTTTAACAGGCCTGAAATCAGTTAATTAGATGATTAGCCTGCTGTAATATCATGCCAGGCATCCTTCTGACTGGTAGACAGTACTGTGGGAAGATCTCACTAACCCCTAACTAGCCTTTCAAACTCAAACCACTGCAGGTGTGGGCAATTAAATAGGAATGAGAAAAGAGATTTTTGCCAGACTGGAAACACTGAGCAACAATAGTGCATGAGTTGATAGCTCCTGTAGAGTTTTTGAAGAATAGGGTAAGCCAGCCACAGAAAAGAAGAGGGGCACTTCGTGTTTGTGATATTTCCCAGGAAGAGCAGAATCTGAATGCTAACTGGCTTCAGCTGGATGGGCTTCCTTTTGTGTGGAGACGCTGCCTCTAGTGTTTAGGAGAAAATGCACACTAGAAAACAGTGCAACATTATGGTGCCATCTGTCTTGAAAATGAATTATTTTCTATTGTCTGCTTTAAAGTAGTTCCCAGACGGGTAAAAAACTTCAACGAGCGTTGGTGCTATTTTGCATATGGACAAGTTCCGCAGGCAAAAGCCTTTAAAGGTGTATTTCAAAGGGGCCTCAAGTGTTATCCATGTGGTGTGATGATGCTGCTTCTCTATAAAGCTCCCAAGAATCCCACCTGCCCAGCTTCCTGGGCGCAAGGCGAGCATGGGGAGGAACGCTTGCACTTTTCCTCTGTTGATCCGGCTTGTGACAGGTGTTCAAGACATCTGTCTTTCTCTCAGACGGTATTTTTTCCCTAAATTCAAAGTTTCACTTTCTTCCTAAGAGTGCTTTGTATTCTTTTTTTTCTTTTTTTTTCTCTGAGGGGCCTAGATACACCAATCTATGGAGTTAGAAGGATAAGGCAAAATTGGAAGGTTTGTTGTCTTTGTTTAAGGGAAAAAAAAGGCTAAATGGTTTTACTTCTCAGATTTTCTTAGAATAAATTCAAATGAAAAAATAGTGGAAGTATTTTAACCTATGAAAATGCTTGCCAAAATTAATACAATTAAGATACTTAAGAGTTTAAATGTTTAGCGCTGACAAAGCACTGGTGAAATCTCGGAGGTGAGTTTTTTCTTTTTGGTTGGCGGGGTTGCTACCTAAAACTTTGTAATATAAATGTATATAAACTTCAGTTAAACTATTAATATTTGGATTTTAAAGTCTGCCTGGATCAGAAAATGGATTTAGTATCCCACATCCTCTAGAATGATGACAGGCCATGGAAGCCCGGGACAATGCTGGCACGTTTTCAAAGGAATTCTTCCCTGGTCTGGATACTATAATAAACACAACTGCAGTTTGGTCGATTTATTATATACACAACATGTATGATAGTTTGGAAGTTGGGTTTTTGCTTTTGTTTTAGGCTGGTTATAACACTGGTTATAGCTGATTTTGTAAAGGGTTTGAAATAGCATTTAGTTAAAAACAGGGGCTGGCATTCTTAAAAAAAAAAAAGACGTAATGATGAATACAGAAAATGCAAACATCTATACCAATCGATTCATAAAAGGATTCGAGTTGAAACATATGGACACAAGTTGAACTTTTATGATTATGCCGTTGGGCAGCAGGTGGCAAGCTTTGCTTTTCAATGAACTTGGGTTTTATTTTTATACCATAGAATGCCAAAATTTTAAGAGGGTGGTTTGAATCCACTGGAATGTGTCGTTTCTTGGCAGTGCGACCTTAAACCACCTCCTTTGCTCATCGTGCATAATTGCCTTTCTTTGGATGCTGAAGCCGGCCTTTGGGTTCCCATGTTCCAAATGGATAGGAATTAATTCATAGGAGGGATGCTTTATTCTCTCGTGATTTTTAGCAACACATTGCTAACGGAGAAAATAAATTAGAAACAAATGAGTTTCTTAGGGCAGTCCCTGTATGATTTATAAGACTTTTTGTTGTGCAGTTTTACCTAATAGTAAATCTTACATATGTAATCTTTGGGGTTTTCTTTTGGTTTCACTTTAAAAAATCACTTCTTACTGGCTAGATACCTTGATATGGAGGTGTGAGAAGTAATTAAACAGAACTGAACAGATTTCCGTGAAAGTATTTCTTGGAAAATTGGAGAAGAAAAATACATGTTAAGACCAGAATTGAAAACCATTATCTTCCCTTAGGCTATACTGTGTGTTTAGTGAGGATTTGAATTTCAAGTCTGGAAAAAAGATTAAGCTTAAAGATGGGAGTGATGGTGAAGTGGGCACCAAATTATAGACTCTTTGTTTATACTTTCTATAAGAAATATTTCTTTTTGGATTGTTCTGTGCATTGTGAAAAATTCAGGAGAATAGAATGAAGAAACCTATGAATCACTGTAAACATTTAATAGTCTATAAATATCCAACACCTGCTATGTACTTAAATAGTTTTCTAGGCCTTTTGTTAGAATTGAGTTCATATGGGCTCTATTTTATGTTCATAATTGTTTATGTTCTCAAACTTTTTTCCTATTCCAGCTCTGCATTTTTGTGTTAGAAATCATATTTACAAAATAGTTTATTACAGAGTTTAAAGGGTAATAACGAAAAACCAAAGTGCTCATACCCACTGCCTAACTGGGTAAAACACTACCGTTATCGTAGAGGCACTCTATGTGGCTCCTCCCATGCGTAATTTGTATGAATCATTCCCTACTTCTCTCTCTTTTCTTTTTTTATTATAGCTTTACCATGTGTTTTGGTTCTTCTGAACACTGTTAATTCAGTAGCTGTTTTTTTTGACTTATTTTCAAAGTATAAAATAAGTATATTGTTTGTATTCTTCTGAGAGTAGCTCTTCTGCCCTTTGTAACAGTGGCTCTCAAACTTGAGTCTATCAGATTCACCTGAAGCACTTTTAAAACCACGGCTTGCTGGGCCCCACTGTAGACTGACTTATTCAGTAGGTCTTGGGAGGAGGCTTGGTTAACAACCTTGCAGGTGATGCTGATGCTGTTGGTCTCGGGGCCACTCTTTGAGAGCCACTGATAGCCCTGTTGCTTCATAGCTGGCATTCATTTATTCTTCCTTCTTATAGTATTCCATTTTGTGAATATACCTCTGTTCTCTTGGTGATGGGCATTTCGGTTGCTTCCAGCGTTTTGCTGTTCCAGCAGTTTTGTGATGAGCACTTCTGTGTGAGTCTTCTGTCAGATACTAAGTTTTTATAGAATGGAATAAGGAAACATCCAAGTGTTCCACTTGTCTTTTTTTTTAAACTTGCGGTACGTGGGCCTCTCACCACTGCGGCCTCTCCCACTGTGGAGCACAGGCTCCGGACGCACAGGCTCAGTGGCCATGGCTCACAGGCCCAGCCGCTCTGAGGCATGTGGGATCTTCCCGGACCGGGGCACGAACCCGTGTCCCCTACATCGGCGGGCGGACTCCCAACCACTGCACCACCAGGGAAGTCCACCACTTGTCTTTAAGGGTAAGTTTTGTTTTACAAAACTATTTGTTTTAAAAAGTTTTTTCACACACTCTACTATATGAGATGACTTTTTATTTATTTTTTTTTACAGATGTCTCTCATCACAAGAGTTTAAAACAACTTGTATAGAGTAGTTAAATTGATCAATGTTTTCCTTTATAAATTATCTTGTTTAAGAAATCCTTCCCTCTCTCATTGCTCTAAGATACTTTCCTAAAAGCTTTTCCATTCACATTTGTTTAGTGCACCTGGAATTGATTTTTGGGTATGGTGTGATTTTATAATATTTATTTTACATATGGGTAACTTACTGGCTTAGTGCTGTTTATTGACAAACCCCACCTCTACCCCCTACCCCCGAACTGTGATACCATATTTGTCATATGCAAATTTCTAAATATATGTAAGTCTGTTTCTGGATTTTCTATCCTGTTATGCTGGTCTCCATCCTCGAGTCAATACCTTAAGTACTATAATTGCATAGTAAGTCTTGGTAGGCAGTTCCTCCCTCTTTGTTCAGCTGCATTTCCATATAACTATACAATCAACTTGTCACACTTTTTTCTAGAAACTTGCCTGGAATTTTGATTATTGCATTGAATCAGTATAACATTTTGAGATGAATGTGCATCTTTTTGATATTGACTCTTCTTATCCATAAATATGTCCCTCCATTTATTTAGATCTTTCATGTCTTTTAACATGTTTTTATAACTGTCTTCATGAGGTTCTTGCACATCTTTTGTAAGATCTATTGACTTAATATTCCCGGTTGCTGTAGTAATGGAATTTTCCCTAAAATCTCATTTTCAAACATGCTTTCTTGTAGAAATGAGGTTGCATGTTTTTTGTACACTGAAACTTTGCTCAGCTCACCTAATTCTGGTACGTTGTCTGATTCTTTTAGGTTTTCTATATAGAAGTATATCTTGGAGAGAGATTATTTTTCTGACCTTCACATCTGTAAGTTTTATGCCTTACTGCATTGGCTGGGGCCGCCAACTCATTGTGAGGCAGAAGTAGTGATAGTGGGTTTGGTTCCTTCTTTCGAGGAGAGTTCTTTTAGCCTTTAATTGTTGAGCACCTCATTTGCTGTAGGTTTTTTTTGTAATTAGCCTTTATCAAGTTAAAGGAGGTCCCTTGTATTGCTAGAATGCCAAGAGTATCTGTTACAGATGTTGAATTGGATCATTTGATTTGATCATATGGTTTCCTTTTATCTTTAATGTGGGGAATTTTATTAAAAGATTTGCTAATGTTGGAACAACCTTGCATTCGTATAATAAACTTCACTTGGCCATGATGTCTTTTTTAATCTTTCAGTGCTCTGAGTTTGCATCTGTATTCATGAGTGAGACTGGTGCTTCCTCACACTGTTTTGCTATGATTTTGGTATTAGGGTGATGTTAGCATAATAGAATGAGATGGGGGGAGGGTGTTCCTCCTCAGTCCTTTCTTGAGAAAATTTTGTATAAGATTGGATGTTTGGTAGGACTCATTTATAAAACTCTTTGGGTATTTTCCACGTAGGGTGATCTAATTTTTATTGTCATTTTGTGCTTACTATTTGTACTTGATTTTTTGGTCTTTTTTTTTGGTTCTCCTTTTGGATTATCTCTTTTTCTGCTGTTCCTCCCCCGCACCCCTAGTACTTTGGATGATATACTCCATTTCCGTTCTTAGTGATTAGCCTAGATATTTACCCCAAATAAACACGTATATTTAAATTAACAAAGGCAAAGGTATTTAGTATTTTTACCCTCCTACCAAACAGTGTAAGCCCTGGAATGCTTATACTTGGATCACTCCTTCCAGAGGTCTGAGCTGTTATTTTTCAACATTTGAATTAAAAAAACTTTAATTCTACAAATTAAATGTTATCGTTGCTTTATACAGTTAATACTTATTTAGATCTTACCACATTTTGACCCTTTTTTTGTTGTTGCTCACCATTCCTACTTGCATTTTACACAGTCTCTTTGGGAAAATTTTTCTTGAAATGCCACTTCCAGAAATTCCTGTGGCGAGGGTCTTGATGTCATTGAATTTTTCTGGGTGTGCAGTTGTAGCTTGACGGCTGTTTTGTAAGCAATTCGAAGCCATTGTTCCATGGTCTTCTGGCTTCCCTTGTTAATTGTTGATAAATCAGCTGATGGTTTGATTCTTGTTCCTTTATAGGTAATCTCTCGGTTCTTTTTAGATTTAAAAAATTTATCTTGGGATTTATTGGGATGTGAGGACTCATGTTCTTTCCTTTTGGAAGATTCTTAGTCATTTTTTTCTTTGACTATTTCCTCTCCCCAGCTCTCATTTTATAGGTGTGGTTAGACAACTCTTAAACTTTCTCAGTCTCTTAATTTCTCTCTCATATACTTCCTTGTCTCTCTGTGCTGCATATGGGGCAGTTTCTTCCAGTTTACTAATTCTCTGTTGAGCTCTGCTATACCTGCTGTCATCTTTGGGGTTACCCATTTCAAATGTTACATATTTTTTAAATCTAAAAGTTATGTTTCAATTTTTTTCACCTCTCCCTAGTCTTACTATATTAAGTCTTCTATCAGCTAGTCATAATTTCAATGGCATCTTTATTTATGCATATTCAATAGACTGGAATCATAAGATACAGAATATAAGTGTAATAATCTCAGTTGTTACTGGACTGAGACTGCAGTTTGATTTTTGTAATGATTGTGGCTTATTTCCTTGTACATTTTGTGATTTCTGATTATGAGTAAATAGTCACTGGAATTTTGTTTCTAGAATTCCTCCAGATCTCATTTTAAGATATGTTCCTACAGTGGGCGTTTATGTTTGCTTTTAACAAGTTCCTGGGGCACTACCCATCTCGACCCACATTTAAATTTGAGTTGCCATTGTTCTGGTCACTCAAGTTTTTGTGTTTTTTTTTTCTTCCCTCTTTTTCTTTTTTCAGGTATTTTTTAATTTGGCTGCTGAAACTGCCCAAAGGTAGATCTATAATTAGCAATTCTCACCCCAGATTATTTTTGTTACTGTAACTTCATGTATACCCAAAGCCCAAGCCGAGACGGGCATATATCTGTGTAGTCTTTCTATAAGGTGGCTTTCTTGGGTCAACTACTGAAAGTGTTGCCGTTTGGTCTCACATGGACCTCTTACCTCTTCTGGTTACTGGGTTTGTGCCTGTGCCCCATACAGCACATTAAAACCCATAATCTAGACATCCAGAAATGGCAGATACCCCTTCAGGGCAAATACCTCTTGTGGTGCCAACTCATTTCCCTGGATTCATGCTCTCAGGTTGTGTCTGGCCTCTGAGAGTTTCTCTTACTCTGCTGCCAGCTCACCCATAGTTTGGTATTTTGTCCAGCAATTTTCGTTGTCCGATTCTGGCAAATTTTCTCTAGACATCTAACCCTCTGTTCTGCCAGAAGTAGTGATCCGAGTTAATTTAGTTTAAAGAGCTTTTCTTCTGAGAAATCAGAAACCTAATATTTGGAGGATAAACCTAAATTTCCCTGTGCTGCAAGCAGCTCATCTCACAGTTGAATAAGTATACTCTAGGTCTTTGGAGTGATTCATGCATTCTTGTCGTTTATAGCATGAGAAGTCTTATGAAAACCTCCCTTTTTTGGGAGGAGAGGGAACTCATCCAACCAAGCAGACAGTGAGCCTGAGGGACCTGCAGGCTCCTCTGGGGCAGCTTTCCCCCCCTGTCTGCCCCTTGGCACCCTGACGGGGACACCTGTGCTCTGGGGCTGTACCTCCATTTCCTGCCCTTTGTCTTTTTGTCCCCAGCCTAGTTAAGCCTCGTCTCCTGTTGCTTCATTTTGCTCAACAGTTTCATTTGGGTGTTCTTAAGCGCTCACAGACATGTACTTTTGGAGTACTGATGAGTGTATTCAGAGGTTGAATTGGCTTTTGTGTGTTATAATCCCTCTCTTCTCTTTCAGGGTTTGATGAAGGAAAATTGAAGTGCTGTTTATTATTACACAGGGCGGGAGGAGGAGCGGGCTAGTAATTTGGGGGTAGGAGAAGGGCAGACACATAGTTATTTCTTCTACTCCAGTGGCATCTGACAGGAGGAAAAACATAGCCGCTCTTACAAGGGAGAGTCGAAGGCCCATCGATACATACGTTAATATGCCTGAATTAGTGTAGCTGTATAGCTATAAATGAAAATAATATTGTGTCTGTTTTGAGTGTGCTACTTCTTGGGTCTCAAGTCATAAGCTTTAGTGCAGTTTTAGACTCATCCCTTGCAATGACCACCTGTAACTTGGCAGCCTGAAGAGCATTGCCAAATATACCAGAACACCAAGTTAAACGTCTTTTCTAGCCAAAATTGAGATCAAGTATATTTTTGGCTGACCAATTCTAATCTCAGACTTGTCTAAATCATTGAGAAATTACATGTTACATTTGTGGGGGGCTATAATAATATAATCATGGGCAATTAAATTAAATTGAGGGAGTGAGTGAAATTCTATTTTTGTTTTTTTGCCCCATATTGTTTCTGTTTCAGGAATCCAAGTTGGAATTTGCTAACCATCCGTTTAGTATGTCCTTGTCAAATGCAGGGTGATAACAGGTTTGGAGAGGCAGCTCCTGGGCGGAGGAAAGGCTGATAATGGTTGCTTAAAGTTGAGGCTTCAGGTATGAAAGCTTGATTTTGTGTGCGATTTACATTGGGACTGAAAACAGGATGAGGAAGGAGGCTAGGTGTAGAATCCTGGAGTGTAGTCTAGGAATCGAGGAGAGAGCAGAGATCTGATGGGGCAAGTTTTGGAGTCTGGGAGTGGCTGGCAAGGGCCAGGTACTGTAGTGGGTAGTATGGTGGGTACCAGAGGACAGAGACTCATAGAGGCTTCATCCCCTGGCGTGGAAGAAAATGAGCAAGGGTTACTTGAAGGATAAGCTTTGGATTTGTGATCATGAGTACTTACTAAAAGGAGGTGATAATCAGTAGTTAATGAGGATCTGCAGGCAGGGGGTTGGAAGCCTGTCAGTTAGAGGGATTCACAGGGGATCTGAGGATAGGTGTGGACCCAGGTGTTTGGAGCAGTAGGTATTGTGGACTCCAGCTCCGGAGAGCACTTCTCCCAACACAGTGGTGATTAGAGTCCCTTCCTTGCAGTTAAGGAGCTCCCAGTTCAGTGGAAGGCATATATACATACAGAGAATAATGTGTCATTGTGGTAAAGGTAATGGAAGAGGTTTTGCTGCAGGTACTTTGGGAGTTGAAAGAAGAGTGACTTACCACTTCCTACTCCATCCAACCTAAACCCATTTCAGAGCCTTCTGTGATATGGACCCATCTGCTACTTGCTCAACCTTACTTTTCATTAGTTTCCAGCCCATGTCCCCCCTCCTCCTGGCCCAGTCTCCTCTCCCAGTCTGTTACTTCCTTCTCATCCCACCCCTCATCCCTCATAATCTTTTTCAGCTTTGCACTGGTGTTTTCTTCATCAAATCCCCCTTGAATTAATTGTAGGGCATGATTCAATTCCTAAGAGCCTCCCTTGAACTTTCTCAGTAGCCAACATTTATTGAGAACAATGTTTACAACACATCTGGCGTTTTGCATGCATGATCTCATAACGGGTGTTGTTTAAATCATTGTTGTACAACATAGGCACAGAGCAATTGGAACAGAGCCAGCTGTGGTGTGGGGCAGGCAGGGTCCCCAAGGTCACCTGCTCTCCTGGAGGTTATTCCTTTGGCAGTGAATTATAGAGAGGTCCTGGGGAAGTTTCATGGGGGGAACGGCACTTGGGAGGCTCAGGACAGCATCTATTTGCCATCTGCTGTGGAAGAATTTCAACAGTTTTATGATGGTAGCACCATATTGATATCTGCTAGCTGACTGTCAGGCTGCCCTTCAACAACCCCATCATTAACACCCTCTTCTTGCACATCAGGAAAATTTGTTTCAGAAACATCAAGTAACCTGCCAAAGTGACAGCTAGTCAGCCAGAATCAGACCTTGAACCCAAGCCTGTCTGACCCGAAAGAATGAGGGAGAACTCTTTACTACCACGTCACTTAACACAACTAGTGGTCAGTCATTTGCAGCCTTGGGTTCACCATTTCTTCTGGTCAAGTCTGTTTCTCTAGCTGTATGGCTCTCTAAAGACAGAGACCACATCTTTTCCATTGTCTGTATTCCCAGTGCCTTGTCTGGAATGGAGCAGGTGGTAAATATCATTCATTCTTTTATTTATTCAGCAAACAGTGAACACTCAGGTACCGAGCTTTGTGTTAAGACATAAGCAGGGGATAAAAAGATATATAAGACAGGATAGTTACCCATAAGGAATCCACAATTTACTGGAAGGCGTATATGTATACAGTCATCCCTCAGACTTCCCTGGGATTGGTCCCAGGACCAGAATCTTCGGATACTCAAGTCCCTTATGTAAAATGTTATAGTACAGTCAGCCCTCTGCTGATCCATCCCTGGTTGGTTGAAACCACAGTTGTGGAACCCTTGGATATGGAGGGCTGACTATATATGCAAGCACACAGAGAAAAGTATAGTGCAATGTGATAAATTCAATGATAGAAATTTGTGCCAGGCACATCTATTTGCATCTTTTTGACTATGTCAGCTGGATGAGGGTCATTTGGTAAGGGGATGTTTAGTTTTATAAGAAGCTGACAAACTATTTTCCAGTGACTCTACCGTTTTGTATTCCTAGCAGCAGTGTGAGTTCCAGTAGCTCCTCATCCTCACCAGCACTTGGTAGTGTCAGTTTTTCTTGCTGCCTTTTAAATAGGAGTATAGTGGTTGCTTATTTTGGTTTTAATGTGAATTTTCCTAAAGAAAAATGTTGCGCATTTTTTCATATGCTTACTTGCCCTTCATATATCTTCTTTGGTGAAATGTCTGTTTGGATCTTTCACCCATTTTTTTAATTGGGTTATTGGCTTTCTTATTATCGATATGACTGATCTTGAACAGAACTTCCTTTTCAAGGATTTGTTAATTAGGTTTTCAGTGGCTTTTGATATAAATAGTTTATAAAGTGCTTCAAAGAAGATGATCTAGGAGTGATTGCCAAGGAAAACTGAAATGGACTTTGATCCTGACTGGAGCACAAGTGGTGAGGATGACATTTAATGTGTGCTTTTCCTCAATGTGGTTTTGAAACAGGAAGACAGAGAAAAGGGAGAGAGAGCAAAAAGCCAGAAAGCACAGGAGGGGCTTTGATCTTCAGTCTAAAAAGGAAAACAGGGATTTGTTCAGTTGCCAGTGGAAGCTGGGAGGGTTAGAAATGCCAAAGGGATGGTTTACTCTGATGAGAAAAGCAATTGCACGACAACAAGAAGAAATGCAGGGAGGCTGTTAGATGCTCATCCTTTTCAGCCCAGTACTGGGTGAGGCAAGGCCAGTGGGAGGTCGATACCACTGGGCGGTGATCTCAAATTATTTCTGTAACCCGGGAGTCATCTAAGCAGATATCCAATACTTCAAGGAAGGGTAAGAATGCCTTAATCTATGCCTCGATATTGACATGATGTATGTAGTTTCAACATCTATACTGGTAATTGTTTTTCCTTGAAAAAACCCACCAATTTATTATTTGGCTTATTACATAAAAATTTCTGGGAAGGAGTCTGTACAGCTAAAACTCTCCCTTTCTGTCACCTGACTTGCAGGCCCTTTGGCATTGGGAGAACCAACCAGGCGGCTTCTTCTACTTTTACTGGGGTTCAAGGCCTTTGGGGCATCTGACCCCCCCTTTCCCTTGGCATTGTCATACACTTTTGTGTATGAGTATTTTTATGGGGATGGTTACATAGCTTTCCTCAGCCTCAAAGAGGCCTCTGATCCCCAAATAGCTGTGAAGCACTGCCCTAGAGGGCGTGCTTGGCAAATTCACTATAGTGATGGCACAGCAGACATTCTGTGTCTCAACTTGAAAGCCTTATGGCAGGAAGTCCTGCGTCAGATGAAATTAGGTGTACATTCAAGTAGTGGGATTGAGCCTAGAGTCTTTTTAGCTCTTGTATAGGCAGCTTTGATTCTCTTCCCAACATGATTAACAATTGGCCAAGAAAACTTTTTTTAACTTAATAAAAGAAGTACCCCAGATAATGTGTTTTCCTGGTTATATAGCTATAATTACACAAACTATATTTTTGTGTTTAATAAAAAATCAACCCAACTTATAGGGTGACCCTAACTTATGCACTGTACCATGCTATATATTGGAGAAGACAAGACAGTGTACATTATGATCTTTTTGAGAAGACAAGGGGTCTACAAGCAGAGCATGAAGCCTAAGGGATTGTGTTAGGAGGAGAGCGGTAGGCTGGGTGGCAGGTTTTAGCCACAGCTGGATGGATGGGTGGTATTCAAGAGGCTGAAAGTAGAGGAAATGGCATTTTAGTTGGGGGAAAATATGTAAGCACTTGCTCACGGGAGGAAATTTAGGGAGAAAATGGTCTGAGCCTGTTTCACATGGAGTATTCCTATTAGGGGAATCAGATGCAAGCAAGGTTGAGAATACGACATAAATGAAACGACATTTTGGGAAAACCTGGTTGGGGGGTCATGTGTTGTAGAGACGAAAAGGGGGTTAAGGTCAGATGATTCTGACTCAGACTCCATGTTCACAGTATTTATTTATACCTTTTTTTCTAGAAGATCTTTTTAAATGTTCCAAAGGAAAAGCGCTTGGACCTCTTATTAAATAGAGTTGTTAAAGGAAAAAACTTAAAAAAAACCTATGTGGTTATAAACCCAGCACTATGGCTCTGAATAAGGTAAGAACCGTAGTGCTGTTACCTGGCACCATTCTGGAGTGGTAGATTCCAGAGGTCTCGTGTAAAGAGAGCAAAAGGGCCATCAGGAGTTTGGAAGCGGAGGATTTCAGGTGGAATTGTCTTGGTGGAAAGAGGCTGAGAGCGTTTATTTAGCACGAGGAGGTGTATGACCATAATTGAACCCATTCCTTACAGTGCAGCCAAGTACTGGCAGGAAAGACAGAACCAGAACCACGGTGGGATTCTGGGAGTGCAGTACAGATGCTCCAGGTTTCTTCCAGAGAACAGTGTTGTTAGCCTCTACTAGAAGAGTAAAACAAGCTGGGTTAGAAATGGTTGCAACAGTTAAATGTTTGCCTGGCACAGTGATATCTACAACAGCTCTTTCCAAGGTCTGAGGTGTGAGTACCTCACTTGTGTAAGACTTGCCATTAGGATGCAAGAAAAAAAAAGTAGACTTTCTACTTATACATACTTGTATCTAAAAATAGGAATTAAACTTTACTGATAAGCAGCATACAGACTGACCCTGATGCCTTCATGTGGTCCAAATGCCAGATGGTCAGTGGCAGGGCGTGCAGCCTGAGCATTTCAAGGGAAGAGTGTACATTCTGCCCACAGGTGGGCTGACTTCGTTGATAGAAGTTTCTCTCTACCCAACTGAAAAGATTTACAGATTATACCATTTTAAAAGGCCAAAAAAAAAAAATCTTACTGTACTTTATAATGATATGGGGTGGTGATCATTGTAATCTTTTGTACCACAATTGGTAACTGGAGCAAATTACTTAAAGGAGAGTTGTTGAATGTGGATTAAGAATTTTTCTTGCAGAGACAGGCATTTCAAAATTGCTGGCCTTTTACGTAGTACATGGCTATGGTATTATTGCCCTGCAAATATTTAATTGTGGAGAGAACATTGATAAAATAAGTATATGGAAATACTTCCATCGTTAGGTGATTTTCGTTGGTGAAAACGGTAGTTGTGTTTATGTATAAAACTCATATCTGCACAGTTAACCCTTGGAAACAAACCAAAATCTTCCAAAGGTTTTCAAACTGAATTAAAACATCTTCCAATTAGTTTGCAAGACCAATCGAGTGATGGGGAAAAAGAAAGCTACTAATTTTAATTTTTTTTTAAGCCTTTGAGTAATTAGTGTATGAGACTGAAACATGAGGTTTTTGGAAGCACGTTTCTTTCTGGGTCTGTCTTTGTCAGGTGTCTGTTTTAGCTAAACCAGACCTTGAAGCTGAATATTGAAATACACTGAACTTAGACCTTTGAGTTGCTCTATCGGAAAAGTGTTAAACCAAGATTTAAAAAAAAACAAAAATGGGGCCTCCCTGGTGGCGCAGTGGTTGAGAGTCCACCTGCCGATGCAGGGGACACGGGTTTGTGCCCCGGTCCGGGAGGATCCCACATGCCGCGGAACGGCTAGGCTCTTGAGCCATGGCCGCTGAGCCTGCGCGCCCGGAGCCTGTGCTCTGCAATGGGAGATGCCACAACAGTGAGAGGCCTGCGTACCGCAAAAACAAAACAAAACAAAACAAAAATGAAGCAGATGGTCACGTTGCAGTCACTGAAATGTTTTTGGTGAGAACAAAAAAGATAAAGCAAAATGTTTTTTTAAATTCTTAACTTCATCTTTATCTCAGCTTTCCAAATTTGTATTTGATATATAATGTACATATTAATGCAGTAAACATGTATATAATTTGTAAATAACCATATATTGGGGGTTAGGCTAAACTTTATTTCTGATGTGGTACATGATCATAAAAGTTGGTAGGCCATTGGCATACAAAAGGAAATGTGCTGGAACTTATTTACAAAATCATCCTGGTCTCAGAGACTGAAAAATCCCTGAAACACCCCTCAGTCTTTCCTGCACTGGCAAGGGTGGCAGCAATGACAGGAGAGGGGGAAGAGGAAGGAGAGAAGGCCGTGCCCCATAGATTGAGTGAGGCCCCTGCTTATCTGAGAGTCCGGGAGGTGTGGGCTGGACTGTTGAGAAGGAGGGGGTCTTTTATTGAAGGAGGCAGGGCTGTGCCCTGCTGGCGAGGCTCTGGCAGCTGGGAGGGAAGGAGGGAAAGCCTTGCAGAGGTTCTGCGAGGCCTGTTAATGCCATCTCTGGTAGCGACAGTTTTGATGGTGAATTCTGCCTTCAGGATAGCACTGTCTGGTAGTAATATGATGAGAGCCACGTATGTAATTTTAAGTTTCCTAGTAGCCACATTAAAAAGCAAAAAGATGAAATTGTTCAGTAATACACTTTGTGTAACCCCACATATCTAAAACTTTATTTCATGTAATCAATAGAGAATGAGATCTTACAGCAGCTTTTCTATGTTAAGTCTTGAAAACCAGTGTGTAGTTTTACACTTTTCATCTCAGTTTGAACTAGCCCCATTTTGAGGGCTTGATAGACCGAGTTAATGCAGCTTTAAAACAAACACAATCAGAAACCTTACTGCGAAGCTAGGAGTGGAGATCATCTAACCTCATGGGCTTATATACCTGGCTGGATTCAGGATCCTCAACTACCACCATTAAAAAAAAAAAAATTGGAGTCCTATATATTTTTAACGAATATATAATCACTAACTGACTTACACATTTTGATAGCCAACATATAGATGAGTTGTGTACTGTTTCTGGAATCAGTTTTTTCCAGACAGAGACCGAGATGCTACTACTTACCTTTTGACAGCCACTCAAAGAATAGAAGTTATTCTGTGTATAAGATCATGCAGATATCTTTGAACCTATGTTGTCACCTGAATGTCCTGAAAGTGGGGTATGAGAGCTTTGGTCTAGGGAAAAGGCTCTGAATTTAGAACTCTTGGGG
Organism: Aethalodelphis obliquidens; assembly: GCF_003676395.1. Classification (NCBI taxonomy): domain Eukaryota; kingdom Metazoa; phylum Chordata; class Mammalia; order Artiodactyla; family Delphinidae; genus Aethalodelphis; species Aethalodelphis obliquidens. The sequence continues at coordinate 17,558,730 of NW_020837956.1, read as the reverse complement.
TCAGGTTTCTTCTTTGCCTCATCCTAGCTTTATAATCTGGGCAAGTTATTGAACCTTTTGATGAAGTTTCTTCAGCCAGAAGATGAGCACGGTCACTCTTCAGTCTTACTGTGAAGTTCAGTGAGTTAAGGCAGGGAAAGTGCTGTGAAAGCAGGTAGGTAACCACCTTCATCCCAGCTATGGTGGTGCTGCTTATGCTAAAATTGAGAATTCTCTGGATATACCTGTCAATATATCAGCATTGCCTCAGAGCAGGGTTTTGTGTGTGATGGCTCACTTGCACTTAGGGCTACTCTTGGGTTCCCAGAGCTGGTGTCGCCAAGTTTTATGATCTGTGTGAAGCTGCTGGGGGTCTGCAGCCTTGGCCTCCTGCATGGTGTGTCATGGGCCCGGGGATGCTGGTGATTTCTAATCAAAAGCCGGCTGATTTCTGTTCCCACACCTTGTTCATTCTGCTAGGCTTACAAGCATCTCAGTCCTAGTAGGCCTGTCAACTCTCCCCAGGAAATGTTGAACCCAAAGACATGGGCACATATGTTCATTTTCTTTTTAAATGAATACAGCCCTTTGCAGTTTTATTGGAATACCGATCCATGGTTTGCACAAGCTGTTTGAATTTTAAACAGATGTGTGTGAAGCTGGGAGTCAGCTTTGCATATCTCAGTCCAGTTTTATAGTCGCTGACTTTTAGGGTTTCAGCCTGGTCTCATGCCTGTGCCTCAGGCGGACAAGCTCATGTGGCATTCCATGTGTTTTTTTGTCCAGAGCCATGACACTTCAGCCAGGACCAAGGCAGCTTTCTGGCTCTCCAGTGGAAGGCCATGTCATATGACCGTTGTTATGGGAAATAACCATGAGCACTCGCTCATAATCCAAATTTTACTGATGGCCAAATATATGCATGTGTAGTATTTGGAAAGCTTCAGGTGAAAACATTTTTAATGGTGCACTGATTCTTTGAAAGAGGTGTCTGCTAATGTTCATTAAATTGTGAACCATTTTTAATGTTCATATCTAGCTAAGATTAAATTAGGTTCTCTAGACATATTTAAACATTTTCTATCCAAAACTGAATGGGAACATGTTGGGCAAAACAAAGAAACTCCTTTATTGAAATCTAGGAGAAATGTGTTTTAGAAAAACCCGAATAGTCAGTGTCTGGTGTTATGTGTGAGTCTAGGGACCTGATTTACTATTTGGCAACCATGCTTTTTATCGACAATAAACTTATATTGTCTAAAAGAAAAACACGTAGAGCCAAGATACAGGACAAAGCAGAGACTGAGATGCTAAGGGAAATAGGTTTATCGAGGAGCCTTTAACAATAAATGGTTTTATTTTTCATAATTGCTATTTTAGAATTATGCTTTGTTAAAATCTACCATCTTGGTCCGAGTCCATGATTTTTGGGTCTCTTTCAGTTTTAAAACTCCAATCCCAAACTAGACTAAAAAATTCTCCTTCTCTTTCAGTCTCTGTTGAGAGTTGGGGCTAGGTTGATGGAAGAAGGAAGTAGTGCATGGTCTACTTTCAGTCCTCTGAGGTTTGGGGCAGGGTGGAGGGATGGGTAAGGAATGAGTGTCCATTGGTGGTATCTATGAGTAACCACCTTTAGTAGAATACTAAGCAAGGAAGCTTAAGCTATCTTTACATTAATGAGGATAGACCAAGTTTCGCTGTAATAACAAATACAGTCTCAATAGCTTAACACTTTCATGTCATAGTCCAATGTGGCACTTGTGGCTCACCATGCTGGCTCTTCTCCAATAGTGAATCAAAGGCCCAGTTGCTTCCACTCTGCAGCCCCTCATCTTGTAGTTCTTTGCTTCCAACTCTGAGTTCAGGAGAGAGAGCTTAGAGACTCATACCCACGTCCACCCCACCCCCCCCGCCCCATAACACCTTTTTAAAGATAGTATTAACATGCCACACAATTCACCAGTTTTAAAGTGTACAACTCATTCGGTTTAGTATATTGTTATCTCACACCCACTCTTACTTGCCTATAACTAGAATTAGAGGGTTATTTCCGCTCACATGTCCATTGGGGAGAACTTACAAGGTCCTGACCTAACTTCAAGGAAGGCTGGGAAATGTAGTCCCTCTAGGTGCCCAGGAAGAAGAAAACACTAGGGCAAACACAGAACGTTGTCACCGCCCTGCTCATTTTCTGTGATTGTCCACTTGACTCATGGGATGGGCACTCTTCTTTGCCCTACAGTTGACAGAAGGGCAGGCTGTTCGTCTCACAGCTCACCTCTCCATTCGCTGGGTTCTCCACTTCTCTCACCTGTGCAGACAGGCAGGGAAGGGGGCACAGATCACTCAGTGCATCGCCTAAGCAGATGTCTGACTAGGGCGCAAATGACAGACTCCTTTCGTTGTGGGAAATCTCAGATTACACACGAGGTTCAGTCTCAGTGTTCTCCCTTATTTGACTTTCAGGAAGATACTTTCTCCATGAGGTCATTGACTTGACAATTTTCTGCATTCCTTTCTCAGTCCTCCCTTTATAGTTCAGACCTGGAGTTAAAGGTGAGGAAGTCCAAGTACCTAGTAGATATCTGGCATTGGGGAGAGTTTTCCTTTATGGAAAATGGGAGGCTTTTCTTACTTTATAATTCCATAAAATCGTGAGTTATCATGAAACAGTGCTTTAAAGCAACGAATGTATCTCAAAATTTTCTTTAGGGAATATCTTTGAGGTGTTAAGATGTTTATTTTATTCAGCATATTTCAAAATTCCTTGGATTATTGGCATATTTTAAAAATATATATTTATTTATTTTGGCTGTGTCGGGTCTTAGTTGCGGCACGCGGACTTCTTAGTTGCGGCATGCATGTGGGATCTAGTTCCCTGACCAGGGATCAAACCTGGACCCCCTGCATTGGGAGCATGGGGTCTTACCCACTGGACCACCAGGGAAGTCCCATATTGGCATATTTTAGTTCAGTGAGTTTTCATGGAGTCTGAGTCACCATGTAAAACATTTGACTCTAAATGTTTAAAGAACATCTTGATTTATTAATATTAATAAACTGTAGTTGGAATAACTTTAGTTTTTCAGAAAACTTGCAAGGATAATAGTGGGAGTTCCCCTATCTTTACCTAGTTTCTTCTAATGTTACATTTTGTATAATGATTGTACATTTGTGAAAACTAAAACTCACATTGGTGTAGTGTTACAGACTGTATAGATTTCATTCTGACTGCACTAGTTTTTCCATTAATGTCCTTTTTCTGTTCCAGGACAGGATAACACTTCACACTCAGTTGTCATGTCTCCTTAATCTCCTGTAATCGACAGTTTTTCAGTCTTCCCTGGACACTTTTGAAAGTATTTTGTAGGATGTCTGTAAATTTGGGTTTATCAGTGCTTTCTTATGACTAGACTAGGGTTATGGGTTTGGGAGAAGAATACTGCAAAGGTAAAGTGCCTTTTTCATCACATCGTATGAGAGTGTTTGAGAAAGCAACTTGAATTATCACTGGTGATATTTATCTTGACCACTTGGTTAAGGTATTGTCTGCCAGATTCTTCCACTGTATAATTAATGTTTCCACATTTCATACTCTGTGCTTTGGAGGCAAATCACTGAATGCCATCCACACTCAAGGAAAGGGGAATTAAGCTGTCTCTCTGGAGGGGGAAGGGAGCAGGGACATATCTTCATGCGTTATTTGTAAATCAGGGGTCTGTCCCTTCTTCCCCACTTAGTTATTCAATCATTTATTTATGTTAATTTAGCCTCATTTTATTCTTCCGGTTATATGATCATTATTTTGTTCAAATTATCCCACCTTTGGCCATTGGGAGCTCTTTCAACTTGATTCCTAGGTAAAGAGTTAGAAACCTAGAAATGTTTCTATCTTTGGATTCTAGTTACTTTGGCCTCGGTATACCTGGACTTCTCCACTTCCTCAAAGTGGTAACTGTTAAATGAGAAGTGTTTTACGGTGTATCTAAAGTTCTTGGAGACCAGTAATAACTATCTACAAGGAAGTATATAGAAATTTGCCAATATTTATGAAAGTAGTAAGAATTTAGTAATGGAATTATATTTAGCATTAAAAGCTATTATTTGAAAGAGATTAATGCCTGCAAAAGACCATTGATTATAGATTCTTAGAGGCCTAGATGAAATTGGAAATGACTTAACCTACCTCCATTACAGATGAGAAACTAAATCTTCCAAAGTGTGATTTGCCTAAGCAAAGCGAGAAATAAAACGACTTGAATAACTTTTAAACCTAGTTCTTCCCATTAAATCAAGCATTTTTTTCAAAAATGTGAATGTTCTGGAATATTTTTCTAGATATGGAATCATACATAATTGCTATATAATAAATACACAAGATCAATTTTGCATATCTGCATTTCAAGTTGATAATTTATTAATAGCACATTAAGAAGCAATTTTTATTGAATTTCGTATTTTGATATGATTTTTAGCACAGAAAAGCAGTGTCAAGTGTTTTGGTTATACTTTTGATTCCAGAAACTCTGTTTAACTGGTAGTAATTGAATTGTTCCTATTTTTATTTTATGCTGAGAATGTCAGTTTAGTGTAAGTGTAGCAGGAGAAAAAGCATTTCCTTTTAAGCTCAGGAAGTGACACGAGGTGTGCATTGAAATGACAGTGCTTCAAGGAGAAGATGGAAAATGCTGCCAGCTTGTTAATTTTACCTGTGGTTTACACAAATACAGGCATTTATCTTCTCACAGCCATACACATTCACGGTCACTTGGAGTTATCCTTATAAGTGATCATCATTAATTTAAGTTTGCCTTTCAGGAGCTGAAGGATGATGTGAATTTCATCTTTAAAAGGCAGAATTAGGTAGTACAATGTTTAAGAAATGTCTTGCCTGTGCCCATAACAAGCCATACCATTATGTTGATGGATTTGCTACTTTGTGTCCCGTTAAGTATAAAATGTGACCATATATTTTGGATTCCAGGGTCTTTTCTGGTTTGTTGAGCACACTGGTGCTTAAGATGATTTAAATTAGTTTTAATGTACTTGGGTAACCAAGCGTACAGTGCTTTGAAGCCACTGGTGGAGAGAAAGAAGAGAGCTATTTCAGCCATCCCCAGTAATGAGACCCATAAATCAGAAGAATGAATGTGGAAACCTCAAGTGAGCCTTGGGGTCTAATTTCAAACACCTTAAAGGGACTCCTTTTTTTGTTTAGACTTGCTAGGACCACAGTGCCCAGTGTACCGGTTGAACTGAAAAATCTAGATGTAAGACAGAGAACCTCTATAGGACTAAAACAGCTGAGCCAAACACTCTCACTCTTAGCCTTCAGATTTGAGAGGCTTGTGGTTAGGAAGTCTGGGTCTAAAGAGGTGGGAAATGTACAGGGATACATTCAGTTAGGGGTATTCACATGTTCATATACCAGATAGGTAAGGAAATCGTAAGATGATTTTGCAGGAGGGGAGAATGTTTTTCGTTCAGCATATAATTATAGTGGACTTTTGAAACTAACTTGGGGGCAATAAAATAAGAGCATAAAAGCTTTTTCACCGAGACAGAGGAAAATGGTGTGAATTTCTGAATATAAATCAGACACATCCCTGAAAAATGGAGAAATGCCTTCAAGACTTCAGATACGTCTATGGCAAATATGAAGACAGTCTATTCCTAGACTTCTGGCAGGCCGACTGGCCTTTCATTCAGTTCTTTAAAAAAGAAAATAGGCAAGAGAAGTTTGGAAAAAGAGATCCAACTTCTTCTAGATGTTGGTTCAGGCAGTATTAGAAATTCTTCATAGTTCCTCTCTTGCAAGCTGACTTTGGACTGTGCACATAGGCCTATTTTTAAACTGCAGACTTTCACTCCCACATGCTTTACCCTTCTACTGTTCAAGTTCTAAAACCAGGGATTATTTAAGTTAGTTTACAGGCTGGTGCATGATGGGTTGAGAATTTGGGTTTCTGAAACTGTGAAAAGCAGGTTGAGAGGAAATAAATGTGGAGAGGCTAAATGACAATGGTAATACGGATCTCTTTTCTTTTGACTTACCCCTTTTAAAGTTCACTAGTCCTAGAACACACACAGATATTTAATTCTAATATCTGTAGGAATAAATGCATTCAGGGTAAGTGGATGTTAGTAACGTGTTGCTTTTGCTTCTTATTGGGAATAATTTAAGCACTAAGTATAATGGCACAATTATTTTGCCATTAAGGTTTACGTTTTAACTTGGGCTTGTGTGTAAATGATCTTGAGGGTGTGTGTGTGTGTGTGTGTGTGTGTGTGTGTGTGTGTGTGACTGTGATGTATGCGGGGGCGGGGCAGAGAGGGGAGGGGACTTCTACATGCCATTTGTAGCACTGAATTTAAAATTCAGTTTTTTTTGTGGAAATGCGTTTCTGATGGATAAGACTGAAATATTTGTGGTCTTCAATAGCAAAGTGATCAGAGGGAGGATTATTTTCATTTTCAAAGGAAAGTTAGGAGGTCAGAAAGGCTTCTGGTTTTCAAGTTAAAATATAGTGTTTATATTTTTAAAAAACTCATGTTTTACAGCAGCTGGAATTTTATTGTGTGTGGCAGCTTTTTTAAAAATAAAAATGATATTTTTATGATTTTTTTCTGAAATGGCTCTTGGAGACAGTTGAACAAATGAAAACTGAAAATGAATTGTAGCCAAGGACTTGATTATATTAGATCGTATAACAATAACAAGGGGCTTTTTGCCTGGTACTGAGATGGAGGAACTACTAGTTTGGGTTGGCATGTTCCTTTCACTTTGATTACTTTGTCCCTAATTATTCCCCAAAGTGGTTATGGAGTATAATTTAGTCTATATTTATGAATAATTTCATTTTCCTAACAAATCTTATCGTGGTTTTTCTACCTTGGAACTACAGTGTTCATCCATCCATCCATCCCGGTTTCTTGATGCTTTTCAGACTAAGATGCTACATCATCAGTATGTTTTTACCTGTAAATGCTTTAGCATACATATCACTACGTAGAGTCAATATTGGCTTATCACTTAAATGTAAATTTTACGTGCACTGAAAAGCACAATTCTTACATGTGCCCTTTGAATTTTCAGAAATGTATACATGTTACCTAGGAGGTCTCTTCATGCCTTTTCCCACTTAATCCTACTTTCTACCCCAGAGAAAACTGCTCTTCTGCTCTTTTCATTATTAGTTTTCCCTATTCTAAGACTTTGTATAAATGGAATCGTACATGCAGTGTATACCTTTTTTATAAGGCTTCTTTTACTCTCTGTACTGTTTTTGAGATTCATTCATACTATCATCTGAATAAGTAGTTCATTCCTTTTCATTGTTGAGTAGTATTCCTTTGTATAATCCACCAGTTTGTTTATCCATTCATCTGCTGAATACCAAGAGATTGTTTCTAGTCTTTGCGTGGACATATGCTTTCACTTCTGTTGGGTAAACACCTAAGGGTGGAATTGCTGTGTAGTAAGGTAGGTGTTTGGTTAGGTTGGTAAGTAACTGTCAGACCTTTTTCTAAAGTGATTTTACTATTTGACTCTCCCACTAAGAGTGGATGAGAGAGTTCTGGTTGCTCCGTATCTGTGCCAACATATGATATTGTCAGTCCTTTGAATATTTATCTTCCTTAGGAGTGTATCGTGGTATCTCACTGTGTTTTTCATTTGCATTTCCTTGATGACTAATGATGGTGAATGGTTTTTAGTGCACACACTGGCTACCTGTATATTTTCCTTAGTGAAATGTCTGTTCAATATTTTGCCCATTTGTTTACTGGGTTTTTCCCTTATTGAGTTGTAATTCTTTACATATCTTGGATATCAGTCTTTTGTCACACATACACTGCATTTTTTCTTCCCATCTGTGGCTAGTCTGTTAATTTTCAAAATGTCTTTGAGCAGGAGTTGTTTATTTTGAAGTCTAGTTCATCTGTTTTTATATGGTTGATTTCTGTGTGCTATTTAAGAAATCTTTCCCTATCCCCAAGTTAGAAAGATATTTTCCTGTGATTTCTTCTAGAAGCTTTATAGTTTTAACTTTTACATTTAGGTTTGTGATTAACTTTTGAGTTGTGTGTAGTGTGAGGTAAGGATCCAGGTTCATTTTTTTTTTTTTTCCTTTCTCATACTGATGTCTAGTTCCAGCATTATTTTTTGAGAAGGCTCTTTTCCCCTTTTGGAATGTTTCGGCACCTTTTAATAAAAAATCAATCAACTATATCTCCGCTGCTTTGTGGTAATTATTAGCCTATTCCGTTGATCTATTTGTTGATCTCCTTATGCTAGAACCATGCTGTCTTGAATACTATAGTTTTGAAAGTAAGTCTTAAAATCAAATTCTGTAAATCTTCCAAATTTGTTCATTTTCTGAACTGTTTTTTGATGTTTGTAGGCCCTTTGTATTTCCATATAAATGATAGAATCAGCTTGCCATATTTATTTTTTAAAGCCCAGTGGGGTTACAGTTTGCATTGTCTTGAATCTGGAAAGCCTGACATTTACCAGATCAAAACTGTTTTCATAATACTAAGGCATTATTTGCTTTCTTGCTCCTATTCTCTCAGGAGTTTACAATGAGTTTTCCAGAGGCTATGTAATATGGGATATTGTAATAGATTAGATACAGAAGCAGGTAGGAAAATCCAGCTATCTTATATTACATTAAATATTAAAAAATATTTGCAGAAATGTAAAACAATGCAAATCTTTTCACTTAAAATTTATTTTAGGAAGAATGAATTTGTATAATATGTTAGCGTTTAATGAGTGATCATTTAAAATATTTTTTTCATTTTAAGTGGTGAAATTTATATAACCCACATAAATTGAAGCTTTTTGGGATGTTCAGTTATTTTTAAAGTGTCAAAGGAGCCCTGAGAACAGAGATAGAAAACTGTTGCTATAGATCAATTTGGAATAATTGACACCTTAGTAATATTTATTCTTCCAGTTCATGAACATGGTATGTCTCTACATTATGTTTTATAATTTTCACATTGGCGTTTTAAAATATCTTCTGTTAAATGTTTTCCTAAGTGTTGTATGCTTTTTTACTCTGTAAATGGAATAAAGTTTTAAATAGAATTTTCTAACGAGCTGCTGCTAATATATAGAAAAACATTTGATTTATACTGGTTGACCTGTATCTTGCAAATCTGCTACACTGAGACACCAGTCTGGTGGTGGTTTTTCAAGAACTGAGGAGTTTGAGATTTTATCCCGATCACAAGCTAACAAGTTACCCTCCCACAGTTTCATGGATGCTGATGGAAGACACAAGAATCCTAAGTCAGACAGAGGACGTTATTACTCACAACCTAGCAGGTGGCAGTACTTTCATGTTCACATTGATTCCCCATAGCCCCTAAGTCCCACTGGGAAATGTCCAGGTGGATGCTACTGACTTAGTGGGTTTGTGTCACAGGCAGGGAACCCTGAGCTCAGAAAATCCCATTCTCTACAAGAAGCTCTAGCAAACCTTGCCTCATCTTTGCCCCAGAGGGAGATGTTCTTTTCATTTTCCTGGACAGAAAACAAATCAGCCCTTTGCCCCAGAGGGAGATGTTCTTTTCATTTTCCCGGACAGAAAACAAATCAGCCCTTTGCCCCAGAGGGAGACATTGTCTTCCAAGTCTGTGGGCTGTCCAGAATCCTCGAAAAGATCATCCAGAACAAAAGCTGATAGAAGACTTGCAGAAGCAAGAGAGACAATGTTTCTCCTAACTACCACGATAGGTTTTTTCTGGTTTCTCTGATTCTAACCCCTTCAACTGGATCTATCTCTTTTACAGATGCTACATTTGATAGCTCCCCAGACCTTGTTCTGAAATATTTCCCTCCTCTTTGGGGCCCTAGTTCCTGTAGTCTTAAATTCATGTTACTCTGACTGCCTTAAGCCCACTTTGTTTCTCCAGCACTTTGTTTCTCCAGCATCATTTTTCATACTTTCCATCTGTGACCCTAACGCTTAGCCTCATTCTGACTTAGGACAGTTTTCTTCCTTGGCATGTTGTCATGTGTTCCTTCTGTCTCTCCAAATCCTACTTCTTTTTCGAAGCATACATCAAACTAGATCAAATTGCACCTTTTTATGTACTTCCCCAACCTGTTCACTCTCCCCGCAACCATTAATATTTCTCTTTTCTAAGTACCTAGGGCAGCTAGAAATTTGATAAAAGTTTAGAAAACTAACATTAAGGTATTAATGACCTATGATAGTTTTCCTTAATAAGTTCTAGCATTCTAACCGAGTCTTCCTTCATCCATCCAGGTGGAGCTACTGGGGAGATTTGGGTACTCATCTTTATCTTATTGGCAGGTTCCCAGGCCAGTCTGTTAAGGAAGATGGAAGAGGCCAGGAATGGGATGGGGGAGGAGTCAGGCTGGATAAACACTTTCCCCTCCCTCTTCTACTGCCCATGACCCTGGAGCAGTCACCCAGGAGGGATGGAAACCATGCTCATCCAAAGACAGGTGCCTCTGCATGGGACCTACACACTTGCCTTTCTTACCAGGAGGAGGTGACGAGGCTGTGCTGTTCTATACCTGCTTTCACAGAGTGTGGCTGGCTTGATGAGAACCGAATTCCTCTCTTCTTTGAACCATGTCTGCCCCTAGTAAGCCTCAGTTTTGGTCAAAGATAATGACTTTCCCAGTTAGAGGGGCCATTCTTTGCTAAAGGACTGATTTTTTTTTTTTCCTGGCCTCATTTGCTCTTTCCTTGAGCTCACTTCCCTGACAGCCCAGGTGCCCTACTCAGGCTGTCCACAGCAGTGTTAAGGATCAGACAGGCCACAGAGTTCATACTTTTGCTCTGCTATTTACCAGTAGTAGGACTGGTGGGAAATCACGTAACCTGTCTGAACTTTAGTTTTCTCATTGGGGAATAATATCACCAATGTCATAACTGTATAGAGAGGATTTAAATGTAAAACTCCAAGGTCATTGCCTGGGATGTTAGTCCATAGATGTTGACGGTTACTGTAATAACAACCAGACCTGTAATCAGGCATCAGGGATCTCGTCATTCGAAATTTCTCTGAAGGCAAATTGACTGGACCTGAGCAAAACTATGAAATGGACAAGGTTTATCTGTGGCATCTCTAATCCCCCTCTTTTCTTCATTCTATATTGTCATTATGTCTACTCCCTCACGGACCCAGTGGCACTCTCCTTTCTGTCCACCTTCCTCAGACGGAAAGGGTAAGAGTATGATGATGACGTAACCTTGCTGATGGATCCAAATCCATTGGTGTAAATCAATGGCTAGTTCCTGTTTTTGTACTGCCTTTAAGAATGTTTTTTCATTTTAAAGTGACTGAAAAATCAAGAGTAACATTTTATGACATATAATGTAAAAATTTATGAAACTCAAGTTTCACAAGGTTTGCCAGAAGTAAAGTGTTCCTGGAGCACAGCATGCTTATTTGTTTATATATTGTCTATAGCTGCTTTCTCGCTGCAACAGCAAAGTTGAGGAGTTGTGACAGGGGCTGTGTAGAGCACCCTTGTCACCTAGCACTGCCGCTCTGTGCACTGCAAATCAGTGATGAAGTTCTCACTCGACAGTGCTCACTGCCATGTGTATTGCTTTACAGTGACACTTTATTTATCAGTGCATATCCTTGACGTCAAAACAAGGAGAGAGGAGAAAAGCGGGCTGTGAGTGGTGTGCTTCAAAGGCCCAGTGGAGTGTAGGTTACTTTATTACTGGTGAGGTGGCAAAGCATCTTATTGACTACATGCCGACAAGATAACTGCCCTAGAAGAATATACATCTCCATCAGCAGATTAAGCACTCATTACAATATGCCCAACTCACAGGAATGTGGCAGGAAAAAATGGGAAAACTTAAAACCAAGTATCTCATAACAGCAGTTTCTTCCCCAAAATCAAAACTGAAAATGAGGTGCAGACAGTGTAAGTTTCCAAGTGGCTTGTGTTAGCCAAGCCAGAAAAGCTGTTTGACGGTGAGTTAATGAAAACATGTTTTATTGCAGCAGCTGAAGAAATGTGTTCAGAGAGAACAAAATCGTTCAAACTATTAGTCTTGAGGAGAGAACTGTTGCTAAAGGAGTTGAGGACTTTGGGCTCAATGTCAGTAGCTAATTAACAAGGCAAATGGCTTTGGGCTGGTTTTCCTTGGCTCCTGAGTTGACAAATAGTACCAGTGCCACTCAGTTGCTGTTTTCCTGAGGGGTCAGTACAGAGTTTGAAGTGACAGAAAAGTTAGCCTCTTTGAATAGTCTGTATAGAACATAAGATTTTCAAAAAAAAATCAAGAGAATATGAATTCAGTACAGTTTGAAGTGGAATCTGCTAAGGTGGTTTAGGATCGATGATGATAACGACATTGGGTTGGCTAAAAAGTTCGTTCGGGTCTTGATGTTATGGAAAACCAGAACAACGTTTTTGGCCAACCCAGTACATGTAAAGCAGAGAAAGCCTTAGTTGGATAAATCTACAAAGCTCGTGGAGATGTAAGGTATGTAAAGCCTTTCGCTGTTTTCATCACCAGGACTTTGCAGATACTTGAATTTGTCTTGTGCTATTGAACAAGTGATGCTAGTAAACTTCATTTGTTCTCTTAGGTTCATGTTGGTCAACTATGAATTTTTGTCAAACAGAACCTGTATATCCTCATTTGCCTTACTGCACAAACAGTTCGATGGCCTGATAGTGGTACAAGTGTGTGTGTGTTCTTCGCAAAAATCTTTAAGCCCAGGCTGAGGTGAAAATTCTTAAAAGGAAGAATTGCCTTTAGCCACCATCATTGAACCTTGAATGGCTTTGGACGCTAAGCTTTCACTGAAGAGTTGATGGTGAATTCAACATAAAACTACAAGGCAAAGCAACACTTACAGGTGAAACTTAATGTTGAGGTTGTCATTTAGTCAAACAATACTGGTTGTCGTCTCACTAGTAATGTCAAGCTGCTTTATGTATTTCCTGTGCTGTCAGAAATGAAGAGATCTCTGTTCCCAAACAAGGTTGTAGCAAATACATTTTCTTAAACTAAGTACCAGTACTGCTTTTCAGACCTCAATGCAAGGACAAAGGAAGTTTCCATATTTCAAAATCCATTTAACTGTGAAAATCAGGAACTTCCACCTAATTTCAATTGGAAGTGAAGAATCTGCAATCTAATGACATACTAAAAGGAAAATATCAAGAGAAGCATTTAACCGAATTTCTTAAATGCCACCCAAATGATGAATACACTTAACTAAAACCCTCTGCTCATGGATATAAGTATTTGGTATTGCCTGTAAGCGTGAAAAGACATTTCAGAGATGAAATATGTAGAATTGCATTACAGATGAGCATTGACAGATTAACATTCACAGTTGATTTTGATAAGGGGCACTGACTTTGAACCCCAGTTAAGCAAATTGTCATCCCCCAAATAGGATATTCTTCACATTAGGAGGTTTATATTACAAATAATTGTCCTATATTTTTCAAGTTTTGTCAAATTTGTGGGAGGTTTTCTTTTGTTGTTTAAGTATAATATCCTTTATTACTTCTTGGCCCATAGGCTCAAATATTTACTCTATGGCCTTTATTCGAAAATGTTTGCTAACCTGTGATTTATATCAGTGTTCACTTTTTCTAACTGTCCATATACAGGGAATGAATGGTTTTCTGTTCTGAGAAAGATCTATTTCAGAAACCAATGTGAAGGAAATTCTGAGGCTGAGGTCGTTTTGCTCTAGAAGTTATGCTAACTTCAATTTTACTCTTGCCTTTGAACTGTGTTCAGGGCAGAGCACAGAACAGGATGGTTCAAGATGGATCCTTCTCCCTGTTTACTTGTGAGGTATCCCTGCTGCCCTGGGAGGATGGCCCCACTCAAGGCCTGGTTTCTGACCGTTTGAACTGAGGAGGGGAAGGAGGCTGCGGGCTCTGTGCACCGATTCCCTCCTGCCAGTCCACCGAGGGCGCTTCCTCCTCCTCCTGTTGATGGAAACACCCCTCTAATCCCGCAGCTCCCAACCTCCATGGGTCAGCACCCATGCCTGCCATTCGCTCTGGACAGTCCCTTTTGGGCTGGAGGATGGTGTCACCTCCTAGAAAGTGGCAACTGCTTGCCCCAGAGTTCCTGCTGTTTCCTTAGGCTTCCCTGGGGAGAAGAGGGAAGAGGAAGCAGGTAACTGTGATTCTGCTGCCCTTGAAACCCAGGGAGAGGGAGGGAGCGTGTGTGTGAGAGCGCGCACGTGCACAAGCACGCGTATGCACACGTGCAATAGTCTGGAAGTCCTGGATCAGGATTGGTTATTCTCAAGTGTCATAGCTTTAGGTGCCCACAGCACAGACGTCAGCTTATAGACCAGTCTTCTCTTAAAAGTTGGAGAAGAATGAATACAGTGTACTTGCACCATTTGCCTCTTAGTTCCCTCTTTCTTGTCCACAGATTTTTACTGTCGTTACTGTTTTGTGCAGTCTTAATTGCTCTGGGTTCCTGGTGGGGAATAGGTCGGCACAGTGCTGGAGACATACTCAGAATCTGAGCCACTACCCTCCAAAATGCCGGAAACAGCTTGCCACCCAAAGGAAGGTCATGGAAAACTTGGTCTATTGATCATGTTGAAAGGTGAGCACAGCGTGTGGGAAAATGAGTCATTGATGGGACTTCACCTTTGCTCTCATTTTAAACTTCTTATGGTGAAAGCATAACCCAGTTCTGACAAAGATTTTCAGCCGGGGCTGGACCTGCCTTTGACTCAGTGATGTGTCATATTCTCTCTGCCGGAAACTTGCATTCTTAACACCAGTCATCATGGTCCTGGCAAGAAAACTTTTGGAGAAGTGTTGGTATTTGGTAGATTTATTTTTTTTTCCAGCTGCCCACAAAATATAAACTCAGAAATATCTTTTTTTTTTCTCCTCTCTTTGAAAAGTTGGTTGGAATAGTTTGTCATTTCTCTGTCTGGCTTTGGTTATTGCCCTGACAAGGATCGTTTGCTTAGGGCCACGGCAAGGTGACTATGGCCCGAAGTGAAGGCTAAAATAAACTGGGGCGGCGTGCCTGTCTGGGAAGATGGAACCTCTTAGCTTGTTTTAGGCGGTGGGTGGCTAGCTGTGGCTGGTGGCCACAGATGCTCACTTCCAGTGTGGCTGGGATTTGCTTAAAGAGGCCCTTTAATTGATGCCTGCCCAGTTCCCCACCTAAGTGGATACCTCTTCACCGTTGAGTAGTTTTGTGCCAAGAGAATGCCTAGACTTGCTAGCCTGCATTGGGAACTTCCCCAGAGCCTGAGGACCACACCTAATTTACAAGAAGCAGAGCCTCTGTTCCAGTCTTCGGTTTATTCTTACAGCTCATGGAAGAAACATGTTCCAACTGGCTCCTTCACTCCTAATTTATAGATTTCTTGCAAGCAGATCCTTGAAGGCAGGGCTGTACCTTCCTCCTGTGTCTCCCTTGTGGTGTTAGCTCACAGCAGGCCCCAGTAGCAAAGGCAGTGTGGTTTGGGGGAATTACACCTGTATAGTGGTCGGGGAACCAGATCAGAACTCTGGGCTGGCCAGTAGCTCTAAGATCTTGACACAGACAGTTCGTTTCTCTGGGTTTCCCCTCATTATCTAATTACTAGGTTGAATGAGAGATGCTATAAAAGCAATGGTTCACATCCTTGCTATGCATCAGAAACACCTGTGGACTCTTATGTAAATATACCTGATTGGACTGTACTTCCACGGTGGGTCCCACAGGTCTGGGTAGAGCCCGAGGAGTGAATATTTTGCCAAAATTCCTTACGGCCAAAGTTGAGGACCTCTGCCTGTAGTCCCACCTGCCTGTTAGGAATTACTTTAAGAACTAGCTAGATAACAGGAGCAAAGACTGAGTGGTTAATACACCTTATTTTAGGTATCCTTAACATATCTTAAGTAGGACTTTGTGTGCAGGTTTTAAAAATACTGAAAAGGGAGAAATAAATTTTTTTTTTTTTTTGCCTTAATAGAAACATCTGAATTGTTCTGTGCTCTGGCAGGTGGAGCATCACATTGAGTGAAATTTTCGGAAAGACTCTGGGGGCAGAGGACAGGATGGGACAGAAGCTTAGAGATAATAGCGAAAGAGGCGGCAGAGGGGTGCCTGAGCACAGGGTTGGGATTTCGGGTTTTTACGAAGGTTGAAGGTGGTTTCTTATATGTTTGATCCTTTTGATTCGCAAACCACTATTGAGTTGAACACTGAGGAGTGTTCCTAGGCTATCTAATAAAATTCTGTCGAATACACTGTTATATCCTATTGTGGACTGGGATCTGTGCTAGATGCTAGAGGTTCTCAGGTGAGAGACTCAAAAGAGGGAGAGAGGCATATAAAAAGATAACTAGAGTACAATCTGCTAAGCACAGTGATAGGTGAGCAGAGGAATAATTTACTCTTGGGAGGTTATCAGGAAAGGCTTTAGAGAAGAAGTAAAGCCTGAGTAGTTTTGAAGGCTGGGTAGGAGTTCACTCAGCAGCCTGGGGCAGGTGAGTGTGTGAGCTAAGAGGAAACAGGGTGCAGGGGTGCACAGGACCAGAAGCGTGACAGAGCAGGCTGAGTTGGGAGGACTACGAACGTTACTTGATCGTGAAGTTGGTGGGAATGTTAGAAGACCAGACTCATCATCAAAGGCTTTGGGTTCCAGACTCGGAGACAGGAGTTTCATGTCTCAGACCTTTGAAATATTGTTAGCAGGAGAGGGATGTAGTCTTTGCTGTTGAGAGAGGTCACAGTGACTAAGACTATTATTGTGAGAGATTGGGGTGCAGAGGGAGATGCCTGGGAAGGAGGTATTGTGGTCCTGAATTAAATTGGTAAAGCTTGGTAATTGGATATAGGAGGTAAGGGAGAGGGACGATCCAGGCTGATTCTTAGGTTTCTGGCTGGGGTGCTAAGGGGAAGGCTTGGCCATCATTTGACGTATGGATTACGAGGGACAGAAAGCAGTTGAGTGGAGGAGGTATCAGTTGCGGAGGTTGAAGAGATGTGTGGACCTTCAGGCAGAAATATATAGTAGGGCATTTGAAAGGGGTCAGTGCTCAAAATAGAGATTCAGGAGTGATCATTGTGAAGTTAATACCACAGAAAAGAATAAAATTGCCCTACCTATATAGAGAGTAGGGGAAAAAGAAATGCCTCAATCTGCATTAGTTATCTATTGTTAGATAACAAAATTATCCCAAATGATGCCGTCATTATTTAGTGATTTAAAACAATAAACATGTTATCTCCATTTTTGTAGGTCAGGTTTCCAGGTGCAGCTTAACTGGGTACCTCTGTTTCAAAACCTTGTAAGGCTGTAGTCAAACTGTTGGTCGAAGCCATGGTCTTGTCTGAAGGATTGACGGGGCAGGATCCACTTCCAAGGTCACTCGGGGTTTTGGATAGGTCTTGGTTCCTTGCTGGCTGTTGGCTTAAGGCCTCCTTCCTGTTTCATGACTGGGCCTCTCCTTACTGGTAACTCTCCTTACTCACAACTTGGTAACTAGCTGACTTCCTTCAGAGTGAGCAAGATAGAAGCCAAATTAGTATCAGAAGTGACATCCTATCACTTTGGCTGTATTGACTTGAAATGATTCACTGTCTGCCCCCTCTCAAGGGGAGGGGATTACACAAGAGCCTGAATACCAGGAGGTGGGGGTCATTGGGGGCCATCTTTGAGGCTGCCTAGCACAGCATCCGAGAGATGAGCTGACTAGTGGGTTTTGGAGCAGGGCCAATAACAGTGGTAAAGGCAAGAGAAGAAGAAGAGTGTGGTCCCACAAGCTAATGGAAAGGAGGAAAGAATTCAAGCATAGGCTAGGTTATGATATAACTCAACTCATCTGAGGGACTTAAAAATAACAGATTTATTTCTGGTTCATGCAAATACCCATCATAGGTTGCTTTGGGCTCTGTGTTACTTAATCACCCCTGGGCCATGTCTATTGAGGTAATTAGGGAACTAAGCTGACAGAACTTGGGTAATTTTCACTATCTGACACATTGCTTGTTGCCATGGCAGAGGGGAAAAGTTAGGCAGACCCAGGCATTAGCTTTCAAAATTTCAGCCCGTGTTCTTTCCTTTCACATTTCATTGGCATAAGTGATATCATAGGGCCTGCCTCACCTCAAAGGGAGTGAGGACATGTACTCTTATTATGTGTCCAAAGATTGGTGATTCAGAGACATTTAGTGATCAGCACTAGTGTCAACACAGAGGGGGCAACATGACGACTAAAAATGGTGTTGGAATTGGCAATGATGTGCCTTGTTGGTACTGGCCAGGGGAGTGGTTGTGGAGAGATGAGGTATTCTCTGATTGCAGTGGGTTGAGGAGAGAATGGCAGATGGGAAAGTGCACAGAGGTAGGAGGAAGAAATTAGAGAAATAGTTTCACCAGGCAGAAAAGCTGTAATCACTAGTCTTTCCTCATTCTTGATTTAATCATTGACTGGTGTCATGGTGGTTTTTCTGTGTATCAGGTACATCTCAACAGATTATTCCTTAACCGTGAAGTACTGCTGTGCGCTTATGCTTCGATAATCTCAGAAATAACCAGTGGGAGTCGAATCAATTTTGTGTTCCTTTTCAGTATTGCGTTCAAACAGGAAATCACTCCCTTTTTCTAAGTTTTCCTGTTGTGCCAAAGTCAGGGTATTAGGAGAATTGCCAAGCTTTTTGAGGAAGTGGACTTTACATTTCTTTTTTCTTTATGTCGCCTTTTTAATTTAGTGTTTTTGGAAGTTTTGAAATAATTAAATCTGATTCAGTCTCCAAATTTGCTCCAAAACATCAGTTGTCCGTTTTTGCTGAGTTCAATGTTGTGAGCCAAGATATGTGAAAGTACTTGGTAAGTTGTACAGTAATAGATAAGTTGTTGCCACTTTTTCCATTATTTCTTGGTGGTCAAGAAGTAATGGAGTGCACCTTTTATTCCTATAGTGAGCTAATGGTCTGAAGTCAAGATGCAGGTGATCTGAAACTGGCAGCTGAGGCATCAATTATGCTTGACTTCACAGGACTTCAAAAAGTAGATTTAACATACAATATGCTGTCCTGAACTAAATATTTAAATAAGTTGGTACTTCATTAACATATAAGAATTGATCAAGAGTAATCGTGGCTGCAAATCAGGTCTGATGTGCCCAAGGGCAAAAAATGATTTTATTTTTTAGCTACCATTTTCTTCTCATTAGTCTCCCATTTCTTTCAGGCAGTAGAATTTCAAGTAACGGGTAAGGGCTGGAGAGAGCTGACTTCTGAAATAAAAGTAAATATTAGGTATATATTTTGATTTCTTACTAATTAACTTGCCTTGTGATCTTTCAACTTTAAAATTTGAAGTGCAGTGAAGTTATTAGTATAACTTTAAATTATCCTGAGGTAGCTGCAAAAAACATTTGGTCCCATCAAAAAATTGACATTATTCAGCTATGAATATTATACTGGAATTACGTTTATGAAAAATTCCTTCCCACCTTCTGGGCAAGACGCAAGAATGATGGACTGTAAAATTGTACCATTAAAATGGTCTGATGTGTGTTTGAACCCACATCTGACTTTGAAGTTATCCAGCTGCCTGTTACCAATTTACTGATTTTACTAGGTGTTGTGTTTTATTCAATGGGGCTTATTAAACTTAATACTCTAAGCAAGTGATATAAGCCATACTTCTTAGAATAGGATGGTATTCTGATAAAAAGTCATTTCCAGGTGCTTTCAAGTGATTTGCTTTAGGAAGCAAATCCTTCTAAAGGTCGTTTTTTCTAATATACACGTGCTCATTTTGCTGGACATTGGGCCATCTTTTTTCAGGTTATTATATATGTTCAGCGATTGAATTTTTAGTGAGCAGAATTAGGCAACTAAATGTTTTCTGATTTCTTGGTAACATATTAAACCTCTGAGTTGTTGCAATGATTACTGGTACTCTAAGCCAGTACACTCACAGTAAAAAAAAAAAAAAAAGGCGTATCAAGCCTACGGTGGAGGTTGTGTATATTTTGACTATGGGTAGCTGGGAGAGATTTGTTTGTCTCTGCTCTGCCAGTGGAGATGAACTGGTAGCGATAGGGAGGTGCATGGCTCCCTGTTACACAGGGAGGGCAAGCTGTCGGTCTTGAAAGAGGGCAGAATCAGCCATGACTAGTTTAAGAAGATCACTTGGCTTAAGCGGATGTCCCATGTAAGAATCCCAAACCAATAGCCAGGCCACAATTCTTCTTCCCACTTGGAATGGTTCTGCATTGCTGTGAAAGTTCTTGTTTTAGAGCTTACCTTTGCTTGTATCCCAAAGAATTATGAAGGGTGATTCAGAGTTTCTTCCACTTGCTTATCTGGTTTTAGGAAGGCATGGTTATTCCTGAGTTTTACTCTCAGAGATGTTTAAAAACTGTTGAAACTGTAATATAGGTAATACCGATAAATTGTGTAATAAATTGTGTAATACTGATTTTTGGTGGATGTGGGCAGTGAGGTACCAGTTCACTGCTAAGGGGAACCCAGAAGGAGGTGAAGCTGATGAATTCATTGTTGGATGTTTTGCAGCTGAGTTTGCCTGCAGGAGGATGTTCATTTGGGTGTAGATGCCCAGTATGCAGTTAGTTGCAAATTAGTGGAACTGGGAAGGTCCCATCTAGATGTATACATTTTGGAGACATTTATGTGTAACTGGATACTTGAGATGATTGAGTCTGTTCATTCATCATGAAATGTGATAACCCCTGTCATAACATCATGAACTTGGAATTGGTCACATAACTGATGTTAAGTGGTGGGAACACAACCAACATTTTCTCTCAAGGAAGTGGAAAGGCTGCATTTTTGACCTCTGCAGGGCAGTCAACAGAGTTTTAATGAAGCAGTCATACACTTACACAGGCCTGCAGACCTGAATTTTGAAGCAATTAGTTGCCTAAAATTAACCAAGCTGTTAGAGAGAAAGATGAATACTAGTGATGTGACCAGGAGCACTGTTGTTAAGGTCAAGCTCACTTTGAGTACATGTATCTTTACTGTGGGATGCATAATTGTGGAAATAACTATTTGAAGAAAAATTGGGGGAGCAATAAATCTTTAGATAATTATTTTTAGTTCAAAGGAAAACAAAATGTTTATAATCTAATCAGATTTTATAGTCACAGTTTAATCAAAGGTGAGTGAGTTAATTTTAATGAAAATCTTTAGTACTTATTTTTAAAAGTCGAAATTTGCAAGTAGTTAATCATCACTAAACTGGACTTATGTATAGTCAGTTCAGTAAGGTGGTGTTTTTACCCTCCTGTGGTCTTGAGATAGGATAATTACGTTTTCATTTTACCTGTTAATTTTGTCTTCTCCTATATTCTGACTGTTTTAACACTATTTATTCAACGTTAATTGAGCAGTTAATTTGTGTCAGGTGCAGGAGATACAAAGATAAATAAGTGAGACTGTCCTCAGGGCTGAAACATTCTAGTGGAGGAAACAGTAAACCAGAATCACAGGACATGGGAATGGAAATTATCATAGTCAATGAAATGGGAGTACAGATGAAGGATAAAGGAAGCTTTTTGGATGTTTCCAGTTATTGCGCTAAAATGACACAACCAACAGGTGGGAATGTGGTAATTCTTTTAATTAAACTGATTATATATCTTGGCAAGTCAGGCAATTTGGAGAATTAATGTAGAACAAATATTAGGAAATACTGTGTTAATAGGATGTATGAGAGATTAGTAGTCATTATCCAGAAGCATTTCCACTTTTTCTGGGTGATAAGATGTGAACCTTTAGAGTGAAACTTGTGATAGATATATGTACTATAACATACTTCTGTTACTGACTTAAAAAGGATCCATATCGTGAAGTGACCAGTTGCAGTCTGCACGCTCAGTTGTATAGTCCGGCTCCCTCTGAAAGGCAACCAGGCTATCCTAGACTGATGGCGCCACCTAGGGTGTGTCATATGGACTGCATCATCTACAACTTTACCCTGTCACCTTTTCTTGCTTCTTAGGAACCTTGTTTCTGTAATTTTTTTTTTTTTATTTTGTGGATGAAATTTATTTATTATTTATTTTTACAGAAGAGACTTTATTTAGAATGAGAACAAATTACAACAAATTATAAATTTTAAAAAGATGACAAACGCTATAAACTCACAAAACCCAGAAAAATAACACTACAATCAATTTTAGAACATGTCATCACCCTGAAAAAGCTCTCATGCCCATTAGCAGTTATTCCCCTTTTTACCTCCCCTTCCTGACAGCCCTAGGCAACCACTAATGTACTTTTTCTCTATAGATCTGCCTATTCTGGACATTTTAAGTAAATGGACTCATTCACCTTGTGATTCTTTGTAACTGACTTCTTTCACTTAGCTTTCATTCTTAATGCTTTAAAGAATCAGCCATGTTGTACCATGTATCAGTACTTCGTTCTTTTTTTATTGCCAAATAATATTCCATTGTATGGCTGTGCCACATTTTAGTTGATGGGTATTTGGGTTGTTTCCACTCTTTGACCATTTATGAATAATGCTTGTATGAACATTTGTGTACATGTTTTTGTGTGAACATATATTTTCATTTCTGTTAGGTATAGACTGAGGAGTGGAATTGCTGGGTCATATGGTAACTCTGTGTTTAACCTTTTGAGGAACTGCCAGATTGTTTTCCAGAGTGGCTGCATTATTTTACATTCCCACCAGCAGTGTGTGAGGTTTCCATTTTCTCCACATCCTTGCCAACACTTGTTATCATTTGCCTTTTTGATTGCAACCCTCCTTGTGGGTGTGAAATAGTATCTCAGTGTTGTTTTGCTTTGCATTTCCTTGACGGATAATGTTGATCATCTTTTCGCATGCTTATTGGCCATTTGTATATCTTCTTTGGAAAAATGCCTGTAAAGATCCTTTGCCTTTTTTTTTTTTTTTTGGCTGTGCCATGCAGCATGTAATTCTTTTTTATTTTTTTATCACTTTAAAAATATTTTTAAAAATTTATTTTATTTTGGCTGTGTTGGGCCTTCGTTGCTGCGTGTGGACTTTCTCTAGTTGCGGTGAGTGGGGGCCACTCTTCGTTGCGGTGCGCGGGCTTCTAATTGCGGTGGCTTCTCTTGTTGCAGAGCATGGGCTCTAGGCGCGTGGGCTTCAGTAGTTGTGGCACGCGGGCTCAGTAGTTGTGGCTCACGGGCTCTAGAGCACAGGCTCAGTAGTTGTGGTGCATGGGCTTAGTTGCTCTGCGACGTATGATATTCCCGGACCAGGGCTTGAACCCATGTCTCCTGCATTGGCAGGCGGATTCTTAACCACTGCGCCACCAGGGAAGCCCCTGTAAGCTACTTCCCCGATAGATTGCCTTTTAAAAAATGTTCTTCTTAATCCATGTAGTACAGTTCTTTTTGACCTGATACCCTTTCTTTCTGTGTTGCAAATGTAGGCCCAAAAGAGCCCTAATTGTCACTAGTGATAATGAAAATAACACAAATGATATTGCTATGTTAAGGCAGATCACATTTTGAAGTAGAATCAATGTCCTCGTTTGTTTAAGCCCTTGAAAAATTCCAGAAGTTCTATTTAAAATCTCTATGTCTTCATCTGTTTGTCCATCATCTACTTAAATCTAAGCTCTTTTTATATCTGGGTTCAAAACACACTCAAATGCATTTCTATTTTTAATATAAAATCTTTTAAAAATATATATTTACATCGTATTTTGTCTTATTTATAAAACGTACTTTCTATGAAAGTGTTTCAAATAACTGACATAGAAATTAATCTTTGAAAGCAGCTTTATTTATCCATTTCTTTGTGTCTCTCTGTCTCTGTGTGTGTCTCTCTGTCTCTGTGTATCTGGACTCCACTTGGGAGGCAACGAACAGGAAGCCCGGAGTGACACAGGATCAGAGTTGTGCTTTGGGAAGACGCACCTGACAGCAGTGGGAGGGTCTAGGAGCAGGGCTCTTGTTGTGGTCCCTGCAGGCATGCGCAGTAGTTAGTTCCTGTGCCTCAGTGAGTTTCCCTAACAATGCATAGCTGCTGCCTTGCAGGCCTCACTCAAGGGTTTAGTTCCTGGAACTCTCAAAAAGAAGTTGTATTAACTCTTATCTGGCTGTGCCCTTAAGGCAGGGCTGTTGCAATTGCAGAATGTCACTATTTGAATGGAAAACTTCAGAGGTCAAGAAACAGTCACTGAAAAAGGAAGTTCCAGAAGGTCATTTAGAAGGAAATGTTCTTTTTCTGTTGTGACCTCCTGATGCACTGTGAAATGGAGAAAGCTTAAATTCCTAGTGGTTTTTTGACCTGAAAGGCCATTTGACGCTCTAACAGAGGAAGTTCCTCTAAGAGGATCAGGGGCTCCCCGATGGCTAATAGTTCGTTAACTTGAGGAGGCCTAGTTGAGTGTTAATTAAATTTGCAGTACAGGTGGAGGAATCTGAGGTCGAGAAATGCTTTTTCCTTTCAAAGGGTGAGCTGTGGATCTCCAAGGCATCCTTTGTGACTCTTCAGAAAATAGCAGACAAAGAAGGCTTTTATAGGATTAAAAAACACGGAAAACATCTCAGCGAAACTTGATGATCCCATATTTGCGGCATATACGTGTATCAGATTTGTGTGTGTGTGTGTGTGTGTGCCCAGATAGGTATTTATGCTTTAAAATTTGAAGTCTGGTTCAATTACCTACATCATTCAGGTAGACATATTCAGGGCAAGACCAGGAGGAGAGAGGCTTTCAGGTTGTGAAGGGAACTATGAAGCAGGCAAGCCTCTGGGGGCTGGGAAGATGCTGTCAGAGAGGGTGTCTCCAGGCTTCTGTCTGTATCCACATTGTTTCTGTAGCAGTTTGTGCAGGACTGCTGGTAGATCCTGGGCAGTAATAACAACCTGCATTTAGGGAACTCTCTTGGATATCCTGTAGGCAAGCAGGTAACTCAAACTATTCTGAAGGATATAATATGAAAAGTAAGGGTCACCTTCTCGCCGTATCCCACTCTCTAGAAGCCACCCATTTCCTGTTTCTTCCTGCTTTAAAAAAAATTCTTTGCACAAATAGGCACACGTTTTAAAAAACATGAATATCCTTTTTCCCATTTAAATTGTACCACTTGACACATTGTTCTACAAACACCTTTGCCAACACCATCCTCAGGTGCCGCCTTCAGCAGATCAGTCCTGCCCAGCCCCTCCAGCAGCTGGGAGTATTCCATCACATTCCACAATTTGACCAGGTCTCTGTGATAAACACCTCAGCTGTCCCTGGTTTCCAGCCTTCAGTGGGTTGAAGGGTGACCTCCAAAAGATAAGTCCATGTTCTAATCTCTGGAACCAGGGAAGGTGACCTCATTTGGAAAAAGTCTTTGCAGATGTAATTTGTCTAAGGATTTTAAGATGAGATCATCCTCGATTAACCAAGTGGGCCCTAAATCCAATCGCAGGTGTCCTTACAAGACAGAAGAGGAAAAGACAGGGAGAGGAAGACAAGGCCACCTAAAGACAGAGGCAGAATTGGGAAGGATATGAAGTCAAAGGCCAAGGAGTACCTGGAGCCCCCAGAAGCTGGAAGAGTCAGGGAAGGATTCCCCCTTAGAGTCTTTGGTGGGTGTGCAGCCCTGCCAACATGTTTTTTTTTTTTTTTTTTTTGACGTGTGGTGTTTGTAACAGTGAGAATAAATTTCTGTTTTAAGTCCCTTAGTTTGTGGTAATTTTATGGCAGTCCTTGGAAACTAACACATTGCCCAAACACTAATGAAAACCTCTCTCCCTGTTCTGAAAGATACTGAACACCCTCTCCAGGCACATCCATGCATACCCGCTAGAGCTCCTCTGTAGGGCAGGTTTCCAGAAGTGGAATTCTCGTTCTGAATCCTGATAATATTTTTTCCCCTCAAATGTGTCATGTGCATCCTTGTCTTAGGAATCATGTGAAAAGCACCTATGTTGAGCACTCATTGTGTGTTAAGCGTGTGTTTACACTATCTTATAGCAACTCTTTCTCATTCTTATGCTCCCTCATTTTAAAGATGGAAAACTGTGGATTAGAGAACTGAAGTCTCTTGTATAAGATCATAAGTAAGTAGGAGGCAGGACGAGAATTCAAACTATCCTCTAACTAGGTTGAATAACCACATTTTAAATTTCAGGGTGCCATGTTGTGTGGACATGGCCTGGCTGCTAGGTGTGGTCGGTCTTGGGTGGTGACTGGCTCAGCTATAACTGCAGAAGGAAGGCTGGCCTGGCAAGCAGGATGTGGGATCCACAGGGCATGGTGAGGCGGGGAGACAGCACCACGCATGGCCCATCTTGGAGTAGTGGAGTGCGAGCAGGTGAACTGAAAATCCAGGAGTTAGAACACAAGTAATAACTAATTGTTAGCCTTTTTTAATACGACAGGCATGGTTCTAAATGTTTAACACGTATTAGCCCATTGTGAAGCAAGTACTATATTAGCACAGAAAGGGACCATCCATAAGTTGCGGGGTATGACTACTTGGACTTAGGTACAGAGAAGTTCTTGAGTGAGGGGAGGGCAAGAAGCACAGAGGTCTATTGAGGAGGAACTTAGGTAACAGGTAGATTACCAAGAAAGAGATATCAGCTCGGGCTATCTGATGGGTATGCAGTTGATGGAAATTGCAAGGTGGTGGAACTGGGGTTCATAGCCAGTGGTGAACCCCAGTATGCAACAGGAATGACTTACACCAAGTCCAGAAGTCGGTTGGGACCCCTGGCAAGAGTATAGCGGCTGCAGGCTGATGGGAAAAAGAGCTTGGCGTTGAAACCCCCAGGGTTATGACCTGATGGTAATGGTGACATACAATAGGCCCGGAAGCTTTTTGAGTAAGCCCGTGATTTCAGTATGGTTTCTTATTTATCTTTTTATTATGACTAGGAAACATGAGGGTTCAGCCACGCAACTTCTGGGTAGTACAACATAGGATTTCTCTAAGCCTAATGATGTAATCATTTGCTTAATTTTTATTTTCAGTAAAATTATCTTTACAGCGTTTACTAGTATCTATTAATTCATTAGAAACATTGAGAACAGTTTCTGTTGATTGAGCAGCCAGAATCGTTTGTGCGTTCTTGACTTGTTCGGCCCTGTTCCATCTTTTATTAACTTCTGGCAAAGAAAAATAGAGTAACGCTTCGGTTGTTTGTTTGTTTTTTCTTTTTTTTGGTAGGAGAATATCCCCATCTTGTGGATATTTGTGTGGTGTTTTAGCTTCTACAGGTGCAAACAGAAACTGGCTAGGGAGTTCCCTGGTGGTCTAGTGGTTAGGATTTGGGGCTTTCACTGCGATGAACCGGGTTCAGTCCCTGGTAGGGAAACTAAGATCCCGCAAGCTGTGCGGTACAGCCAAAAAACCTCGCAAAAAAAAAATAAAACAAAAAAAAATTAACTGGTTTGTACACTTTCTCATAGACATACTTCTTTTTTTTTTTTTCCCCGGTACGCGGGCCTCTCACTGTTGCGGCCTCTCCCGTTGCGGAGCACAGGCTCCGGACGCAGAGGCTCAGCGGCCATGGCTCACGGGCCCAGCCGCTCCGCGGCACGTGGGATCTTCCCGGACCGTGGCACGAACCCGTGTCCCCTGCATCGGCAGGCGGACTCTAAACGACTGCGCCACCAGGGAAGCCCCTTCTTCTTCTTCTTTTTTTAATATCTTTATTGGAGTATAATTGCTTTACAATGGCGTGTTTCTGCTTTATAACAAAGTGAATCAGCTATACATATACATATATCCCCATATCTCCTCCCTCTTGCGTCTCCCTCCCACCCTCCCTATCCCACCCCTCTAGGTGGTCACAAAGCACCGAGCTGATCTCCCTGTGCTATGCGGCTGCTTCCCACCAGCTATCTGTTTTACATTTGGTAGTGTATATATGTCCATGCCACTCTCTCACCTTGTCCCAGCTTACCCTTCCCCCTCCCCGTGTCCTCAAGTCCATTCTCCACATGTGTGTCTTTATTCCTGTCCTGCCCCTACGTTCTTCGGAACCAATTTTTGTTTTTAGATTCCATATGTATGTGTTAGCATATGGTATTTGTTTTTCTCTTCTGAATTACTTCACTCTGTATGACAGACTCTAGGTGCATCCACCTCACTACAAATAACTCAGTTTCATTTCTTTTTATGGCTGAGTAATATTCCATTGTATATATGTGCCATATCTTCTCTATCCATTCATCTGTTGATGGACATTTAGGTTGCTTCCATGTCCTGACTATTGTAAATAGAGCTGCAGCTTCTTTGGAGAAATGTCTATTTAGGTCTTCTGCCCATTTTTCTATTGGGTTGTTTGTTTTTTTGATATTGCGCTGCATGAGCTGCTTGTAAATTTTGGAGATTAATCCTTTGTCCATTGATGTGTTTGAAAATATTTTCTCCCATTGTCTTTTCATCTTGTTTATGGTTTCCTTTGCTGTGCAAAAGCTTTTAAGTTTCATTAGGTCCCATTTGTTTATTTTTGTTTTTATTTCCATTTCTCTAGGAGGTAGGTCAAAAGGATCTTGTGATTATGTCATAGTGTTCTGCCTATGTTTTCCTCTAAGAGTTCTATAGTGTTGTCTTTACATTTAGGTCTTTCATCCACTGTGAGTTTACTTTTGTGTATGTGGTGTTAGGGAGTGTTCTAATTTCATTCTTTAACATGTAGCTGTCCAGTTTTCCCAGCACCACTTATTGAAGAGGCTGTCTTTTCTCCATTTTATATTCTTGCCTCCTTTATCAAAGATAAGGTGACCCATATGTGTGTGGGTTTATCTCTGGGCTTTCTATCCTGTTCCATTGATCTGTATTTTTGTGCCAGTACCATACTGTCTTGATTACTGTAGCTTTGTAGTATAGTCTGAAGTCAGGAAGCCTGATTGCTCCAGCTCCATTTTTCTTTCAGAACATTGCTTTGGCTATTCAGGGTCTTCTGTGTTTCCATACAAATTGTGCAATTTTTTGTTCTAGTTCTGTGAAAAATGCCACTGATAGTTTGATAGAGATTGGATTGAATCTGTAGATTGTTTTGGGAAGTATAGTCATTTTCACAATGTTGATTCTTCCAATCCAAAAACATGGTATATCTCTCCATCTATTTATATCATCTTTAATTTCTTCCATCAGTGTCTTACAGTTTTCTGCATACAGATCTTTTGTCTCCTTAGGTAGGTTTATTCCTAGGTATTTTATTCTTTTTGTTGCAGTGGTAAATGGGAGTGTTTCCTTAATTTCTCTTTCAGATTTTTCATCATTAGTGTATAGGAATGCAAGAGATTTCTGTGCATTAATTTTGTATCCTGTTACTTTACCAAATTCATTGATTAGCTCTAGCAGTTTTCTGGTAGCGTCTTTAGGATTCTCTATGTATAGTATGTCATCTGCAAACAGTGACAACTTTACTTCTTTTGTTTTTTTTTTTTTTTTTGCGGTATGTGGGCCTCTCACTGTTGTGGTCTCTCCCATTGCAGAGCACAGGCTCTGGAAGCACAGGCTCAGTGGCCATGGCTCACAGGCCCAGCCGCTCTGTGGCATGTGGGATCTTCCTGGACCGGGGCACGAACCCATGTCCCCTGCATCGGCAGGTGGAGTCTCAACCACTGCACCACCAGGGAAGCCCTACTTCTTATTTTCTGATTTGGATTCCTTTTATTTATTTTCTTCTCTGATTGCTGTGGCTAAAACTTCCAAAACTGTGTTGAATAATAGTGGTGAGAGTGGGCAACCTTGTCTTGTTCCTGATCTTAGAGGAAATGTTTTCAGTTTTTCACCATTGAGAACGATATTGGCTGTGGGTTTGTCATATATGGCCTTTATTATCTTGAGGTAAGTTCCCTCTATGCCTACTTTCTGGAGGGTTTTTATCATAAATGGGTGCTGAATTTTGTGAAAAGCTTTTTCTGCATCCATTGAGATGGTCATATTGTTTTTCTCCTTCAGTTTGTTAATATGGTTTATCACATTAATTGATTTATGTATATTGAAGATTCCTGGGATAAACCCCACTTGATCATGGTGTATGATCCTCTTAATGTGCTGTTGGATTCTGTTTCCTAGTATTTTGTTGATGTTTGCATCTATGTTCATCACTGATATTGGCCTGTAGTTTTCTTTTTTTGTGACATCTTTGTCTGGTTTTGGTATCGGGAGATGGTGGCCTCGTAGTTGGTATCGGGAGATGGTGGCCTCGTAGAATGAGTTTGGGAGTGTCCTTCCCTCTGCTATATTTTGGAAGAATTTGAGAAGGATAGGTGTTAGCTCTTCTCTAAATGTTTGATAGAATTTGCCTGTGAAGCCATCTGGTCCTGGGCTTTTGTTTGTTGGAAGATTTTTAATTACAGTTTCAATTTCATTACTTGTGATTGGTCTGTTTATATTTTCTATCTCTTCCTGGTTCAGTCTCGAAAGGTTGTGCTTTTCTAAGAATTTGTCCATTTCTTCCAGGTTGTCCATTTTATTGGCATATAGTTGCTTGTAGTAATTTCTCGTGATCCTTTGTATTTCTGCAGTGTCAGTTGTTACTTCTCCTTTTTCATTTCTAATTCTGTCGATTTGAGTATTCTCCCTTTTTTTCTTGATGAGTCTGGCTAATGGTTTATCCATTTTGTTTATCTTCTCAAAGAACCAGCTTTCAGTTTTATTGATCTTTGCTATCTTTTCCTTTATTTCTTTCTCATTTATTTCTGATCTGATCTTTTATTTCTTTCCTTCTGCTAACTTTGGGGTTGTTTTGTTCTTTCTCTGATGGCTTTAGGTGTATGGTTAGGTTGTTTGTTTCTTGAGGTAGGATTGTATTGCTATAAACTTCCCTGTTAGAACTGCTTTTGCTGCATCCCATAGGTTTTGGGTTGTCGTGTTTTCATTGTCATTTATTCCTAGGAATTTTTTGATTTCCTCTTTGATTTCTTCAGTGATCTCTTGGTTATTTAGTAGTGTATTGTTAATCTCCATGTGTTTGTATTTTTTACACATTTTTTCCTGTAATTGATATCTAGTCTCTTTTTTGTGGTTGGAAAAGATACTTGATATGATTTCAGTTTTCTTAAATTTACCAAGGCTTGATTTGTGACCCAAGATATGATCTATCCTGGAGAATGTTCCATGAGCACTTGAGAAGAAAGTGTATTCTTTCTTGTTGTTTTTGGATGGAATGTCCTATAAATATCAATTAAGTTCATCTTGTTTAATGTATCATTTAAAGCTTGTGTTTCCTTATTTTCATTTTGGGTGATCTGTCCATTGGTGAAAGTGGGGTGTTAAAGTCCCCTGCTATGATTGTGTTACTGTTGATTTCCCCTTTTATGGCTGTTAGCATTTGCCTTATGTATTGAGGTGCTCCTATGTTGGGTGCATATATATTTACAATTGTTATATCTTCTTCTTGGATTGATCCCTTGATCATTATGTAGTGTCCCTCTTTGTTCCTTTTAATAGTCTTTATTTTAAAGTCTATTTTGTCTGATATGAGAATTGCTAACTCTAGCTTTCTTTTGATTTCTATTTGCATGGAATACCTTTTTCCATCCCTTCACTTTCAGTCTGTATGTGTCCCTAGGTCTGAAGTGGGTCTTTTGTAGACAGCATATATGGGTCTTGTTTTTGTATCCATTCAGCCAGTCTATGTCTTTTGGTTGAAGCATTTAATCCATTTACATTTAAAGTAGTTATTGATATGTATGATCCTGTTACCATTTTCTTAATTGTTTTGGGTTTGTTACTGTAGGTCTTTTCCTTCTCTTGTCTTTCCTGCCTAGAGAAGTTCCTTTAGCATTTGTTGTAAAGCGTTTGGTGGTGCTGAATTCTGTTAGCTTTTGCTTGTCTGTAAAGGTTTTGATTTCTCCGTCGAATCTGAATGAGATCCTTGCTGGGCAGAGTAATCTTGGTTGTAGGTTTTTCCCTTTCATCACTTTAAATATGTCCTGCACCTCCCTTCTGGCTTGCAGAGTTTCTTCTGAAAGATCAGCTGGTAACCTTATGGGGATTCCCTTGTATGTTATTTTTTGCTTTTCCCTTGCTGCTTTTAATGTTTCTTCTTTGTATTTAATTTTTGATAGTTTGATTAATATGTGTCTTGGTGTGTTTCTCCTTGGATTTATCCTGTATGGGACTCTCTGTACTTCCTGGACTTGACTGAGTATTTCCTTCCCCATATTAAGGAAGTTTTAAACTATAATATCTTCAAATATTTTCTCAGTCCCTTTTTTTTCTCCTCTTCTCCTGGGATCCCTATAATTCGAATGTTGGTGCATTTAATGTTTCCCCAGAGGTCTCTGAGACTGTCGTCAATTCTTTTCATTCTTTTTTTCTTTATTCTGCTCTGCATTAGTTACTTCCACTATTTTATCTTCCAGGTCACTTATCCATTCTTCTGTCTCAGTTATTCTGCTCTTGATTCCTTCCAGAGAATTTTTCATTTCATTTATTGTGTTGTTCATCATTGTTTGTTTGATCTTTAGTTCTTCTGGGTCCTTGTTAAATGTTTCTTGTATTTTCTCCATTCTATTTCCAAGATGTTGGATCATCTTTACTATCATTACTCTGAATCCTTTTTTAGGTGGACTGCCTATTTCCTCTTCATTTGTTTGGTCTGGTGGGTTTTTACCTTGCTCCTTCATCTTCTCTGTGTTCCTCTGTCTTCTCATTTTGCTTAACTTACTGTGTTTGGGTTCTGCTTTTCGCAGGCTGAAGGTTCGTAATTCCCGTTGTTTTTGGTGTCTGCCCCCAGTGGGTAAGGTTGGTCCAGTGGGTGTGTAGGCTTCCTGGTGGAGGGGACTGGTGCCTGTGTTGTGGTGGATGAGGCTGGATCTTATCTTTCTGGTGGGCAAGACCGCATCCAGTGGTGTGTTTTGGGGTGTTTGAGAACTTATTATGATTTTAGGCAGCCTCTCTGCTAATGGGTGATGTTGTGTTCCTGTCTTGCTAGTTTTTTGGCATAGGTGTCCAGCACTGTAGCTTGCTTGTCATTGAGTGGAGCTGGGTCTTAGCGTTGAGATGGAGATCTCTGGGAGAGCTTTTGCCATTTCATATTATGTGGAGCCGGGAGGTCTCTCATGGACCAATGTCCTGAACTCGGGTCTCCCACCTCAGAGGCTCAGGCCTGACACCCGGCCAGAGCACCAAGATCCTGTCAGCCACATGGCTCAGAAGAAAAGGGAGAAAGAAAGAAAGAAAAAAAATAAAATAAAGTTATAAAAATAAGAAATAAAATAAATTATTAAAAATAAATAATTAAAAAGTAATAAAAAAAAGAAAGAGCAACCAAACCAAAAAACAAATCCACCAATGGTAACAAGTGGTAAAAACTATACTAAAAACACCCGAAAAACAAAAAAAAATGGACAGGCAGAACACTTAGACAAATGGGAAAAGCAACGCTATATAGAGAAAATCACAGAAAGAGGCATACACATACACACTGACAAAAAGAAAAAGGAAAAAAATATGTTTATTAAAGAAGAGCAACCAAATCAATAAACAAATGTACCAATGATAATAAACTCTAAATACTAAACTAAGATAAACATAAAACCAGAAATAAATTAGATGCAGAAAGCAAACCCCAAGTCTACAGTTGATCCCAAAGTCCACCGCCTCAATTTTGGGATGATTTGTTGTCTATTCAGGTATTCCAGAGACCTAGGGTACATCAAGTTGATTGTGGAGATTTAATCCGCTGTTCCTGAGGCTGCTGGGAGAGATTGCCCTTTCTCTTCTTTGTTCACACGGCTCCTGGGGCTGAGCTTTGGATTTGGCCTTGCCTCTGTGTGTAGGTCGCTGTCTGGCGTCTGTTCTTCATCCAGACAGGAGGGGGTTAAAGGAGCAGCTGATTAGGGGGCTCTGGCTCACTTGGGCCAGGGGGAGGGAGGGGTACAGAATATGGGGTGAGCCTGCAGTGACAGAGGCTGGCGTGATGTTGCAGCAACCTGAGGTGGTCCGTGTGTTCTCCTGGGGAAGTTGTCCCAGGATCACGGGACCCTGGCAGTGGTGGGCTACGTAGGCTCCCGGCACGGGAGGTGTGGACAGTGACCTGTGCTCGCACACAGGCTTCTTGGTGGCTGCAGCAGCAGCCTTGGAGTTTCATGCCTGTCTCTGGGGTTCGCACTGATAGCCAAGGCTCACGCCCTTCTCTGAAGCTCGTTTAGGTCGTGCTCTGAATCCCCTCTCCTCACGTACCCCAAAACAATGGTCTCTTGCCTCTTAGGCAGTTTCCGACTTTTTCCCTGACTCCCTCCCAGCTAGCTGTGGGGAACTAGTCCCCTTCAGGCTGTGTTCACGCATCCAACCCCAGTCCTCTCCCAGCCCCCACCCTTCCCAGGGGGTGAGCAGACAAGCCTCTCAGGTGAGTGCAGGTTGGCACCGATCCTCTGTGCGGGAACCTCTCTGCTTTGCCCTCTGCACCCCTGTTGCTGCGCTCTCCTCTGTGGCTCTGAAGCTTCCCCCCTGCCACCCCCCGTCTCCTCCAGTGAAGGGGCTTCCTAGTGTGTGGAAACTTTTCCTCCTTCACGGCTCCCTCCCACTGGTGCAGGTCCCGTCCCTATTCTTTTGTCGCTGTTTATTCTTTTTTCTTTTGCCTTACCCAGGTACGTGGGGGAGTTTCTTGCCTTTTGGGAAGTCTGAGGTCTTCTGCCAGCGTTCAGTAGGTGTTCTGTAGGAGTTGTTACACATGTAGATGTATTCCTGATGTATTTGTGGGGAGGAAGGTGATCTCCATGTCTTATTACTCCTCTGCCGTGTTGAAGGTCTAACAGTCTGAGTGGTCTTTACTTCAAAGGGAGGCGTTGATCTGATCTTTCATCTTCTCAGCTGTTGCTCACCAGCTTCCTTTAGATACTGTTTGAACTAAAAACCCCTCATTTCCTGATTTGAGTGAGCAATTGCCATGATACTTCTAATCCTCTCACTTGGAAGCTACTAGATGTACTTCTTGAAGGCTTCCTTAGTCTCCAAGTTTCCTATCACATTGGATTCTGGACATATGGAATGCTGGACAATCTCATGTGATACTGATTTATCTTTACCCTAATATTTCACTTTTAATGCTTTCAGAGGCTTCTAAAAATGATTTCATTTCCTCCTTCAGATCGTCTTAAGGAATAGGTTATACATTCTATTAAGATAACGGTATTGAGGTAACATACAGTACATCAGTATTAGACCCAAGGTTAGAAATCTCTAATTCTTTCCAACAGATCACTTACCACCCCGTACTCCACCCTGTCCCCAACTTCAAGCATGGGAGGAAGCAGTATGTAAATGATATCATTGTCTCAAACCATCTTTTGGAAAGTTGGACACAAATACGTCATTTTTTTCAAAAAATGCCAATGGAGTTTATCCAACAGAATTTGCTTGGCCTTTATTATTTCAGTTAAACACTAAGTACATTTCACTTTGAAGAAATTGAAATGCGTTTACTTGACAAGTCATACCATCCAGTTCTGATTGCTGTCTTAAATTAGAGAATTCCAAGAATTGGGCGTGACTTGTGGGTAACTGTATGGTGTAGGGGTGCAGATTTGGAACTTGAAGTGATTTTTGTCTGGTGCGTTGAAATGTAAACATAGTTTAAGAGAATTAGACTTTTTGGTACTAAAATAGGAAACTTCAGTCTTTAGGCATTCACTTTGATAAAATTCCTGGATAGCACACGGCACATAAAGTGTAGAAACTTTTTACAGATAGAGTGTTTGAAGTGGTTGTCTTCCTTGCACAGAATAATGCAGTAGAAGTCTTTTGTTCAATAGTCAATGCCTTCTTGGAGATAGGATTTTGAAGCAGAAAATGCTAAAGCAGATTGTTGATTTGCCCGTGCTGATGTCTTCATGTGTTTTGCTTGGAAATGTCTCACTAGATCGTGCTCCATGAAGGCAAGCGTTGTCAGTTTTGTTCATCACTGAATCCCTTGGCCCAGAACAGTGCAAAGTAGGGACTTAATATGTATTTGTTGAGTGAGTTAATGAATGGGTATATAAAGACTTTAAGAAATGAGGGTACGTCTTTAGTAATGACTAGTAAGTGAAACCGTAAATTTAGTAAGAGAGGGCTTGTATGCTTCTTGATCATGATCATAGTGATATGAATATATCATCTAAATACATCATTTAAGTATGTATACTGTAAATGCGTGACAAAACAGGCAAAGCTGGGGCTTCAGAGCTAGAAAGACTGCTCTGACCATGTTTTTCTTTAATGGGAACAAAATACAGCTGTGAGATTGTAGATGATGTGTGTAGAATACCTAGCATAGAACAGTGGCTTTCTGTTCTCATTAGCGTTTTTTTCAGATAAAACTGAGAAGGAAGCAGTCATGTCTTAAGTCAGTAGTTCTCATCCAGGGTGCTTTTGGCCCCCCATGGGACCCTTGGTAATGTCTGGAGACGTGGTTGATTGTCAGGACTTGAGAGGATACTAGTGGCATCTGTGACCATAGGCCAGGGATGGTGCTAAATTATCCTCCAGTGCCCAAGACAAGGCCTCCCGATAAAGAATTATCTGGTGGGCTTCCCTGGTGGTGCAGTGGTTGAGAGTCCGCCTGCCGATGCAGGGGACACGGGTTCGTGTCCCGGTCCGGGAGGATCCCACATGCCGCGGAGCGGCTAGGCCTGTGAGCCATGGCCGCTGAGCCTGCGCAACGGGAGAGGCCACAACAGTGAGAGGCCCGCATACCGCAAAAAAAAAAAAAAAAAAAAGAATTATCTGGTACAAAGCATCAATAGTGCTGAGGTTGAAAAACCCTGTCCTAGTCATTCATGAAAGTTATAATATTAAAATATTGATCAAATTAAAAAGTGTCACCATATATATCTTAAGTTGGATGAGATATTATTCTGTTAATATGTAGCAAATGAATTTTTTTTTTCAGTTCTTGATACTTCGGTTCCTGACCTAAGTTAGTTTTCTTAGTTTCTGTCAATATCAGGGATTCTTTTCATCAATATACTTATGTATCTTAAGAAGTTATTTGCTTTCCAAACAGTAGAATACACATACATCTAATGAATCATTGCTGAGCTCAGCAAACACTATTATTTGAGACTTACAACTGCCACAGAAGGTTGGAACTATTAACTTGTCAGTTTGATCAAAGTACATTTGACCAAAATAATTTGATCAGTTTACTAATGTTGATTAATGAATGCATGAAACTTGATGATATTATCTGCTTGGTAGGCACTTAGCCTGCATTCTAAATCTGTTAAGTTTTTTTTTTTTTGAAGACATTAAAATAAGATTTCTACTTCCTCTGGAAGAATATTGTGGATTTCTGAGGCAGGAGAAGAGATTTGGAAAATTTGGGTAATTCCATTGTTTCCTTTCTCATTAGACATTGGGTGATGTATCATGTTTGTGTTAATTGCATGGAGTGGAAAAGACTTAGAAGACATATTTTGTGTTTATTATTGTTGGCTTAAAAGTTGACTCCTTTTCCTGGATGTTGCATGACACATCAGTTGTTTGTTTGGTATTGACTTTGGTGGTCTGATGTTTCCCCAGAGGGGCTCTGATGTTGCTGAATCTTTCATGCTTGTGACTTTGTTTTCAACTCCTGGGTGCTGTCTCAAGTATAGCTTCTTGTAGTGAAAATTGATGATCCTTAGGACTTTTAGTTTGTTTCAGGTACAGCACTAAATGCTTTTCATTTTATTGACGAAAATGCTTTTCGTTTTATTCTCTCACAATGCCATGAGGCATAGCTATTTTTACAATTCCCACTTGTCCGTGGTTGTATAACCTAGAGGGTGGTGGGACCAGACCTGCTTAATGACCTTTGCTGTCTTCAAAGGAGGGGGGCGTGGTGGTGGTGGTGTACCTTGAGGGGGATAATATGGAGGGAGAGCTGATGACATCAGTGAACTATAATACAACACCATTTCTTAAAGTTCTGCAAGGACAGGGAAGGCACTTGCTGGTGGAGGAAATGGGGTTTTAAAAGGATTGCCTTGTGAAGTCAGTTTTCCCTCCCTTTCGATAGCAGCTGGGGCAGAATGGCGGGGGTAGAGACTTGCGGTAACACCTGTGACCCGAGAAGAAGCTCCCCAAGTCAGGTTTGGCTGCTTGAGTTTAGACAGACCTCTGCAGGCCCCACGACCCTCTAGTTCTGCCTGACGACGGTCTAGGATGGCAACATCTCTGGGGAGGAAGCCATTCTACAGGGTTTTCACGTCTAGGAAGCTAAATGAATTGAGGTTTGTACTACGCTTTGTGTGCATGTGTGCACGCACTTGTGACTCCCATTGGCGGTGACGAGGGAGGTATTGTCTCTCCTGTGGGTGCTGGGTGCATGCCTGATAGAACTCGGGTCCCATGGGAGTGTAACTAGTTAATTCTACCCAGTTCTCTCGGGTCTGTGAGCTCCTTCTGGATGGATAATGTGTTAACACTAGTCATAATAGAGACCAAATGTGTTCTAGGTGCTCTTGGTTTGAATGATGCGGAAACTGAGCAGCTGCCTGAGGTTACCAGCCAGTGAGTGGAAGAGCTGGGATTCCTACGCAGGACTGTCTGATGTGAACACCTGTGCCCTTTTCACCACTTCTTCATCTTTTCTCCATCTTTCACCTCCATCTCTGGCACATGGTAGTTAATAAATGTCAGTTGAAGGAATGCATGCTGCCTGTGCAACCTTACAGGTACAAACTAAGTATTGCTTTTACCTGAACATAACGCAGAGCTGCAAAACAAAAGAGTGACAAAGAGCCTCGGGTATTCGAGCCTGATGAGCTGCCAGAAGGAAGCCCTGTGTTCTCAGGGTCTCCACCTGTTTGTGTCTCTCAGGTCTGGATTTCCCAGTCTCCACTCCAGCTTCAGAAATCTGCTTCTGGAGCCTTTCCAGGGAAAGCTTTCCAAATGTTCCTTGATGCCATTTGGACTTTGACTTTCAGTATGATTCTTCATTCTGACACTCCCTCCCCTGGAGGGAAGTCCTTACCCACCCCCAGCTCCAGGCGTGGGCCCCCTCTAGCTGTGGGACTAGAGAAGAGAGGTTGGCCTCTTTTGCATCTCAGGTTTCTCCTCTGTAATGTTAGGGACTTGACGTAGTAGGTAGTCTATTTCCATAGTTCTTCACCAGTTTTTTTTAAATCGGGCTTCTTAAGAATATGCTAAAAACACACAGTTTTGTGGGACTCAGACTCCCCTCACACAAAGCCCATCTATCTACAGTTATACCACGTAAAAGATCTCTTCTTTACTGGGTTCTCTCCATCTCTGACAGTGTATGGCATGCCATTGTAACATTGTGTTCTTTTTAATTAGCAAATTTATTGTGAAGATAAGTGTGTATTAGGACTAGTCAAATTCATAGACCTTTCAACATGAGCTTTGACACAGAAAAAGATTGAGGATTTTGGCGTAGGCTCCTATCAAAGAGGTGCTGACAGCTCCAGACTTTAAGACTTCTGGATTATTCCTTCTGACTCTTTACCCCGTGTTCTCATCTATATTATGCAAACAGTGGATGAATATGTTTTTCTTGGAGGAGTAATAGTGGAGAGATGTTTTGTAGGTGGAGTTTTAGCCTTACAGGGAACATCAGTAATTTATCTCCAGTGTAGTTTAAACACTTAATGGGTAAAGCATTTGAGGAGCTGTTGGGTCCCACAGAAAAACTTGAAATCCTCTTTCCTCGTTACTGTCGATCTCTGCACATAGCAGCTACCCTCCAGAGTCCCCATTCCCATGACCCTAAATGCTCTGAACCTCTTTTCACCCCACCTCCTTTCCTGGCCTTGTTTTCTGCCAGTAAACTCTGTTCTCTGTTGAAAGAATCCCACCCACCTTTCTGGGGCTGCTTCAGAGATCTGGGCTGCTTCCTTTCACGGGGATGTTTTCAGTCACTTAGGTTTTACATATGTTCTTTCATTCCTGTCAGAGGTGGAAGGTAGGAAACTGAAGGGGTAAGAGGAAGAGACAACCTCACGGGCATCCCAAAGTATTACAGGACCATGTGGTACCCACACCACTCACTCCAGCAGACAGTCTCTCAAGTGGAACATACCTTTCAGCAGACGAGCAGTTTATTCATAACATTCTAACCAGTCCCTCATACATTTGAATCAAACCTTTGTTTTTACTCACATGTATTTTTGAAGGGAAATAAGTGAGCAAAATCAAATATTTGGTTTACAGCAGTTAAGATGGTTAAATGCAAACGTTCTTGGCTCGCCCCTCTGCCCCCCTCCTTATTTTTGGGCCCCTGTTCTGCCTCCCAGATAGTCTGATAGCCTGTTGCCCTGGGACTCGGATGGGATTTTATTTACTGCCTGGTGGAAACAGTTGGGAGGTGGGGTAGGGGAAGCAGTTAGAATAATACAGGCATTTTGAAACAGTTTCTTGGCTTTTTTTTTTTTTTTTTTTTGGCAGCTAAGATAGGCCTGCTCAAAATATTTTTTAAAAAATGTTTTACCTTAGTGGGCTCTGTGTTTGCCAGTGTAAATGTTTCCAAATTGTTCTCTTGATTTCATTCTTAAGAATCTAGGCAACTGGTATAATGTATACATACACAGAGATTACTTTTTTTGGTTTAAAAATGCAATTATTTTTGTTGAGAAATAATGACTGTGAAGTTACCTATCAGAAGCCAGCTAACTGAACTCCATGCAGAGTGTTTCTATACATTATAGTAATATAAGGTAGTAGTAATGACAATGCTGATCTCATAGGACTTGCCTTGGCACTTATGAGAAAATCCCACAGAAGTGAGGAAGTTACCAGTCCTTTTATTTTCAACACTTCAACAAATTAGGGCATAGAACTCAGTATCTCCTGTGTCCCATATGGGAACTGAATTTTACTGAAGTTTAATGTGGAACTGAAAGACCTGAAAAGAGAATTTAACAGGACAAATGGGTTCTGGCAAAAAAGGTAGCAAGTTAGTAATGTAAGTTAATAATAAGCAACTTTCAGGCTTCCCTGGTGGCGCAGTGGTTGAGAGTCCGCCTGCCGATGCAGGGGACACGGGTTCGTGCCCCGGTCCGGGAAGATCCCACATGCCGTGGAGCGGCTGGGCCCGTGAGCCATGGCCGCTGAGCCTGCGCGTCCGGAGCCTGTGCTCCGCAACGGGAGAGACCACAACAGTGAGAGGCCTGCGTACCGCAAAAAAAAAAATAATAAGCAACTTTCAGTGGTGCTCTTACAGTTGATCATATTTGTGAACTATTGGCAATAATTTTTGTTATTCTGTAAGGACTGCTCTTTTGGAATACGTTTTTTTTTGCTGTCTTTAGTCTTTGAAGACACAAGAAGGTTAAATGCCCAATCTTGTTAAGCAGTGAGGGGGAAAAAATTTAGGGGTTTTGCTTCCTTAATACTTTGGTGTATTTTGTATCTTTTATATTTAATTTTTTTTTTTCTTTTTTTTTTTGCCGTACACGGGCCTCTCACTGTTGTGGCCTATCCCATTGTGGAGCACAGGCTCCGGACATGCAGGCTCAGCGGCCATGGCTCATGGGCCCAGCTGCTCCGTGGCATGTGGAATCTTCCCGGACCGGGGCACGAACCTGTGTCCCCTGCATCGGCAGGTGAACGCTCAACCACTGTGCCACCAGGGAGGCCCTATATTTAATTTTTTTTTTCCATATGTAAGAGAAATAGTGTGAGGTGCAGGAGGAAGCAGTTGGCTCTAGTCTTGTTTCTGCCACTGTTGACAGTTACTTAATTTTTTGGTCTTGAATAAGTTACTGAATTCCTGTGGCCCTCAGTTTCCCCATCTGTATAGTGACGTGATTGGACTCAATCATGTCCAATCTCTTAGCTGTCTGAACACTGCTTTCCATCAATGAGGGTATAACTGGCCTCACTGCAGAATGTAGAATACCAGACCATTATCCCATGAGTTTCAGAGTAAGTCTGGGGAAACTACACAAAGCCGCTTACTCTGATTGACTTGCCGTCCTCGGTGTGTATCACATAATGATGCTATCCGATTGTTCAGTGAGTTAGATCCTACAAATTCCCCAGTTGCCAAAACCATGATGGATCTTCTTGCCTTGGCAGACACGTTACTTTCATGAGTTACATTGCACGTGATGATAAACCCCCATGGTCTTCTGAGCTAATGTGCAAGGTAATGCTTCCAATGGGGGGGAAACCCTACATCTACCTGTTTCTCTAAACAGGACATATTTTTCCCCACTTTAAAAATAATTCCGTTACCAAATGTAAAGATGCATCATAAGATGTTATCATTTCAAAGTTTATACTGTTTTTTGTTTAGTGTAAGCAAATTTTGCTGTCTCTAGTCTTTAAGGACGTAAGAAGGTTAAATGAAATGAAAGAAAAACATGTTTCTAGGGCTTCCCTGGTGGCCCAGTGGTTGAGAGTCTGCCTACTGATGCAGGGGACACGGGTTCGTGCCCCAGTCCGGGAAGATCCCACATGCCTTGGAGCG
This sequence comes from Aethalodelphis obliquidens, assembly GCF_003676395.1. Lineage (NCBI taxonomy): Eukaryota > Metazoa > Chordata > Mammalia > Artiodactyla > Delphinidae > Aethalodelphis > Aethalodelphis obliquidens. The sequence goes on along the minus strand of NW_020837956.1, from coordinate 17,516,403 downwards.
GCTAGGCCCGTGAGCCATGGCCGCTGAGCCTGCGCGTCCGGAGCCTGTGCTCCGCAATGGGAGAGGCCACAACAGTGAGAGGGCTGTGTACCGCAAAAAAAAAAAAAAAAGAAAAAGAAAAACATGTTTCTAAAATATCATTGCAGGGAACTTCTTATTCTGGTCATGCCAATAGCAGCATACTTTTATCAGAGGACCCTTGATGCAGATAACAATTATAAACTGTGGACAAGATATAAAATCCATATTTGAAGCCACCAGAGAGCAACTGATAGCTGACAGAAATTGGAGGGAAGTTGATTCTTGAAAGATGTGAATTGCACTGGATAAAGTTAACATTCATATACTGTTTTTGCCTGGTGGCATTCCCACTCTGTGCATAGTGGGATGGCTAGATGTAGAGCAGAAGGTGGCAGTTACTGGCTGGAGGAGTTAGGAGATGAATGGCATTTGTGGCTGCCAGAGTGACTGGAAAGTGAGGAGACACATCCAGGAACGGAGGGAGTCACAGAAGAGGAAGCCGCAACATTTTACATTAAACTCTGTCCAAATTCTTGGCTGATTCATGCAGAGACTCTAAAGTTCCCAATGAGAAGAAACAGCTGGAAAGCTGAAAGAACTGAGTAGTTCCAGCCACTGTACACCATAGTGAAACAATTTGGAGTTTGAATCTAGCTAAGTAACTGATCAATATTCTTCAGAAAAAGATGGTCTCTACAACGTAATATTCATAATAGCCTTCCCATAATACCGACCACATGAAGAAAAGGGAAATGACTCATAGTCAAGAGAAGAAACAGTCAATAGAAAACAACCCCAAGATGACTGAGATGCTGGAATTTAGTGCACAAGGACTTTAAAAGCAGATATTATAAATATTGTAGGCCCAAAATATGGTCATAATGCAACAATAGATGGGAAATTTTAATAGAAAAACAGAAAACAAAACACCCAGATGGAAGTAAGATAAGGTAATTTTGATCAGGCCGTTTTCAAGTTCAGTTATTCTCTTTTGAACAAAGATAAATGATTCAAGAAAAATGGAAAAGTGTCTTGGTGCTGTTAGGATAATATCAGCTGTTAGGTTAATATCAAATAGTATATATGTAATTGTAACCTCAGAAGATAAGAGAATGTGTCAGGAAAAATATTTGAAAAGATAATGGCTGATGGCTTCCCAGATTAAGTGAAAAACAGACTTAAAGATGAAAGCAGGTCAGCAAACCTCAAGATGAATACAAGGAAGATCACACCTACGCACTTCATAGAAAACAGCTGAAAATCAACGAGAACGTTGAAAGCAGCCAGAGCTAAAAGATAAATTACATACAGTAGAACAATGATAAATGATGGGTCACATCTCATCAGGAACAAAGGAGGTTGTAAAGTGGTAGAACATTTTTAATGTGCTAAAGAAACAAGCTATTTGAAATTTTATGTCCAAAGAGAAATTTTTCAAAGACAAAGGTGAAATAAAAGTATTTTCAGAGAAATGAAAATGGAGACAATTTGTTGTAGATCTGCCCAACAGGAAATTCTGAAGGAAGTTCTTCAGACTTAAGGGAAATGACACCAGATTCCACCAGATGGAATAGTGTGGGGTTTATAGCATAAGTAGATGTAAAATTCATACATTTTAATATATTATGAGTGCTGTAGATCTTAAGGATAGTGAGATCTGTGAAACTGTCAGTGTTCTTACAAGAAGAACAAGAATTTTATGGTGCTTTGTAGTTTTTAGTTTTTTAAAAACATGTAGGTTGGGCTTCCCTGGTGGCACAGTGGTTAAGAATCTGCCTGCCAGTGCAGGGGACACGGGTTCGAGCCCTGGTCTGTGAAGATCCCACATGCCACGGAACAACTAAGCCTTTGTGTCCCAACCACTGAGCCTGCGCTCTAGAGCCCGCGAGTCACAACTACTGAGTCTACGTGCTACAGCTACTGAAGCCCACGCGCCTGGAGCCTGTGCTCCACAAGAGAAGCCCCCGCAATGAGAAGCCCGTGCACTGGCTTCTGAGTGCAAAAATAAATAAATAAATAAAACTAAAAAAAACCATGTGTAGGTCATTTATAAAATCATTCTCACAGAATTGTTTGGGAGAAAGAACTTAGATGATATGAAAATCAGATTGTAAGAGATAAGGAAGTGGTGGTAGTGGGTGTAGATCGATCACACATTAAGGGAAGTGGGAGTAGTTGCAGGAGCAAACAAAGTTTTTGTAGAATTATTTTAAATAAATTCTGAGAGGTCCTTCTCTTATAGTAATTCTGATAGGATAGAAAGGGTGGGGATGGAGGGAAGAGGAAGGCACTGATAACCCACTCTTAGTAGAAACAATGGCCAAAATCTAGGTGATCTAGAATTATAAGTCTACAGAATCCATAGGTAACTAGGTGATCAAAACTTTCCTGAAGGAGTCTTGGTGTAAAAAGTATCCTGCTCAAATGTATCCACTCTGCTCTCCAGACTTTTGGATCGTACACTGATATCAGCAAAAACGTCTTAGTATGTACCCTATATATGTAGCCCATGAACTATTGAGCTAATATATTATGAATGTTATAAAACATTCTAAACAGAAGATAAAAAGGAAGAGAAATACAAAGAAACAAAAGTAAAGTTCTAGTATTATTGGATCACAGCATTATATTTTGTACCTTTTGAGGATGGTATCTAGTTTGAAGACCACTGCAGTGACAATAAAATGGGATGTTCTTGTAGTTATTTTGTTTTGGATCATCTGTCTATATTTCTATTTATGGAGTATACATAAAATTTTATACAACTGGAATATCATATACCTTTTAAAAAAATCATGGACAGCTTTAAAATTCAATTTTGCTTTTTACCTTTACTATCATTCCTCCCCACTTGAACCATACTACTCCCCTTCGTAGATAACTTAATAACCTAGTGCCTAAGCTGTGCTATGTTTCCCATGTCCATACATTTATTATTGCTTAATAAATAAGGACATAGTATATGAATGTTCCTCCATCTTCATTTTCTAACTTAAAGTAGGTTGTAGAAAATTCTCCAACATAGATAAAACTCATTTTTAATGGTTACATAATATTCAATGTTGTAAATGTGCTGATTTATTGAAGCATTCTTCTATTGGCCATTCAGCTTGTTTCCAGTGTTCTTAACTTTTTTTGCTGTTATAAACAGTGATTCAATAAACATGTTAAATATATATCCTTATGTACTGGGATTTATTTCTTTAAATTATAAAAGATGCAGTTACTAGGTCATTGGATAGCTTTATCTTGAATTTAAGTTTTCTAGATTGATTTCCAAGGTCTTAGAACTCACATTTCCACCAGTGATGCCAAAGAGTATTGTTCTTCTCTCACTTTATGTCCCTGTCAGTCATCGTTCCATCCTTTTTTCCCCACATTTTCGTGATTTGAAAAAATCTTGGCAGAGTGGGTGTGAAATGCAGTTTTAAGTTTGCATTACTGGTGAGGTTGGGCATCTTCTCAGTCTTCTGGATTTTTCTCTTCAGGGAATTGCATGTTCATGTCCTTTGTCCATTTTCTTACTTGGTTTTGTTCCCATTGGGTTACCCATTTGTTTTGTTGTTAATTTATAAGAGATCTTTGTATCTCATACCCATATTTTTCACGTGCATTGCAGGTATCTTTTCTAATCTCTTACTTAATTATTAACTTGATTTGTGGTATCTCTATGCACAAACCAATTTCTGTTTTCTAAAGTCAGTGTAATTTTTCCCAAAGTCAAATTTGAATTATTTGCTTAGAAATTCCAGTGCAGAATAGGGTAACAGCCCTGAGAGCAAAGTTCTCCTAGTATATACAGGAGCTGGAGAGGCACTGCCTTCACCATGTTCTCTGGGTAGACCTACCATGCAGGGGACACATTGGGCACATACCCAAGCAAGGTTTGTTATGAGCCCTGTTGCCCTACTGTGGGAATATCCAGCAGGGCAAGATTTACTTGATTGCATTTTGCTGCCTCTCACATAGTTGTGTCCTCCTTGTGCCTCAGACTTATTGAAATAGGCCATATTTTTTCATTAGGTAATATTGGTTTTAAGAAAACAACATTTCCAGCAGTGTAGATCTTGCAGGTCCTGTAGGGCAGTGGATATTTTATTTCAGCTGGATCAAACCCTGAAAGAGGAATGGAACAGATGTTTGAATTTGGTTAAACGCTTTCAATATTTATTACTTAGGTGACCTAGTTTAGCAGCAGTTGTATTAGAAAAAAACAAGGCCATTTGGGAAAAACAGAGTTTATTGCATTCACTTTAAAAATCAAAAAACTTTCCCCTTTTAATTTTAGTTAGCTTGAATGTGGGGAAGTAAAACCCCAAGAGATTCTCTTCCCACTTTGAACAGATATTTACATGTATACTACATTAAAGATAGTTTCCCATATGAAATATTTTTTGATGTGACTAGAGAACAGTTTTGGAGCTACAGTTCTTGATGTGCTTATAACTGAGTTTCGGAGCTGGGGGACTTTTGAGGTCATCTCATAGAGCCTTACACCTTATAAATGAGGGAACAGACTTAGAGGAATTTGATCCACGGCTCTCAGAGATTCAGTGGCACAGGCAGAAGTACAATTTGAATCTCCAAAATCTGATTCAGTGTTTATGCTTTCTCCATCTTGAGTGCTGTGGGTGCCGTGTCCTGGAAAAGTGAGCTCTTGGATCCTTGTACCGTTGGTATCCATCCTTGACTCTAGATGCCAGTCTCAGAGCTCAGTGTAAGGAAGGTGCTGGCTAGGAAGAGGTAAGACTGTAGAAGAACAGCTTGTCTGACAGGTTCCCACTATCTTTTTCATTGTTCCGGGTTTATAGGTAACGAGGAAGGAGTGTACAAAGTTAACATCCAAAACCAGGAACCATGAATGTCCCTTTCAGCTGCCATTAGGGTCCATGATGGAGAGTTGACTAAAAATTCATGTAAATACAATAGCTCTAACAGTGCTGTGGGAGAAGAATTTGGAGAATGAGCAGTTGGGTATGAAGGGCTTCCCGGACAAGTGGATATTTATTTCCCATATCTGGCCAACCAGCCATTTATTCCTTGCCGTGTTGTAAGACATGGGTCACTGGAGAATGTAACATTATGGCAGCAGAGGCTGAAATCTCATCATGTGGTATAAGGAGCAGCTACCAAAGGGAAGAGTGTTAGAAAGCAGGAGGGGAAAGAAACTGAAGTGATAATGTGGGGGATATAACATATACCTGATTGTTACTGTAAAATTGGCATCTTAAACAGTTGGCTAAAAGGAGACAAAAACATATTTGGAATAGACTGAGATGAATAAGCCTTACGTTTTATCATCCAGAAATACTGAAGGATGGGGAACAGGAAGGGTAAGAAACCTGCCCTTTCCTTCCCTGTTTTTTTATTATTATTTTGTTTAGTTTTGGGTTTGGTTGTAGGGAATCTGGGGTCTTTTTTACATAGTTTTTTTTTTTTTTTAATAGTGGTAAACCTTGGCCATTTTAACCTTTTTAAGTGCACAAGTTACTGGCATTAATTACATTCATGCTGTTGTGCAACCATCACCACTGTGTTTCCAAAACTTTGTCATCACCCCAAACAGAAACTCTGTGCCTATTAAACTATAACTCTCCATCTCTCTCCCACTATTTTTCCATTCTGCTCTGTCTTCATAACTTTGCCTATTCTTGGCACCTCATTTAAGTAGAATCATACAGAATTTGTCCTTTTGTATCTGGCTTATTTCACCTCACATCATGTTTTCAAGGTTCTTCCAGGTTGTAGCATGTATCAGAACTTCATTCCTTTTTATGGTTGAGTAATATTCCATTGTGTGTATATCACATTTTGTTTATCCATTCATCTGTCAAAGGGCACACCTTAGGTTGTTTCTACGTTTCACCTATTATGCATGATGCTCCAGTGAACATTGGTGTACAAGTATCTGTTCGAGTCCCTGTTTTCAGTTCATTTTGGTCATATACGTGGGAGTGGAATTGCTGGACCATATGGTAATTATGTCTTTAGCTTTTTGAGGAACTGCCAAACTATATTCCATAGTGGCTGTGGTGCTAGGTTCCTTGACTCTCTATTGGAAACTGGTGGAGGTCTCTCACTTGTAGGTATAGCTATATAGATAACTGACCTCAGGGTTGCTGAATGGGACTGTAAATTCCAAACTCAATATTTACAAATAACTTCAGAATTTTTTTTAATAAAAATTGTTTGAAACAAACATTGCTTTTAACTATACATTTGGGCAGTCTCTGAATATGAATTCTAATGTTACCAGAGGGGTGAAATCCTGTATTTGTGCTCTCCTCCTTATTGGTGGAGGGGAGTAAAAGAACCTGACACCCTTGTGTGTGCATCAGATATTGTGCTAGGTATTTTCACACACTTAACTCACTGATACCCAAGAAAAGTATAGGTAAAGTCATATAATTAATGTACCTCCATGTTTACTAAATAATGAGGCTTCATTTTGTAAACCATAGAACTCACAATTCTCAGATCATTATATCAGAGGAATGAAAATGTTTCTCTATGCTTGTAATCTGTATTTTGATCAAGGATCACACAATGAATTGTTAAAGACTTTATTTAGATTATGTGTGAAATTAATATATGTTAATTAATAAAACTGAATCGTTTTTAAAAAAACAAATCCCACTTCACGTTGTCTTTACATTAACTTTGTGAGGTGGATATCATTACTCTCATATTGCAGTGAGGAAATTGAGATAATTCTCCCCTTCCTTCCCACGGCAAGTGGTAGAGTTAGGATCTGGTTCCTAGAATTTGATGAAAAAGCTTTGCAGTTGTCACTTCCTCAGTAGGGTAGAAGCCCTTAATTATTGTTTACATTTTGCATTTTTCTTAGATTGTATTTAGTTAGCTTTACCCTGGCCTCTCTTAGTTTAGATAAATAGGAGATGGCTGCAATTCCTTTTAAATTTGTGTGCAGGGATGCTGTCCCAAGTGACCAAATGTAGTAACTCATTTTTGACAAAACTAAGGACTTTGGTTATTAACAATATTTCCTTCCATGGTTACTTGCTAAATAAATCATCAAAACCTTGAACTGAATAAGTTTAGTCATCTGTGCTTTTCAGAGCTTTTGAGCAGTTACCTCATCCTTTGCAGATAGGATATCTGCCTCATTAGCTTGTAGCTTTTTTTTAAATTTTATTTTATTATTAATTTTTATACAGTAGGTTCTTATTATCTGTTTTATACATATCAGTGTATACATGTCAATCCCAATCTCCCAATTCATCCCACCACCACCACTACCCTCCCACCCCCGCTTTCCCCCCTTGGTGTCCATATGTTTGTTCTCTACATCTGTGTCTCTATTTCTGCCTTGCAAACCAGTTCATTTGTACCATTTTTCTAGATTCCACATATATGCCTTAATATACGTTATTAGTTTTTCTCTTTCTGACTTACTTCACTCTGTATGACAGTCTCTAGGTCCATCCACGTCTCTACAAATGACCCAATTTCGTTCCTTTTTATGGCTGAGTAATATTCCATTGTATATATGTACCACATCTTCTTTATCCATTCGTCTGTCATTGGGCATTTAGGTTGCTTCCATGTCCTGGCTATTGTAAATAGAGCTGCAATGAACATTGTGGTACATGACTCTTTTTGAATTATGATTTTCTCAGGGTATATGCCCAGTAGTGGGATTGCTGGGTCACATGGTAGTTCTATTTTTAGTTTTTTAAGGAACCTCCATACTGTTCTCCATAGTGGCTGTATCAATTTACATTCCCACCACCAGTGTAAGAGGGTTCCCTTATCTCCACACCCTCTCCAGCATTTATTGTTTGTAGATTTTTTGATGATGGCCATTCTGACTGGTGTGAGGTGATACCTCATTGTAGTTTTGATTTGCATTTCTCTAATAATTAGTGATGTTGTGCAGCTTTTCATGTGCTTCTTGGCCATCTGTATGTCTTCTTTGGAGAAACGTCTATTTAGGTCTTCTGCCCATTTTTGGATTGGGTTGTTTGTTCTTTTAATATTGAGCTGCAAATATATAAAGAGCATGAGCTGTTTATATATTTTGGAGATTAATCCTTTGTTCATTGATTGGTTTGTAACTATTTTCTCCCATTCTGAGGGTTGTCTTTTTGTCTTGTTTATAGTTTCCTTTGCTGTGCAAAAGCTTCTAAGTTTCATTAAGTCCCATTTGTTTACTTTTGTTTTTATTTCCATTACTCTAGGAGGTGGGTCAAAAAAGATCTTGCTGTGATTTATGTCAAAGAGTGGTCTTCCTATGTTTTACTCTAAGAGTTTTACAGTGTCTGTAGCTTGTAGCTTTGATAATTAGAAATAGAAGAAAAGTGGGGATGTGCATGGCTGGAATTTCTTTGTCTTTTCATTCTTTTTTCCTCTCTTGCTATTTGTTTTCTCTTTTTCTTTTTGTGAATACTAAGCAATATTGCCACCTTACATGTAAGTAATGTTTTCTACTTTTTAACTTTTTTCTTCTAGTTTTACTGATTTTTTTCCCTACTTTTCAAAGTACTTGTAAATAGATGATCTCATTTGATACAGGTTTTAAACAATTTCATATACTTGTAGTTTGTAAACTCTTAGAGAATGGTTTAGACACATAAAAACAGAGAAAATAGTATGGAGAAACTCCAAAGTATCCATCCTTATCAATTCAGAGCCAACTGTGTTCTTTTATACTCTGCCTACTTCTCTTCTTCCCCCTGATTATTTTGAAGTCAATCTGTAAATATTTAGCATATATTTCAGTGTCCCTAAAAGATAAGGGCTCTTAACACATACTCTCAAGACCTTTATCCCACCTAAGATAATTAATAAAATTTATCATTAAGAATCCAGATAAATTTCCCTAGATGTTTCATAAGTTTTTAACAGCTTATTTGTTCAAATGGGGATCAAAAAATATTTATCGTGGCAGTTTTTGTTTCTTAAATATTTTGATCTGTGAGTCCCTCTTCCCTCTTTTTTTGTTTCCTTGAAATCTCTTCACTGAACTGTAGATTTTGCTGGGAAATTAACATGTACTCTGCCCGTTGAATTTGCTGTAAGTGGTGTGTAGGTCTAGATGCTTGATCACATTCAGGTTTGCTTTCTGATGGGACTGCTTCCTAAGTGGCAGTGTGCTCTTCCATCATGGGGCATGTGTTGTCTCTTTTTGAGATGTTAGCAGTTATTGATTATTGACTACATTTCAATAGGGGTAGCAAATATGGTGTTTTAATTCTATCCTTTTTCTGCTAGAAAAATTTTCCAAACCATCTTTCCTCAGTTGTTTGCTTGAGGTTCAGTTTGTATAGAGAGAGTAGCAGGTTATATGTTGGGCTTTTTCAGAGAACCAAAACCAATTGCATGTGTGCATATGTGTGTATGTATATATACCGTATATAATGAGATTATTTTAAGAAGTTGGCTCATGTGATTATGGAGGCTGGCAAGTCCAGATTTGAAGTAGAGCCTACAGGCAGAGATCCAGGAGAACCTAACCAATGGTGCAGGTAATGTTAGAAGGTAGTCTGCTGCACAGTTCCCTCTTAGTCAGGGAGGCTGTGTCTTTTTGTTCTATTCAGGCCTTCAACTCATTAGATGAGGTTCACCCACATGATGGAGGGCAATCTGCTTACTCAGAGTCCACCGAGTTAAATGTTAATCTCATCCAAAAACACCCTCCAAGTTGAAACATAAAATTAACCATCACGGGCTTCCCTGGTGGTGCAGTGGTTGAGAGTCCACCTGCTGATGCAGGGGACACGGGTTCGTGCCCCGGTCCGGGAAGATTCCACATGCCGCGGAGCGGCTGGGCCCGTGAGCCATGGCCTCTGGGCCTGCGCGTCTGGAGCCTGTGCTCCACAACGGGAGAGGCCACAACAGTGAGAGGCCTGCGTACTGCAAAAAAAAAAAAAAAAAAAAAATTTACCATCACATGAGGGTGTAGTGCTAATTGTTGATTGACCAGTTTTCAAATAATGAGTTGATTAACATCTTCCAGAGGTGACTTAGTTTTTTTAATGAATGGATACATTTAAACATATTTCAAATAATTCAACTCAATCACAGTTATTCTTTGGCTAATGGAGCCTTCTTCAAATTGCTTCATTAGACCTTTTGAACTTCTAGACCTATAGTGATGTCACTTCTCTCATTTCTAATATGGATAACTTGTCTTCTTTCTCTTTTTGTTTATCAGTCTAGCCAGAGATTTCTCAGTTTTACTGATCTTCTCAAACAGCTTTTATTGACTCCCCCGCCCCCAAATTAATGTATTTCTGCTCTGGTCTTTACTTCATTTCTTTTTATTTTGGGTTTTATTTTCCTTTTTGCTGGTTTTTTTATTTGGAAGCCGAGGTCATTGATTTGAGACCTTTCGTCTTTTCTAATATAGGTGTTTAGCATTACAAATTTACTCCTTGGTGTAGTGGTTTAGCAGCATCCCACAAATAGGTTGTGTTTTCATTTTCATTCAGTTCAAAATAATTTTTATTTCCCTTTTGATTTTGTCTTTGATCCATTGGTTATTTTGAAGTTTGGTTTTTAGTTTACAAGTATTTGGAGCATTTTCTAAAGATACTTCTGTTATTGATTTCTAATTTAATTCTGTTATGGTCAAAGAACATAATTTGTATGACTCAAACCCTTTAAAAGTTACTGAAATTTTTTATATGGCCCAGAATGTGTTCTATCTTGGTAAATATCTTGTATGCATTTGGGAAACATGTGCTCTGCCCTTGGGCAAAGTGTTCTATGAATGTCAATTGGGTTAAGCTAGCTGATAGTGTTGTTCAAGTCTTCTGTATCCTTACTGATTTCTGTGTACTTGTTCTGTCAGTTGAAAGGTACTAAACCTGCAGTTACAGCTACAAAGTTTTGTCTACTTCTCATGGCTTTTTTTTTTTAGGTTTTCGCTTCATGTATTTTGAAGCTCTGTTATCAGGTTCACAACTGTTGAGGATTCTTACGTCCTCTTGATGAATTGACCCATATCCTTATGAAATGATGCTTTTTATCCTTGATAATATTTTTTGCTCTGAAATCTACTCTGCTTGTTATTAACAGCACCACTGCAGCTTTTATCTGACTCATGTTAACATGTTACCTCTTTTTTCATCCTTTTGTTTTTAACCTATTTGTGTCTTTATATTTAAAATGGAATTGTTGTAAGCAGCATATACAACACCTGGGTGTTTTTATTCAGTCTGACAGTCTTTGACTTTTCATTGAGTTAAGACCGTTTACATTTTTTAAGCACTTAATTTCAGTCCACTTCATTTAAAAAAAAAATTTTATTGGAGTATAGTTGATTTACACTTCATTTTTTTTTAAATCTCCCAAGCATTATGATTATTAAACTTCCCAAGAGGAGGCCTTGCTCACTGTGCTTCTTAGAGTCTCTTCTTCATTACAGCTCTTTTATTATAGTCCCCTCCGTCCTAGGAACTTCGGATTAGAGGGTTGGAGAATTCCTTGAATGTTCGCATGTAGCAGTCAGGTGCAGAAGACTCTTCTAACCAGGGCTATTCCAGGGCACAGGGTGCCTCTGAGAGGCCAGCACTTGAGGTCAGACACATGTCTTCAGAGGAGAATGTGAAGACCGTGAGAGTAGTGTGAAGAATTGTTGGTGCAGCCCTGAGCCTTTCTCCCTTGTTATCCCAGACAATTCATGTCTGGCCCCAAATGCTTCTGACCTTGTTGGCATAACCAAAGCCATACAGTAGATGGGACTCACCTTCCTTAGAAAGCGGGTTAGGGACCGACCAGATCTTATTTTTGCATCGTGTCTTTATGGCACATCCTCAGCCCAATGCTAAGCAGTTTATCTCCAAGGGTTTTCTCCAACCACATTCTGTACTGTTCCTTTGACGAGTTCTAATAAAAGTGATTATTTTCTTGGCCATCCCATTACATTTTCAGTGATATTCTAGCATTCCTTACACCCAAGCCACCCAAACAACTTGAGTACAAGGCCACCTTCCTGTGGCCTTAATGGGGCTGCCAAAAGACACAGGTGGAAGTTGTATGTTTTTTTTATCAATTTCTTTATTGTTGAATCTAAATTCCTGTGTTCCTGGCTGCATCATTTCTGTGGACATCTTCATTGCTACTCCTGGAGGCCATTGGCTCTTTACTCAGGTATTCATGACACCTGTTTTGTGATGAAAGCTCATGGTTACAGAAGTGTTTCTCAACCTCAGAACTGTTGACATTTTTAGCCCGATAAGTCTTTCTCATGAAGGACTTGTCCTGTATGTCATAGGATATTTAGTAGCATCCCTGGCTTCTACCCACTAGATGTGAGCGCCTTACCTCCAAGTCCTGATAATTACAGATGCCTTCAGATATTGCCAAATGTCCCTGGTTGGGAGTCAAATCACCCCAGTTAAGAACCACTGGTAAAAGAAAATCGGTTCAACTTGGTTGAGTTTACCATGTTTATTCATGATGACCACCAAAGCTCCCTTAATTTCCATGTCTTTCCAACATGCCCCCCAACCCCCAATATCTACCTTCCTTAATTTTATTTTTTCAGTATTTTTTGTCTTTTTCATCTCATTTGCAGTGTAGGACTTTTTACTGGTCTATCTCTACATTGATATTTTCAGTGTAATCTTTACTTTCTTCCTGTTCTCATGACGGTGTTTGCTTGTTTCGTTTCACTTTCTCTGTGTTTGTTCTGGCGTGCTCCAGCCCTCACTCTGTTACTGGAAGTCTGTGATGTCCTTTAGTCTCCTCATCAGCAGCCTTTTACCTTCTTATTTTTTTTGGTTGGATAGATAATTTCCTCTGAATGGGGTTACTGAAAACAAACACTTGTCTCCCCTTACCTCTGTATGTGTGTGTGTGTGTGTGTGTGTGTGTGTGTGTGTGTGTGTGTGTGT